>NC_092825.1:163355318-163663373 GCF_039878825.1 Excalfactoria chinensis
TTTAAGTACAAGGACTGCATTTGAACTGCTAAGCAAGAATCTATGCTGCAGACCTGAGAGAAAATCACTGTTAGGGAAAAAAAAAGGTGGAGAGAGAAACATAGAAAATCATTACAAGTTCACATACCAGTGCTATGAAATTACACCACAATACCCAACAAACTGGTACAGACTTTCTTGGCATACTACATTCAACTACAGATAGCTATGAGAATTAACAGGAACGAGTACCAATAAAGTCTACCATATCACAAGAGCATAGCAGAAGAAGAGTCGAGAAGAGAAAGAGAGAAGAGGCAGAAAGCACTGTAAATGCTGGAAGACACCAACAACCCCCAGGAAAAAAACATTAGAAAAAGTTGAGATGATTTAGAAAACTGATAACTAGAAGAGGACTTAAAGGCTTTTTTAACTGAGGTTTTGGAACAACTTTCTGATCATTAATTAAAGACTGAGGAGAAGTACCTAAATCAAACAGAACACAATTCCGTCAATACAGAAAGGAAACGCATCTACTTGGCTATGTGAGCATCTAGTTGAAAAACAAGCCTTTCCCTGCTCAAAATTTTCCTAGGACTGCTAAGAATTGTCTTTGAATGTCTTTAAAGTGGCATTCCGAAGAACTGCGAAGAACTGACATCGAGCCTAAGCAAACTGGTATTTCACAATACCACTACTTCATAGGCATGATCTTGGTACAGTCCTGCTATAGAGGGGGAACTTCTTTAAGATTCCATAAGGCAAGAATTGCTTTCTTCCTCCAGCGTTTGGAAAGGAATGGGGGTGGGGTGTTTACCTTTACAACTATTTCCAAAACACTGTAACGACACAGTCATAAAAGCCCCATATTTTGAACTACTGAGATATGCTACTTTATAAAGCTAACATTTTTAGTACTTATACATCAGGGGAGAAAAGAAAACATGCAAAAGTGTCACAGGTGCCATTGGGAAAATAAGGGGAACGTGACAGAAATCAGATGATAACTACAACAGACATTAGGAACAAATTAAATTTAATCACCACATTACCCCTTTGGAGGGAACAGAGCTTGGTATCATTTTACCACTTAGTTGGCAAAAAATGCCTTATAGAGCCTTACCATTAAAGGCTTAGTACTTCCAAAAGCATTAATACGAGCATTAATACATGAAGTATAACAACTTCTTGTGAACTGCTGCAGATACAACAAACACAAAATTGCTTTGGTAACAAGTCAGACCTTGTACATATAAACAAGACTCCCTCCCATTCCTAACCTAGTATGTAACAATTAATAACATAAATCAATCCAAACGCTTAGCACCTTAATACAGATGATTCAATCACAAATACTAAGGAACAAGGAAAAAAAAAAAAGCAGTAGCAGGGTGATTTGAATTGTGAGACCCAACAGACAGCACTTGTAGCCTACTGATGTTGTGAGCCCATTCCTAGTCAATATGAATTATAAACATTTATACCGGGGCTGCATGCTGAAATCTTAGTACCAGAACAGCACTCAGCTGCTGTTTTCCAAGTAGAAGCTGCCTACCCCAAAGGCTTGTATCAGTTCTGCTTCTCCTGAAGACTGTGGAAGAACCCATAATTCTGTCTATAAAATACCAACAAAAGAAAGAATTGCTTCTGCCAGGTGAACTAAGTGCCCTAGTGATGGCTTATTAAGACTAAGGAACTAGAAGAAACCTTAAGTGTAGGAGTTAAGTCATCTGCTATTACACATGAACATACCTGTAAGATCACTGTAAAGAAAAAAAAACATACCCTGAAGACTTCTGATGTTTTAACCAGCAAAGTCTAGCTTTAACGTCTATCTCTATGCTCAACCAACAAGTAACTTTCTTCATCAATAATCTACTGAATTCTGTAATTCCTTTCAAAACTGGTATTCATCCCTACCTAATTTTACACTGAGGGTTCATGTTTTTACAGATTCAGAGAGCAGCTGATGCTGGAGGGAACCTGGAGGTCCCCTTGCCCAGTCCTGCTCCTGTGTGCCCAGAGCAATGTCCCAGGGGTTCTGGGAGACCCCCAAGGTCTCCACTGCACAGCCTCTGGGCAGCCTGTGTCAGCGCTCCATCACCTGCATAGCACAGAAGTGCTTCTGGTGTTCAGAGGGAACCCTGCACTCCAGTTGGTGCCTACTGCCTCTTGCCCCTCTACTGGGTACAACTGACAGAGCCTGGCTCCAGCCTCTTCACACTCTTGCTTCCGGAATTTATATTCATAGATCCCTTTGAATCCTAACTTTGGTACTGTTTGTATGCATTATTACAGCTACTCCAGCCTTCTTCGTTGGAAGTACTTAAAACTCTGCAGTTTCTGTCTTCCTTTTAAAATTAATCCTTAGTATTTATTTATCCTCCAGTTGGAGCTCATTTCATGCACAATCGCTGCATTACTTTCTTACAATAACCCATCCAATAAAGACACAAATCTACCCAGAATAGAAACCCGATGTAAGTCACTCCACAAGTAACGCCTCCTATTTACTTCTATGGAAACTACAAAGACACAAAGAGCACAGTAATGCTTTTTGATAGCTACAAAATACTACTTTTCAACACAGTCACCGTCATGGGACAGAATATTGGCGAGAAGGTTCAACCTCTACTGCCATACCACCAACGTCTGCCTCTGACATCATGAGGCAACACCATAAATTAGGAGGCATTGCTTTCAGAGCAGCCCTCATACAACAGCATTGACACACACAAGCACACACAGAAAAGCAGCTTGCCACAGCCTCCAAACACATAAAACACTCCTAACTAAAATACACACACTCATGCACTATGCTCTGTAAACAGGAATAGATAAGATAGATTAGTAGATCACAGTAGATAACTCAATAGAAACTAACATTCATCTTATAAATTTTGTTCTAATAACAAAACAATTCATTTTGAAGTCTTCATAAATAGCTATAATTGCTTATGCTGTCCATGACTGTAAGCATACAAGCAAGGTATGACAGTTGTGAGAGTTTCTGCTTAGTTCTTCAGGTACACAAACTGTTCGTGTGCACATTCCAGGTTCCTGACTCCTGCTTCCTCATTACTTACTCTCAAGTTAGAAAGTTAATGTAACCAAATCTTGACACTATCAAACATTTCTGGCAAATCCTTTTGACAACTGGATCCATTGCTAATCCACCTGTCTGCACACAGCCAGAAATCACCATTTCTTCAATAGAAAAAGCTGGAGTTGTCCACGCTGCACCCAGATTCTCAAGGACAGGCTGTATTAAGTCTGAGACAAAAATACTCAAAAAACACCCCTGTTTATGATAGAAACGGGTGAGATATGGATACATTTACCAACAAGTCATTTCAGGCTAATGAAGAAGCAGCTCAGGTGTCCTGGGGAAGGCAGAAAGAACCCAGAACCACAGTTGACTGTGGGGGGGGAAAAAAAAAGCAACAAAAACTAAAAAATGCATTGCAGTTTAGGAATCTTGAGGCTAGAAGTCATTTGCCAAACAAGTGAAGAGGAAGTAGGATTTACTGGACAGTGAAGTATTAATCAGAAGCACAAACCAGGCAGAGAAGTTATGAGGGAGATCTCAGCAGAAAGGTCAGCTGCAAGGAAAGGGAAAGAAAAACAAAACAGAAGAAACAGATCCCATGGAACTCAACCCCTTGCAGGGCCCCCAGTACAAAGTAGAATCATGTATGTTACATTGTTCTACTGTCAATAACAAGTATTGCAAGAATCCCCAGGAAAGCACTCATCTCGTCACACAAAACACTCGTTAGCAGACAATAAAGCATTACTGTTAATAGCTTTCCATTAATTTAATTAGTACGAGCTACACATAGCTAAAGGTTACAATCTCGTGACTCATAAGAGCACATCCATACAGTACATTTCTTTACTAAATTGGCTTATAAAGGAATAACGGAAGCCTGGTGTTAGAAGGGTTCGTCTGCAAAGCAAGTTTTTAAGAGTTAGAAAACAAGAGAATCAAGATTCTGATAGGGTACTAAAAAGAATACACACAAAGGAGGTGATCTACCTGATCCTTCACTATATTTCTCCACCTCACCACTTCTTTCCGTGCCAAAAGCAAAGAAGCAGTTCAGTTTTTCTCCTCGTCATTTCACATGCCCCATAGTACACTTTATTTAAACCACACTCTGAAGAGACTCAGCTTCCTACAGGACTCCTGCATAGGACCAACCAATGTAAAATCAGCAGACAATAAAAAATAACTTATTTTTGCAACACCTTAATGAAACAGGGATTACTTCGTTTTATAGATGACTAACCTGAGAGGCAGAAGGAATGTTCAGAGCTGTCCACCAGCTTTGCCTGTACAGAGAAACTGAGTCCACAACTTTCAAACTATGCCATAATACCAAACACCACAAAAATCAGGATCTACAGCTCATCTCCCAGGAAATCAAAACGCTACTAATGAGCACTAGGGAAAAGTTTGGTTTAAACAGACTTATTCTTGCAACACAATAAACTGATAAAAAGAAAGAATCCCTCTGTTTCAAAGTGACATTCAATCACTCTAATCACTCAATACACTTTCTTGTCAATTCATTTCACATTTTCCAGCTTTTGGAATATACGACAGCCAACTCTAATACGCAGCTCAAATTCATAGAATGGTTTGGGTTGGAAGGGACGTTTAAGACCATCTAGTTCCAGTCCCCTGCTATAGGCAGGGGTTATAGATGAGGTTGCTCAAAGCCTGGCCTTGAATGCCTGCAGGGATGGGGACATCCACAGCCTCACTGGGCAACCTGTTCCACTGTCTCACCACCCTCACCATGAAGAATTTCTTCCTAATATCTAGTCTACATCTACCCTCTTCCAGTTTAAAGCCATTTCCCCTTGTCTTATCGCTACATGCCCTTCTAAGAAGTTCCTCCCCAACTTTCCCGTACATTTCTAAACATAACTAAATAAATACATACATTCCTAAATATAACTAAGGATTTCCATAACGTGCTTAAGAGTACAAAGATAAATTAGAATTGTGTCTTGTACTTTCAAAATAAACCTGAATATTGTTTACATTGCATAGAGAAATGCATTCACAAGACAAAGTGGACAATGACCCATAAAGAAATAAAAAGTTACTCTAAAAGTACTCACACATAATACTGCAGGAAGGACCCTATGGAGAGTTTATCATAGGCAACATTTGTAACAGGAAGAAGACATTCAAAATGTTCCACATTCTCAGAGCACTCTCATTACCACTGAGCACAGAATATTTATTTCAGAAAACTGTATATGCATGGCAATCTCCATTCTTAATTCCCTCAATTACGGATACGCTCCAGAGAACCATGGACTGCATAATCTAAGCTGGGCAAAGTGAAGGGAAATGAGTCTGTCTCTTAATATCACTCTGAAAAACTCCTTCAACACCTTTTAAAAGATACATAATTGGCTAATTCATTCATTTCCTCTACTTCCAAGAACCAAGAAAGAAAAGTGTTACAGCCTTATTCTGACTAGTTCATACTCCCAACAGCAAGAAAACCCAACGTGAACTTTGTTATAAACCATGAATGAGGTGCCCACGACTTGCCTGTTCCCCTTTGGAAAGCCTTGAGTAGCACATGGGAAGTCTGCATTGTCCCAGACAGCAGCTTTCACAAACCGATGCTACAAAAGCTGCAGCCTCTTCTATCCACTTTGCTTCTGTGCACAGGAAGCCATAACAAACTACACACAATGTTTCATACTGAACTGTCAAACAAAGCAATTACCCAAGACAGTATCACACCTAAAGATAGATGGCAGGGCTACGCTGGTTATTTTCCCAACAACACCTTACAAATTTGAAGTAGTTAGATGCAGAAAAATCAATCCTCTGGGGACAATTAAAAATAATAATAACAACAACAATAATCCATAAAGCAATCTGCTCACACGTCCTAAGTAACAGCAACACATCTCAACTCCTTATTTGCGATAAGAGCAGAAACCTAGCAAACACATTGCCAAAAAGGACTTCCCAGAAATCTGATTGTCTTTACAGCAACTCCATATTCAAGTGACAAAGCATTACTAACAGAAACAGCTGAATTTGAGGCGACACAAAGAATACACACACAGTTAGGAGAGATTTTGTTTTGTTCTGAGTCTTCATTCAGAGTAAATTCATCTGTGCTCAGCACGAATAACAGTTTTTGGGGTTTTTTTCCTCCTCCTAAGACTTCCAGAATCCCAATTCTTGATGTCAAATTGATGTCAATGTGGGTACACCAGGGATGCCTCACAGATAACCAGAGGCTGCTTTGAAAGAAGCTGTGGACAACTGATGAGTAAACTTACACAAAAGCTGGAAAATCTCACTCAGCAGTCACTTTTGAGGTGCCTAACAATTAGGCTCTAGCTGGATCTAGTGCTCTTTAACAGAGCTATGAAATGCAGTCTAGGTGACAAAAGCAGTTAAGACAAAAACATTTTTTAACTGCTAACTTAATTTAGTCCGTTAAAAAAATACAGAAGCGAAGCATCTTGTTTCAGCAGAAACAGCACCTACCAGGATTCCTAATTAAGTCAGAGAAAAAGTACAGAGTTCGGACTGTCTGGAATTGATCTCCCAAGAACAGGGTATAAATTAGAAAACCCCAGATGGGGTCCTGATCCCTGGTTACGGTACTACCATACAAATGGTGACAGACACAAGATGATTAGTACAAACATGTCCATCTGTTCCCAATGAGGTATGGGGTTTGGTTGTTGTTTTTTTTTTTTTCTTTTTTAAATCATCTTTTGAGCCATATTAGTGCTGAAATTGTCATGAAGTACAATAACAGAGCTAAATATTGGATAGTATAAAACAAGGATAATGCTACAGAATGTCTTCCAGTGCGTGGAACAACATGAAAAAGCGAATTCCATTGATGGGAATCAAGCAATGGGGGTTCTAACCTTCAGATTCCACTCCAAGGACCATAAATTCCCCCATACTTTAGAGAAAGTAGGAGAGCAGTACATGCAGAGATAGTAATCATCTATAAAAGTTTACCCCTCCGCCCTTATTAAGAAACAGTGTTAAAACAGTCGTTGTGTTTCATTGAATTGTTTTGAGCTACACATATCATGGTAATTACTGACAGTAATAGCACCGCATGACGGAATCTCAAGTGTCCTGGGTCTATTTTGCTTACTCAGCAAACCACTAACCTGCAAAAACAAAGTTTATTTCCATTTACACACTGCCCTTCTGATGTATTTTACATATCAGACTGAAGAATAAGAAAATAATGAAGTTTTCTGGGAGACTACATTCAACTGAAGATATCACCAATGGAAGAGCTCGGCTTACACATGTACAGTTTCTACTTTCAAATGAGAGCAAAGAAGTTTTGCTTTGGCTTTACTGCTTTGTTTAAAGCACATGTATTGCAATTCTTCAAAAGCTTGCACGCAATTCCTTCCAGGATCCATCAGTGGTGTTTAACTAGTCCAAAGAATACCACAAAACAGGACAAGCCAACCCAACACTTCCCCACCATGGATGGTGACTCAAGTTTTTTCAGGTTTCCTCACTTCTCCCCTACCAGCTAGTTCCACAACTGACCAAAAGCCTCCAATATTTCCTCAGTCTTTCTTTCAGCTTGCGATATCAGTATTTCATTCTAAGATCAAAAACACCACGACTGTAGCAACTTGTAACAAGTATGACACGCTGTCCTACCACTCATCGGTACCAGACACCAGGACATGCATCATTTGGTTCTAATAAGGGAACATGCCTGAAGGAAAAGAAAAAATACTACATAAAGAAAGCTCAAATACATACCTCTCTCTAAGTAACATTAGAGCAGAAGGAAATCTGAATGAAACTGTTAGGGAAAAATAATTAGTCCCGTTTATACCATATTTCCCTTTATTTTCCACCTTACGTGCTTGTAGTGCTCAGCTCCACATTTTCTCATTCATTGTCCCCCTGCCACCTACCCATGTTCAACAAGTAGCCTGTATCACCTCTTCCAAACACAGACTTCAAGAAAAAGCATTAATTTACTCCAACAACCTTTAAATGAAGATCCCTCACTAAGAGGCTCCTAAAAATACTCATAGAAACTTTTACTGCTCCATACAAATATAAACTGTGCATCTTAAGAAAGAATGAGAGGGGAAAGAAAAGTATAATTTGAGAGCCCGGTAGGTAGCAAATGATCTCAAAAGAAAAAGCATCTCTTAGGATCTGCAGGAGGTAACACAGCTTCCTGCTCAAAGCTAAAATTGGATAATGCCCGTGGTCATGTCCATTTCTCATGACAGTGCCTTCCTGAACGCTAGCAGTAACTTTTTTAATATCTTTAATTACACCTTAATAATAATTTAGCTGACTTGCTCAATCTAAGTCCATAAGTAAGCCTGCTAGAAACACTCCGAAGCCAATAGTTACACAGCACACATTAAAACAACTCAGCAGCACACAAGCACTACAGACATACAACTTTCCATTTTAATTTACTTAGCTGTTCCACCAAAACAATACTAGCCTGCATAGGTAGCACAGACAACACAAGAAAAACATGGACAATTAATAATGCATAAGAACTTAGAACAAAATGCAATCACCCCCTACATCACAGCAAAGTACAGCCCTACTTCAAACGCAGACACAAGATGTCACACAAGTACCAAACTACTTCCTCCAGCAGCGCACGCTTTCACATGGAGGTGATGCACGCACCTCAGTTCAACTATCCTCAGCTGTCCATCACTCCCTGCTTTCTTTTAGGGCAATCTAAGCATAACAAATTCTGCTGCTTCATGTCTTTTCATGCAAGTAGATAGCACCTAGAGCACATCTATATGGCATTCAAAAGGCAGCAAGCAAAAATTCTATCAACTAAAAACAAAAGTATTCCTATAGTTTGAAAGGGGAAAAACCTGAAGGAATGCATGTCATCTTACCTCCTTCCCACAATGCGATCTGACAGCCGTTTTCAGCTATAAAGCCACACGAATGTTAATCGCCCCTTCCTTCTATTCCATTTCCCGCAAAGAGAAATCAATTACAGCCCAGCACCTACCCGTCGAGCACAAAACAAAGAGCAACACGAACATACTTGGGCAGTTGTGCTAAGGCAGGCAGCACCGCCTAGCCGGGCGATCGCGGCTCTCAGCGCTCGTGCAGGCAGTGAAAAGTCAGAAGGCTCGCACAGCCAAACCCGGCTCTGGAGGAGCGAGTCCGCTGCAGTTCAGTTCCCCAGGATTGTTCACCATCATTAATTGTTGATTTGTTTTGAAGAAGAGATAGTGATTTATTTGCAGCGGGATGAAGTTACAGACCTAGATTCCTGACCAGAGGCTCTCAACGTAAACAATGCACAACCTATAAATTAACCATTCTCCATCTGGCGATTCCGATGTAAAATTCATAGTTTTTCACCTCACGGGCAGCGCCAGCCCCCTCCTACACACACACACACTCTTCCCTCTCGATGGCTTTCTAACAGAGCTTAATGCAAAGGGGGAGGGAAAAGGAAGAAATTTAAGAAAAAAAAAAAAAAAAAAAAAAAAGAAAGAAAGAAAAAAGAAAGAAAAAGAAAAAAAAAAAAAAAAAAGAGAAAAGAAAAGAAGAAGAAAAAAAAAACAGCCAGGATGAAAGGACCGGGCTGGCACAAGTAGGTACCCACCGAGCCGAGGTCCGCGCGGCTGACGAGGGCGGTGAAGGGGGGACCCAAAAGGCCGAGGGGGGGATCTCCGCCGAGCGCCGGAGCCGCGGGCGCAGCCCGAGCAGGCGGCGAGGGGCAGGGAGGGGACAGCCGGCCTCCCGCCGCCATCCCCCGCCGGGCCACCCGGGGAGGGCGCGGAAGGCACCGGAGGGGACCCCAGGCCCCAGCGCACCCCGGCCAAGGTCACCCCCCCGCAGGGCCCCGCCGCGCCCCGGGGGCTAGAGAGGGTGTGGGGGGGGGAGGGGGTAGGAAGGGGGCGGCAAATTTAATTTGCGACGGCGGCCACGGGGAAGGGGGGAGGGGAGCGGCCCCGCGGACGGCTGAGGGGGATGGGGGGGGGGGTTCGGCCGCGGGGAGCCCTCGCCCCGCTCCTCCTCAGGCGCTGCCCGCGGAGCGCGGTCCGAGCTGCCGCCCCCCGCCGCGGAGAAGGGAAAATGGAGCGGTGCACGGGGTGGGGGTGCAAGCGGTCGCCGAGCCGGGCTCCTTACCCCGCCGCAGCCGCCTCTCCTCGCTGGTCCCAGGCGGGTCCGCTCCGCGCTGCCGCTGCTCCGGGCTCGGAGAGGAGCTGCCGCCGTCGCCGCAGCCAATCGCCTCTAACCCCCTCCCCTTCCGCAGCTCGCCCCGGTCCCCCAGTCGGCTTCAAAATGGCGCCAACTTGTCTCCGGCTGCTCCAATGGAACCGCGGGGGAAGAGAGCGGGCCCAGAGCCGGGCAGCGGCGGGGCAGCAGCGCCCCCTGCCGGCCGCTTCCTCCGCTGCTCCGCCGGCCCGCGCGGCGCTAACAGCCCCGGCCCCACCGCGCTCCGCCCGCAGGACAGAGCGGCGGGGAAGCCCCGGAGCCGTTGTGCGGCCCGAGGCGGCCCGTGACCCCCCGGAGGCGCTCAGCACGGCGCTCGGGAGTCCCGGCTAAAGGCAGGCGAGTGGAGTTTGGAAACCGACCCGGGGTTTCCAGGGCCCCGAGCGGCTCCCGCGGGGGCACCGCGGGCAGGGCTCGAGCCACGGCCCCAACGGAGAGCTCCGCTGTGTGTGACGAGCCATCGTTTGGTGATCGCTGTGTAATATGAAACTAATGAAATCGGTGTTTTCCACGGACCGTGAAAGAATCGGTTTAAAACCGTAAGCGGTAAAGTCCCTTCGCTGTGGGGAAAGCGCAGAAAAAGCAGCGGCACCGCACAGCAAACACTTCGGTTTGGCTTCAGCGAGCACAACGGCTTCACAGGCACCCTGACAGGAAAACGTGAACCGAACGGTGATGCAATTCTCCCCGCTGCTACAGATGCTGCACTTAGGAATGACGCACGGAAAGAAAGCAGAAGTGCTGTGCGGAGTGTTGAGATCCCCAGCAGAGCCACTGGGACCGGCCCGGGGCTGTGTGTGCTGCGGGGTACCAGCGGTTAAGGACTGCTGCGGCTGAGCTGCTCTCACTGGTGCTCTTCACTGAGCTCCCTGGAGCTCCTGGCCATGCCAGCACACTGCCAGCAGCTCGGCTTCTTTTCATTCACATTTTAAGCTCAGATCCTCATCGCTGCCACACTCTGTTTGCAGACATTTTTATTGCGGAGGGGTTAAGGCAGCACCTCACGCTCCGAGTCCCATATGGACGTCTGGGACTGAGTGCTGGGAGGGAGAACGCGCTCAGAAAGGCCACGGTCTGGTCTTCATCCGGACCGCTTTAGCATTTCGGAACTCAGCCTTCTGGAGAAAACGCTCCCTTCCTCCTTTCTTAGTTGTCTTACATCTGACAGAACCGGGACACCGCCTCCAGCAGCGCGTTCCGTTCCGTCCCGAGCTCCCTCATCCCAACGGCAGTACCGCCCTCAGCCCTCACGGGGGAGCCCGTTTGACACCGCTCCGCCACTCTCCAGCCTCCCGCCGCTCCCGGGGTCGGTTGGCGCTCAGGGAGGTGACAGCGGCCGTGCCGCGGCCGTTGGGCCGTCAGGAGGCGCCGCGAGGCCACGGTTCGGGCACAGGAGTAGCAGGGCAGCCCGAGAGAGGAGATTCTTCCCTGCTCCCGTCACGTAGATGGGCGCGTCACACGGCGGGTTCTTCAGAAAGTGCGTTTGGAAAGTGTTATGGGCCGATATTGGACGTGAAGGAGGGTAAAACCAAAACCCAGACCTCCTGCAGTCAGAATCATGGAATCATTAAGGCTGGAGAAGACTTCTAAGATCATCCAGTCCAACCGCCAGCACACCGCACCATGCCCACTGCCCACGTCCCTCAGTGCCACACCACACGGTTCCTGAACCATGCCTCAGGGACGGTGACTGCACCACCTCCCTGGCAGCTGTGCCACCACATCACCGCTCCTTCTGGGAAGGATCTTTTCCTCATATACAGCCTGAAATGCCACATCTCACAAGGGTGACTGGTAGCACACTTGTTTTTACTGGTTCTGCCACCATCTAAAAGTGCAGACAAAAGTAAAGGTAAATGTATGATACTACAGAAACTTGAGAAAGATTAAAAATACCTGCACAAAGCAGCAGTTTACAGCATGACATACTGAAAGCCAGCACCACACAGCTCTCAGAACCAGGTCTTTTACACAGCATGTGTTTGTCAAAGGCGCTGTTGACATCTCGATGTTCCAGGGATGATGATGGAAATCCCAAAGACGATCCTTCAGAGCAACATTCTCCTCACAGCTGTCTACAAAAACGTGGTGTGAAAGCTGCACAGTACAAAGGACAGGGATGGCATATACTCACCTATTCCCCTTAGAACCTCTTTATGGACCCGTTGTCTACCTTTATGTGTCCTTGATGCCGCGTATTTTCCAGCCTGCTTAGGCAGCAGATTCCCAAAGCTCACTGCACACCGGGCTAAGAACTGTATTCTGCATTCAGCTTAAGTAGAGCTTTCCTCAACTGTAAAATCTGATTGTATCTTTCAGCACTGTCTTATAAACAAAATCCAAGCCACTTTGAGTCTTTCCCTGTAACAACTGTCAATGTAACACCACCATAAGAAGATTCACTGAACATTTTTGCTGAGTCTCATAAATCATTATAGTAATACTGAGGCATCTGCACATATGAATCTCTGCATTTTTTGCCTTTTGGTCCCTCCGTTGCTTTCACTCATTAACATGAAGTAGAGAATGGCATGAAGACATTCCAATTTTAAGGTATTTCAGTACAGGCTGTGGATGCCCCCTCCACGGAGGCATTCAAGGCTAGGCTGGATGGGGCTGTGAGCAACCTGGTCTAGGGAGAGGTGTCCCTGCATATAGCAGGGGGCTAGAACAGGATTATCTTTAAGGTCCTTTCCAACCAAAACCATACCATCTGTAACAGAATAGAACACTAGTTTACAAGTCATAGCTTTGTTTAATGAAGAACTGTAATTTATACCTACAGGACTAATGGATTGGGGATCTTGGGAAGAAAGCTGACAGCTGAGAAATAGCATAGACTTTCAAGACACCTCAGCACAGCACGCCACTGTGGGATGAAGGAAAGTTGCAAGGAACTTGGCCTTAGAAAGGCTTGGTGCTGTAGATCTTAGCAATCCCTTCTGATTTGTCACAGTGAAATATTAAAATTGCTTGACACAATAATTGCATAGTCAAAGGGAAAAAAAAAGAGAAAATTCAGAAAAAAATCTTTATTATTATTCAGAAGGGAGGGAGCTGCACAGCAGAGACCCAGAAGTCCTGCTTTTGATAGCAAAACATTAATTGTTCTACCCAATTCCATATCTACAGACTGCCTCAGAGTAACTGTTGAGCAAATCCCTCCATGCAGATATCACCGCAGTCTGAAAAAGGACCAGCAGAACTCACAGAGAATTTGAATGGAAGCCAACTGATATTTTCTTAATCTTTCTAGCATTAAAGGGCAATATTTCCCCCTTTTTTTTACTATATTTATCTGAACTCTTCTTCTTAATGTAGCCGGTTTGTGAAAAGGATACTTTCGTTTCCAGCACAGACATAGTCAGTTTTCCCTTCTGTTTTTCTCCTGCACCTCTTGAACAATTGATTCCAAGTATTTTACTAGAAAAATAATTCTAGTGTGTTACATTCCATTTCTGTACTAAGCCCTTCACACCAGAAAGGTTTTTGCCATGTTTGAGGGTTAATGCCTATAGACTCTTTCTTGCAAATGAAGTGATTTGTTTCAAAGAGAAAAAAAGTAGCTAATTTACTGTCTGGGTTCTTGAATTGAATAGCTGAAGTTACTACGACCATGAGTTACTTTGCAACTAAATTTAGTATCTCATGCTTCTCAAGTAAGCCACATGGAAACAGTGACTTAAGATGACTGGAATTTTAGACTCACTCTGTGAGTTCTGTTGCCAACAGTGTCTTGTAAACAAAAATCAAGAAGCTGAATAAGACACAGTGATGCTCAGAAGGTATCTTTAACAAATATACAGTACTAATTCTGGAGTTCAGGAAGTAAAGCCTCAATGTCAATTCTAACTGGTCTGACTACCAAATGTATCTATCTGCTTCTGTCTTGTTTTGCCAATAAAAATACACGAGTCTGTAATAAGCCTGAGATATTTTAGTATTAAAATAAAATAAATATGTAAAGGTGAGATGTTACTTATCAGGACAATGACTGAAGGAAGCTTTTCACGCCATCTCTTTCTCATGTACACAGTACACCATTAAGATGAAATGACTTAAAGGAAGTATTTCTATTAAAACAGTGACTACTACCTCCCTAAACTTGCCAGCTCCACTTAACTGTTGACATATTTTTATTGCTGACCTCTCTTCTTCAGATGGGATTCTATAGACATGTTTGGAAAGAAGACAATAAAATATTTCATGTTACACTACACAAGGGAAAAATGTCATTTACATTGTTAGTGCTCCTAACAGAATCTGCCTCTTTACTGCAGTCAGAATTTGTGCTTTATTTTGGTACCAACTAGTGCATCTTTTCAGCTTTAGCTACACTACCTAATCATCTTGTTGCACAACAGGATTAATACACAAACCTTTAAGGCTTCTAATACCAGGTAAATGTGTGGGGTTTTTTTTTGTTGTTGCTTTATTTATTGTTTTTCGTTTTACATCCTAGTGTGGTTTGACTTAATTTAGTTACCAAATGCCATGGAATGTTTTTGCTAACCACTATCCACCCCAACTATTTGTACCATGTATGTTTTCAACTAATATCACCATGTGCAGACAGTACCTAAAAACTCACAGTAGTTAGAAATATGTATATATATATATATATATGTACATACATATATATTTATATATCCTTCTTCTAATGCCTTGCCGACAGTACAGAAATAGTATTTTGGGAGTTTATACCAGCAGTCTTGCTTTCCCTGGTGATAGCTCAGTTTGTCAGTGAATTAAATTAGTTTCTCCTCTGAGATACCTTTAATTGATTTAAATGCTTTCCACGCTTAATTGAGATGTAGGATGGGAGGTGGGAAAGGAGATTCTGTAATCTAAATATTCTTAAGCAATGCTTTTAGTATGACAAAATGGGGAAAATATTCAAGAGGTAAATGCTTCACTGTAACTTGTATTTGAAAGGTAACAATTAAACCTCATGTATTCAAATAAAAGTAACTTCAAGTAACAACTGTGTGCATACTCTACAAAACAATGGGGATGTCAACTTCATAAATATTTTTCACTACATTTCTATAGCATTTTATCACCTGTTCTCCCATGAATGACTAATGTATTAAGCATTAAATACTTGAGCATATTCTCTGAGTATTTTTCGATTGCTCTGATGCTCATTTTTTCCTCTTACCGTTCCACTGCCTGCCCACTATTGAAAGCTACCTCTTTTAATGCCTCATTGAATTTAAGCCCACTGAAAGCATTATACCTCACCTCCACCAATTTTTACTTAAATTTGAGATGCTATTTAGCTGGGCGTGCAGACTAAGCAGTGCCTGGATCCTCATCTTAAGTGTCTCTTCCCAGAAACTCCTTCTACTCTACTTTGAAACATACAGATTGTTTGGAATCATGTTTTCCTTGGCCTGCTTTCCCCTAACGTTTCACAGCTTATAAGCTCAGCTTTACCTGAGGCCAGCAGTTGTTACATTTTCTAAAGCACCGTTCTTTGAAACAAGGGCTAAACCATACAGTTCTGCTTGTTCTGTTCTGCTATAGTGCTTCAGGCCTAATTCATAGAACAAGCCTTCTACTGTCAAGAAAAATCTATCTTGCAGATTTCCCCCTTAAAAACAAACAAACAAATAAATAAAAATCAAAGATTTTTAAAATCTCCAAAATAAACTAATGAGATATTCCTTTTGGTTTTTTCTCTCTAGTGTTTCTTATGTCCAAAAAGGCTCATCTTAACCTAGAAGGAAACCAGATAACAATATTCAAATAACAAACTACTTATATCATAGTGAAAAGAAATATCAGCCAGTCCATGCCTTAAACATCACTAACTGGAATGTATTCCATGCTCTAGAAAGTACTCCTATCTCCCAGAAACAGCAGGTAAGCAGATAGGGCATTGTCAGAACTGTAAAACAGAATTCCTATGTTCATTCTCGGGTTGAAACATGAAAATAAAACACACTTTACTGGTGGACATTCGCAAGCCAAAAACTATCCCTGGATTTTGACTCAAACGTTGAACTATCATTTACAGATCAGAATATTTTGCTATATAAGTTCCAGAAAACTGTTTGATGAGCAATATTCCTATAGTGTTGAGTAAGCCAACTCCCTTAACGTTCATTAGGATTTCTCTCTACAGTTTTGATTTAAATTCAAAGATTTATGCAAGACTGTTTTCTAAATAATCTTGAAGCCTCACTTCTTCTAAATAGATGTGGTGAAGCTCAGAGCGGCCGGACAAACAAAGACACAAGGTTACTTAGAAAGGGACAAATATATCTGTAAGTAGTTCTCTCGAACTCAAATGCATGTCTTATTAAAATGCAATCAGTAGAATAGGGTTATGAGAAGGAAAAAGAGGACTCTGCTAATTCTGATAACAAGGTCATGTCAAAAGATTTAAATGATTGACCCATCATTCTGTATTAACCCTTGACGGTAGAAATTAATGTCAAGTAGAGCCTTCTGGGTATTTCTCTTGATTTTTTTTTCCCCTTACAGGTTGAGTCTGACTGTCCTGACTTATAATTGTCTGATATTTTCTATTAAAGAGTAGAAAACAGAAATGTATTGTTTCACCAACAGTTAATTTTTGGACTAATATTTTTCATGCCAGCTACTTTCTTCTTATTTTGGGAAGTTTTATCTTAAATGTTTCTAGAAACAAACTGGAGGGAAATCTTTCTTCACAGAAAAAAAACAAACGTGATGTTTTTTATAAAAAAAATACCTAGTGTTCTTCCTTTAATGGACCAGGAAATAGACTAGTCTGAAGAATATTCATGCTACCATTACAATATACCCAGACTTGATCATTACACAGACTTAAAGGTGTCCATGCTGGTCTCATTGCCTCTATGCAGACTGACTCCATCTGAGAGCTGATGAACTGAGTGCTTGTTTTCTTTAGTTTTCCCTCAACAACTGCATGCCATCGTGGTGCCACGTTTCAGACTTGCAGAAGATAAAGTCAGTGTGTTAGTCTTCTGCAGGAAAGTGACACAAAACAGAATGAAGAACCTGAATGAGACAGAAAGGAGGGGAAAGGGAAAAAAAGACCAGCGCTGGTAGAAGGAAGTGATACAGCACTATGGGATACAAATGATTAACAAGAAACAGGCAATAAGCAAGAATAGTGGAGGTAGCACTACTGGAGTACAACAGTTACAAGAAGGTGCTGGAAGTGTCACATTAATTAGTAATTCATGAGGCAACACAGTGAAACTGACCAAACAGCTGAATGCTGCTGAGGGAAGGGGTCCCTAGAACTCTCTCCAGCTACACATTCCCATTCCTTTGCCAACACTGGACAGACTTGAGCAACCAGTCATGAGTCAACACAGGAGCACTGTGACTCTCTGTGTTCAAACAAAGAAGCTAATACACTTAAGGAAGCAGGGCAGCATATAGACAAGCTCATGTATGGGGAGAGAGTATCAGGAGCACCTCTTCTGACTGTGGCTGTTAGCATAAGTTAGCTGTAATATGAAATTGTGCTCTAAGACATGTTTGTCTACATAACATGAAATGGAGCTCAGACTGAAGAATGCAGCCTCTTTACTGTAACTACTTACTCTGGTGATCTGTGCCATGGATCTAAACCACCAGAAATACTGGTAAACCATGGTAACTGGTAATCAAGACATCCTCCAAAATGGGCAGTTGCCTTCTTCTCTTCTAAATTAAAGAAATAAAATGCAAAACTACCTTGAGAAAATACTCCGTTTGCAAGTTTAAACATTAAAGTTACATAATATGTAACTTTATGTAACAGGTGTTTAAACTAGGTACGAAGGGGGAAGGGGACAAAATGAGGGCCGCTGGGTCTGAGGTGGCAGTTCAAGGCTTAAAGCAGAGCGTGTTGGGTGCTGACAAAGGGGTTCAAAGGCATGGAGAGAGGTGGGGAGATGCTCCTTCTCTCAAGTGCCTGTATACTAATGCGCGAAGCATGGGGAATAAACAGGAAGAATTGGAGTTTTGTGTGCGATCGCATGGCTATGATCTCATTGCGATCACAGAGACGTGGTGGGACAGCTCGCATGACTGGAATGTTGTCATGGAGGGCTATGTCCTTTTTAGGAAAGATCGGCTAGCAAGGCGGGGTGGTGGAGTTGCTCTTTATGTGAGAGAGCAGCTAGAATGTATTGAACTCCACCTGGGGGAGAGTGATGTAGCAGTCGAGAGCTTGTGGGTGAGAATCAAGGGCCAGGCTGGTAAGGGGGACACTGTAGTGGGTGTGTACTACAGGCCTCCTGATCAGGAAGAGGAGGTTGATGAGGCCTTCCGTAGCCAACTGGAAGTAGCATCACGCTCCCGGGCGTTGGTACTTTTGGGGGATTTCAATTATCCAGATATTTGCTGGACGACCAATATGGCCAAGCATGCGCGGTCCAGACAATTCTTGCAGTGTATTGAAGATAACTTTCTAATGCAGATGGTCGAGGTACCGACGCGGGGCGGGGTGCTGCTGGACCTTATTCTCACCAACAAGGAAGGACTCATTAAGGAAGTAAAAGTCGGGGGTAACTTGGGTTGTAGCGACCATGAGATGGTGGAGTTCGAGATCCTGAGCGGAGGAAGCAAAACAAAAAGTAGGATTGCTACCCTGGACTTCAGGAGAGCCAACTTTGATCTCCTCCGGGACTTACTTGGGGCCATCCCGTGGGCCAGGGTGCTAGAAGGCAAGGGGGCCTGTGAGAGCTGGCTAGCATTCAAACGGCTCCTCTTCCAGGCTCAGGATCGGTGCGTCCCTGTAACTAAGAAGTCAGGAAAAGGTGCCAGGAGACCTGCGTGGATGAGTAAGGAACTCATGTGCAAGCTCCGCAGAAAGAAGAAAGTACACGATATGTGGAAAAAGGGTCTGGCCACTTGGGAACAATATAAGAATGTAGTCAGGGACTGCCGAGATGCGACCAGGAAGGCTAAAGCCCACCTGGAGCTGAATCTAGCTAAGGAGATAAAGGATAATAAAAAAGGGTTTTTTAAGTACATTAACAGCAAAAGGAAGGCTAGGGAGAATGTGGGCCCCATACTAAGTGAGGGGGGTGTTCTGGTAACGGGGGATGCTGAGAAGGCGGAAATACTGAACGCCTTCTTTGCCTCTGTCTTTAGTGAAAGGGCTCTCCCCCAGGAATCCCAGTCCCCGGTGGTTGATGAGAGAATCTGGGGAATGGGAGATTTCCCTTTAGTCAGGGAAGAGGTGGTCCGTGAGTGCTTAGGAAACATTAATGTCCATAAATCCATGGGACCTGATGGGATGCACCCGCGGGTGCTGAGAGAGCTGGCAGAGGTTATTGCTAAGCCGCTCTCTGTAATTTTTCAAAGGTCTTGGAGAACTGGGGAGGTGCCTGAAGACTGGAGGATGGCCAATGTCACCCCAGTCTTCAAAAAGGGCAAGAAGGATGACCCGGGTAATTATAGGCCAGTCAGCCTCACCTCTGTCCCAGGGAAGGTGATGGAACAGCTTGTGCTGGATGCCATCTCCAGACAACTGGGAGAAAAGGAGGTTATCAGGAGTACTCAGCATGGGTTCACCAAGGGGAGGTCGTGCTCGACCAACCTGGTGGCCTTTTATGAAGATGTCACTAGCTGGGTGGACGGGGGGAGAGCGGTAGATGTAGTCTACCTTGATTTCAGTAAGGCTTTTGATACGGTCCCCCATGACATCCTTATAACAAAGCTGAGGAAGTATGGGATAGATGAGTGGACGGTGAAGTGGATCGAGAATTGGCTGACTGGCAGAGTGCAGAGGGTTGTCGTTGGCGGTGCGGTGTCTGGCTGGAGGCCTGTGACTAGCGGCGTCCCCCAGGGGTCTGTACTGGGTCCAGTCTTGTTCAACATCTTCATCAACGACCTTGATGAGGGGATAGTGGCCACCCTCAGCAAGTTTGCTGATGACACGAAGCTGGGAGGATTGGCTGACACGCCTGAAGGCTGTGCGGCCATTCAGAGAGACCTGGACAGGCTGGAGAGCTGGGCAGTAAGAAACCGGATGAGGTTTAACATAAGCAAGTGTAGAGTCTTGCATCTCGGTAGAAATAATTGCATACACCAGTACAGGTTGGGGGAAGACCTGCTGGAGAGGAGCTCTGCTGAGAGGGACCTGGGCGTCCTGGTGGACGACAGGTTGGCCATGAGCCAGCAGTGTGCCCTTGTAGCCAAAAAGGCCAATGGCATTCTGGGGTGCATTAAAAAGAGCGTAGCCAGCAGGTCAAGGGAGGTGATCCTCCCCCTCTTCTCTGCCCTGGTGAGGCCTCATCTGGAATACTGTGTCCAGTTCTGGGCTCCCCAGTACAAAAAAGACAGGGATCTCTTGGAAAGAGTCCAGCGGAGGGCCACAAAGATGGTGAAGGGCCTGGACCGTCTCCCCTACGAGGAGAGACTTAGGGAACTGGGTCTGTTTAGCCTTGAGAAAAGAAGGCTGAGAGGGGACTTGATCCAGGTTTATAAATACCTGAGGTGTGGGAGCTATAGTGGCGAGGCTGGTCTCTTTTCAGTAGTGCGTGGGGACAGGACTAGGGGCAATGGGCTGAAACTCCAGCATAGGAAGTTCCGCACGAATGTGCGCAAGAACTTCTTTACGGTGAGGGTGACGGAGCACTGGAACAGGCTGCCCAGGGAGGTGGTGGAGTCTCCTTCTCTGGAGATATTCAAGACCCGCCTGGACGCCTACCTGTGCGACGTGGTGTAGGGAGCCTGCTTTGGCAGGGGGGTTGGACTCGATGATCTCTAGAGGTCCCTTCCAACCCCTACAATTCTGTGATTCTGTGATTCTGTGATAATATCAAGTTGCATAATTTCCCTCCCCCCCCCCCCCCCCCACTGAACTTTATTCATTTCCCTTACATGTACAAATTATGATGGTATCTCTAATGTTCAAATCAACCCAAACTTACAAGTCTTGGAAAGCCTGATTATACGCAGTGGATTTTTTCCTTCTCACTTTTCTATTAGATAATTAAAGACAACGTTTCACCAACTAGTACTAAGGTGTTGGCATACACGTCAAGGAACTTCTGGCTAGTCCTGAACAAGTCAGATAGTTTCACTCTACTTTTAACCCCTTATCACCTTATCCTGCTGATGTTTTTGATGGAACTTCTTTAACAATCAACCTCAGAATTCTAAGAGAATCATTTGTAACTTTGTCTGATACAGGTACAACATCTTCCCTATGAGATCACAGAGGCATGGGGAGGAGATTTCTGGAGATGACAAAGTCTAACTCCCCACTAAAGCAGCTTCCCTACAGTAGGTGGCACAGGAAAGCATCCAGGTGTGTGATAGCAGCTGTAATATCATCAGTGAAACAAATTTTATTACTCTCAGAGTAAGTAAAAGAAAAAAGTATTGTCAGTTGCAATGTGTGGTTTATTTAATTACATACATGTACCGGGAGAATTCCCCAAATGAAATACAGCTGAGACAATCACTAGATACACACCATGAAGTGCTTGAGAGCTTTGATCTACAGGCACTATCTTCAAAAGGTCAAAGGATACTCTTATTCTAAGTAAATGATTAACTTGAATTTCTCATTATTTAACTTCTGTACAGAAGCCCATCAACATTATTTTAGATAGGAAATAGATCTTTTCCTTAGGACTATGCAATCAAGACTCCTCTAAGAAATCAATCACCTTGATTGTAAAATCTTTTTGAATACTAAAATTAATGACTAATCTTATTATTTTTTAGATAACCTCATGCAAAGAGTAGAATAAAGCAATGTAGGTCCTTATATTTCCAAAGATACTTGTGTTAGAAATAGCTCACCTAACTGCAGTAACACACTCCTTTGTATATGCTGCACCTAAACATTTTCCTTTCAGGAATAAAGGTAGAAATGACCAGATAGCTCTGAATTTCTCTTCAATTCAAAATAGCTTTAGAATTTGTTTGTTTGACTCTTTTGTGCAAAATATAAAACAAAACTCAGGCCCCAGAGCCACAAACAAGACCACATCCAAACACAGAACTGCTCCCAGCTTCCACGGGAATTCATACGCTGCCTTTCCAGTCAGGAATGGTGGGTAAAGGCTCTACCACCCTTCTTCCTTGGAAGCAGCTGCACGCAGATTTCCCAGGTCTGGTAGCACATAGTCAGTACCTACACAACTACTGCAGCACTGAAGCTGATTTTAGCATTCAAGAGTTTTGTCCTATGCTTATGGCAGCTGAGGTTTGGTTTCCTTTCTTTTCTTTTGCTAGGAATAAGCACTAGATGTTTCAGTATCGATACAAACTTGCCCATTTTGAGGCAGGGCAGCCAGGGCTGAGAAGCCACACAGACATAAAATCCACTGACTCCCCAAAGGAAAAGCAGCGGGGTGTACAAACAACCCTCCATCACTCCACCAGCACACAGCAACCGATCCAGAGCACCACCCCCTCACGCCGGGGCTCTGGGCACACCTCAGGCTCCAGCCTCACTTCATTAAGGGCGGCCCGCATTACGCCTGCAACACCGCCCCGGCCCGCCCTGCTCACCGCCCGCTGAGCGACGGCTCCGCCCTCCCGACGCCGAGGGGATTCTGTGAAATGGAGTCCTATGCGGGGCGTAACTACAAGTCCCAGAGCGAGCCGTGGTGAAGAGAGCAAGGGAGGTGGAGCCGGCGCCATTTTGAGAGCGAGGGATTGCCCTCTGCTCCCCTCCCCCACCGCCGGGAGGGGGTGTGTTGTTCGCCGGGACGGCGGAAGACGAGTTGGCGGTTGCTTGTGTCTTGAGGTTGGTTTCCGTACCAGTATGTGGCTGAAGGGGAGTGACGGGTCAGTGTGGGGAGGTGGGCGCGGGCGTCGGGAGCCGGTTATGGGGGGAAGGGAGCGGCTGGCGGGCGGGCCCCATGACTCCCTAGCGCTGCCGCTCCCGGCCCGGCCGTGCGGTGCGTCCCTAAGCGTGAGGGGCCTGGAGCGCTGCCTCCTCCGTACCCGAACAGCAGATCCGGGCCTTCCCCTAATTTTCAGCCTCTGCCACATGCGTCCTCTTTTTCTGTTAGCGAATTTATTGTAGGCGTGGAGCTTAAGGCCGATAGTTACTTGCTGGAGGCATTTGGCAGGTTGAAGTGGTTACATGGTGCTCTAAGTGCTGCCAAGTGAATCGTGAGTGCAGCTCAGGTTCGGTGCTTCCAACAATATCTTTTGGACAATACCAAAGAGCTATCAGGCTCCCCAGGGCAGAGATCCTGACCTTAAGCTGCTGGAATTCAAAGAGTGTTTGGATGGTGCTCTCAGATATATAGGCCTGGTTTTGGGGTGTCCCTGTGTGGAGTCAGGAGCTGGACTCAGTGGACCTTGTGGGGCCCTTCCAACTCAGGATATTCTGTGGCTCTATTTTGTCCCCTTCAAAAGGCAAGACTAAGGTAGATTGCACTTTCTCAGTATATACGTGCTCTGAGAGTGCAGGTGGATGTGTTTTCACGGGCAATTTATCTTTCCCTAAGGTTATCTGAGCAAACCTGCTGAAGATTAGAGAGAAAGTGGTAGTCACAGAGCAGTATCCTCCATCATGAGAGAAATATTCATGCAGCAGGTCTCACATGCTCCTTTACTTTCATTTCACATAAGAATATGCATATACCTTGCTTAAGCCCCATTCCACAAGAGGAACGAGGATAGAAATGAGGGTGAAGCAATTTTTCTCAGAATCACGGAATTGTAGAGATTGGAAGGAACCTCTGGAGGTCATTGAGGTCAACACCCGCACTAAAGCAGGTCCCCTACAGCAGGTTGCAGTGTTTTTCAGTGGAGATAAAATAACATTTTTGAGTAGTTGAGGGACATAGGCGTATATCAAGCTTGCTTTCTGTTTGCAAAAAGGAAGAACCAAAAAGCAGGGGATATGTGAGAAGCAGTGTGTGTGTCTTGAGAGATATAGTGTGGTACTCAGAGCAGCATTCCAATAATACCAAGGAAGTATTGTCATGCATGGCTTTGTTTTTCCACCACACTGCAGTAGTGCTATCTTCCATTTATCAAAATGAAATAGAAGCAGTAAAATCTCCTTGGCTTAAGCATTTTTTGACTCTTTTTTTTTTGTTACTTTGTACAGTAGGTGGGCAAATGTCCTGATAAACAACCTGTCAGTTTTTACACATAAAGTTGAAGTGAAGAATATTACTTACAGATCCTTTTCAGATTGAGAGAAGAAAAGAAAAAGTTGTTTCTTGTTGGTGATTATGAGCATGTAACGTTTGGTCAATATTAACTCTTAGAAAGCTGAAATATTCCGCAGTTGACAGAGAGTAATAGAACAAACCCCCTGATAGGATAAATACTTACTCATTTAATACTGTGTTTGTTATGTTGCAGGGCTTGCTAAGTATACGACTTGGCAATTTATATGATGACTTTTGCTTTTCACTGCATTACATATAGACTTCTAGAGTGCTAAGGAAAATCAAACTGTGGATAATGGATTGGGCAGTGGCATGACTGCATGTCACACTGATCAGCACTATCTGACTTTGTTTTTAATCACACTTACCCTCTCTGTCTGTCATTCTGCAACTTACCGGCTCATTCTTAGGTTGTAATTCATTTGCTGCTCAGATTACCTTTTCAGTTTACATTAAAAGCGTGCAGCTGCATAATTTGGTACCTAACGAAGGTCTTTAGTTGTTCTGTAACCAGAAACGTAATGTCAGATTGTAAATTTAATTTTAAGCCTTATTTAACCAGTACCAAATTAGAGATGTCATCCAATATCTGTTTTATTGGTGTTAAATGAATTAGCTGAGTTCAGTTTGTGTCACAGAAAATATTCCTAGTGTCTGAAGTATTTGCATTTTTGTTGTCCACCTTAGTAATGATGTCGGGCATTAGTTTGTGCTTTGAAATTTGGCACGTGTTAATCCTATCACAGAGATCTATAATGCTTGGCAGATTAACAGAGGTCCATGGAGAACAGAAGCCGTTGATCTAATTTATTTTTCAAATATAAAATTCATATGAAGAAAGGCTGATTTGTAAATTAAGATACAAAACGTGACTGCAAGACTGGTTCAACACTAATGTGTTTCCCACGTGTACAGATATTTAATCAAGATTGCCAGCTACTATGCAAGACTTCCAGTAGATACTGCCTGCTTTTCTTCTTCTCAGTGCATATTTCCTATTCAGTTGTGATAGTGGAGATTCTGAAGATGCACATCATAGGCCTCAGTAACTTGATTTTTCTTTTTCTTTTTAACTTTGCTTTAAAATTGCTTGTGCTGATAATGTATTAATCTTTTTTTCTAAAGATGCTTCATGCTGAAAGTAGAGTAAGGCTCTTGGAGTGTCAGGATGAAGTCACAGCTGAACCGTGTTCTAAAAAGATGAAGTCAACAGAAGGGGCTTTTGAGAACCTCCCTGATTGTGGCAAGCAAGGCATTCAAGAAGGGGACCCTGACAGAACATCTAATGATTTGATACCGGTGTGTGTTTCAGATAATGAAGGGGATAATGAAGTGCAGAAGCAAGAGAAAATACCTGTGGATGTCTTGGGAGCAACAAATGAAGTGCTTCCAGAAGGCAATCTAGAGTTTAGTCAAGCAGTTGATTCTGTGACTGTGCAGAACATAAATCCTCCATTGGTATCAATAAATGACACTGAGGACGAAGAAAAGGAAGATCCTCTTACTGCGAATGATGTCAATGAAGATAATACTAAAAATAGTTGTAAAGCATTCTCAGTAAATAGAAATGAGTCAGATGGAGAGTTTATTACAAGCAAAGAATTTATTGGACCGATTTATAAGCCTGCTGAGAGTAACACACAGGACCAGTCTGGGAGCTGTGATGACTATCAGAGTGGTGTGGGAGATGGCATGCAGGAAAACAAAACTAAAGGAACCGAGACAAAGAATGTGCATGCTGTTTCTTCTGCTGCATCAGGAATGGATGATGAACTGGACCAGTTCTACAAAGAAATTCATCAGCTGGAAAGTGAAAATTTAAATATGCTTCAGGAAAAAGAAACCAAAACTTCTCAGGAAGAATGTTCTGTGTATAATTGCAGTCAGGCATCACAAGAGGATTATCAGCATGTACTGTTGGACAGCCCACAACCGTTTTATGAGAATGGACAGTATTTCTCTGGGGAACAGGGAAGTCAGAAAATAAGCAATGAGCAGCAGTTTGTCATGGAAAGAAGTGGCTGGAAAACTGAAAATGCCTTTAATGGACAAATGGAGTCTAGTTATTCAGTGCCTGAATTCAGACCCACTTGGCAGTCAACAGCGCCTTTCATAGTACCTCAGGGGCCTCCTCCTCCTAGGCTGACCCATCAGGCACATTTTCAGATACTTAATTCCCCACAGCAAAATACAAATGCTTTTCCTCTTCAGAATGATGAACTTTCTTATGAAAATTACTATGGTTACTGTGAAAATCAGGATATCAACCTTCATGGTCCTGTGCGTGATCAGAGTAGCTACAGTGTTGATCGTACTGATTTCCATAGTACTCAGGTCTTCAGAAATGGAAATAATCATCAGAATCATCATCTCCAAAGTAATGGTTTCTGTGAAACCAGAGAAGAGTATTGGAAAGAACCAAAAACTTACAGTGCAGAAGGAATGCATAGATTTTCTTCTCCACCTGAGGAGAGGTTTGATTGTTTACAGAAAGTGCTCCTTATCTTAAGAGGCCTACCTGGGTCAGGGAAATCAACACTGTCTCGGTAAGTAAACTGAGATGGGGGAGGTTTAGGCTAGATTTTAGGAGAAGGTTTTTCATTCAGAGGGTGATGGCACACTGGAACAGGCTGCTCGAAGAGGCTGTGGATGCCCCATCCCTGGAGGCATTCAAGGCCAGGCTGGATGTGGCTCTGGACAGCCTGATCTGGTGGTTGGTGACCCTGCATGTAGCAGGAGTGTTGAAACTGGATGATCATTGTGGTCCTTTTCAGCCCAGGCCATTCTGTGATTCTATGATTTTAAGTGAAGGCTGAAAGCTTGGGGACCTTAAGTTTATCAGCAAGTTTGGTATTTGTAAATTAGGCTATTAAAGTGCAGTCATCGTTATTTAGAAATGACATCTGACAGTAGATATTAGAGTCACGTGGTTTGGTTTTTGTCTTTATTGGTATGAATTTCAATGAACAGAAGCTGTTTTATGTTACTTGTAAAGCATGTGACTTTTACTCTGAAACACTCATATGTGCTTGTATGCGATAGTCTGCCCCTTTTATTATCAACTTTCTTCATTTACAAATAGAATCTTTGGCATGATCTAGCAGCAGTAGTAGTTTATTATAACAGTACAAACATCTTCCAAGGCCATTAGAGTAATTTTGCTTCTCTGAAAACGCAATCCTTTTCAGTGTATTGGTGAAACTGAGTAACCCCATTTGTTTCTTTCATATGGATGACTGTACCTTTTGTTAATTTGTGAACACGCAAGAGAAGTATCATTTTCCCTTAGAAATACACTTGTTGAAGTTTCCAACAGAGTTAAAGGCAAGCACAAACTCCAGCTTGGATTCTCACCTCTTTTTGCCTACTGTAAGAAGTGTGTAGGTTGGTAAAGAGCAAAACCACCATCTGTCGTAAATGAAAACATATTTCTTTTGCACACAGAAGTTACTTTATTAGTATTTACTTATTGAGCTTCATCCAGAAACTGCATGTGAGAAACAGGATGTCGTTTGTGGTTGTGTTCCCTTGTATGTTAGTGGACTGTTAAATAGATACTGTGATTATGTTCTTCCATGTTGTTCTTTTTCTATAAAGGAGCAACCTTACTGTGTTTGGGATTTGATTCTTTTTTTCCCCTAGTATTTAGAGGGCTGTACCATAGAAGAATATCTACCAGAAATTTGTAACTCACATATTTGTGTAACTTAACTCACATTTTCTAGTTACTGATCGTTCTGTTTTGCAAACCTTTATTTTTGAAGCTGAGTGTTAATATGTATTACAGTATCACAGTATCGTGCGAGTTGGAAGGGACCTTGAGATCATTGAGTCCAGCTCCCAGGATTCGAGCCTTTCTGTGTAGCAGAGCAGCATTTCTACCACTTGCGCCACAGGGGGGATTCAAACCCCAGGCCTCCAGGGTTGCAAGCAGCACCTTATACCACTGAGCCACTGGGGGCAATAGTTTAAGTAGCATAGAAAATAATAAAGTGGGGGAAAAAAAAACTGCTTTATTCAGTCCAGAAATTGGGTAGTTTTAAACACGAAACTATTTAATATTACCTATTTGATACTTTGCATGATGAATGGCCTTTCAATGTGTCTTAGTATGGCAGTCATATTAGCTGAGTGTCCTAAGTGTTGAAGTTTTTTATGAATCTCTATTCATGTTTTTTCATCTCCTACTTGTCAGATGAATTACTCATTTAATTTAACAGATGGGGAAGTGGGCGCTGTAAGATCAAGGTCAATCGTAGTCACTGAGTTGGGGTGCAGAATTTGAACTGTGTGGGACTGTCATTGTTTTCAGCTACATGCAGTTTTGTACGTTCAAAGCTTGGTTTCAATTGTTAATTCCTGCAGAATCATATTCCATGGTCTCAAATACCCAAGGGGTGGGATGTACTGGGGGAAGAAGCTAAAAACCAGAATTATATAGCATCATAGAGTTCTGCTGCGCAGACTAGGACAAGTGACACCATTGCCTTGTGGAATCTTGGTAGTCTGGGCATCTTTAGGAACTTCAGACAAGCCTCTACTGCTTGCACTAGCAAAATGACTGTATTAAGCGCAAAACTGACATATCTTTATGGATCAGGAGTAGAAGGGAATGAGTTGCATCTTGCGATTGAGTTTCCCAAGTATGTAATGACAGCAAAGCAGTAGTGAGACTCGGGAATCTTGAATTCCAGTCTGCATTTCTGTGCAAGCCAGATCTGTAAGCACAGACACTTTTCCTACTGTTCTCAAACTTGACACGTCCGTTCTTAATCTTATAATGAAGTCTGTGTTTTGTTTTGACTTTGTCATCCCACATGCTTGACATCTAAGATGTGTTTCATGGAAGGGTCTTCTGGAGGTCACCTCCTTCTGCAAGACCATCGCCATCATTGGATCAGATCAGTCATATTTTTGTCTGGAAAACTTCCAAGTAGAGCACTCAAAGCTTCACAAGTGCCTGTAGGTTCTATGCCATCTGCTCAGACCTTTTGTGTTTTTCAGCATGCTTTTTGAGCTGGGAAGCCCAGAACTGGACACAGTATTTTAGAACTGACCAAAAAAAGAGATGGGGGGGATTTTCACTTTTTACCTAATAAAAAATAGTGTGTGGTTTGCTCCTCTTTTGATGAGAATACACCACTGATTCCATCTGCAGTTTGATATTCACTACAATCCTTAGATCTTTTCAGTTGGGCTGCTCAGTTACCTTTAATTCTGTTCTAATGCATAGGTTTCTTTTGCACTATTTGGAGAGCTTGGTGCTTTTCCATGTTGAATTTCACTTAGCCCAGCACTTAGATTTCTCTTTATCCTCCAGGACACCAAGCCCTAATGTTTGGTACATCTGCCTTTGCTACCAGTGTGCTGTCATCTTGCAGGTTCTGCCTTGTGATCCAGGTTAATGATGAAGATGCCCAAAGACTTGATTTCACTGCCAGTTGTGCTACTCTGCAGGTACTGACTGGAAAGTCAGAAGCCTTAATACATTCAAATATCCACAAAGCCAGATGTTTCATCACATGGTACAATTTGGTCTGGCCGCTGAAGCATGGTTTGTCTGTTGTAAACCCACCTTGACTCTTTGTAACAGCCTTAATTTCCTTCACATGTTTGGAAATGGATTCCAACAAGGTGCACTCTGATTTTTCTGGAAGCTGAGGTTAGGTGAGGTTGAGCAGCCCAGTTTCCTTGACTTTTCTTACCCCAAATATGGGCGTAGCATTAACCTTTTCCTGGTCACTGGAGATCCCTTGTGATTTATTACATGCATTATTACATGTGTGGGCAGTCACAGTATAATATCGCTGTTTCTGCCCTAAAATTCTAAGTAGATTTCTTGGTTCAATCTTCCTCTCTTTTCTACTTAGGATCACCTTGTCCCTGTGTAAGCTGCTGGTGTGGTTTCATTCCCAGGTTAACTGTACTGATTTCTTTGTTGTGCTTTACTCTTTTTGCCTTGTCCCTGTTTTTTCTGCTGACAGCTGTGAGTTTCTTATCGCAATTTTGTACCACTGTGCTTCCTATGACCTTCCCGTTATAGGCCAGTTTTCTTCCTTCTCTTGCTGTTCTTCAGGTTGTGCTGGGAGAAGTGCATTCTCATAATGCGGTGTTGGTGCTGATCCAGATTGCTTCAACAGCAGAAAGGCTTTGTTCAGGAATAGACTTATTGCAGTGGGATTTTTTGCTTTTTCTGCTCTGCTTTGTACAAAAGCAAATGCTTTTTACTTCTGTTTTCTGTGCACGTGATATTTTAAAGTCCTACAACTTGGATGCATTTGGAGGGGGAAAATATATGTGGAAGAAAAGCAGATGCATGGACTTAGCCAGGTAATGCTCCCTCAATCCAAAGCACTTCAGAAAAAAGCTTGAAAACTTCTTTATTTTTTCCTTTGCTTTAGAAGTGATTTTACAGTATAGTTAGAAATTCTCTATACCATTTGCCCAAGTGGACGCACAGTGATGGTATCTTTAGTCCAAGCAGCAAAAACGTGCTGTAATTTGATGTAGTTGGTAACGTGATTTTAAGAATGTAAACACCATTGGAAAAAGATATAAAAATAAACAACGCTTTGGCTTTTAGAATATTTTGCAAATAAACTTGGCAACAGTTCCAATTTCCCATTCCTCTATAAATAGATCAACATGAAATTGTATAAAAGTTAGCTTAGTGTGGTTGAAAAAGCCTATATTGGCATCTCTGACAATGTATTTTTGAAGTGAAATCTGTTGTTAGGCCCATATAAGAGAGTATCCCAGAAATAGAATACTGCTGTTGGAGTGAAGAACTTCTGCATCTTGGGAGTGGATGAGTTAAATAACTATTGAATGTAGGAATATTTTTGTGCTGTTGTTTCTAATTCGGCGTTTCTTTAAAAACACTGCCTGTAACAGTGTTAAAAGTATCATAGAATCGTAGAATGGCCTGGGTTGGAAAGGACTACAATGACCATCTAGCTTCAACCCCCTGCTACCTGCAAGGTCACCAGCCACCAGACCAGGCTGCCCAGAGCCACATCCAGCCTGGCCTTGAATGCCTCTAGAGATGGAGCATCCACAGCCTCCTTGGGCAACCTGTTCCAGTGCATCACCACCTTCTGTATGAAAAACTTCTTCCCAGTCTCTAACCTAAACCTCCCCTGTCTCAGTTTAAAACCATTCCCCTTTGTCCTATCAAATAATTTACATTAATTATTGAATCAATACATTGATCATCAAATCATTTACAAGTATCATTTAAATAGCTTAATAGTACTATGGATTTTTAAAAAACTATTTAGTTACAGTCTTTTTTGTCCTTGTCTGTACAATAAGTTAGCTATTTTAAATAATTTGATTCTAAGACATCTTAACTGTAAAGTTATTTATCAAAGTAGGCTAACTGGAGTGCAGAGTGTGGGACTGTTTTGAAGAACTAGATTTAAAGCTGGTACATGGGTGTATGTGGGTATGTATAGGCTAGAAAAAAATGTGTTAGTTTGCTATCTAGTTAATATGAGCACTTGAACTTCCAGATGAGTTTTATGTATAGAAATAACTTCTATTAGATCAACTAGCTTATCTAAAAAAATCTGAGTGATTTTTGTATCTGCTTCAGTGAGGTGAATGTTCACTTGCAGGGAATGTCGTGCAATTGGATGCAAAAAAGCTGGTTTGCAAATGGCTAATACTGCTCCTTCTGTCACACGTGCACATACTGATGCTGTCTGATCTGCAGTTTGACTTGCCTGTTAGAGAATCATCTTCCTTGTTTTTCCTTCCCCACCTCACAGCAGCGGAGTCATCTCTTTGCGTGGTTACATAGTAATGTTCCATTCTTTGCATAGGTGTGCTTTGTTGTTTTATCCGAGTTCATGAGCTTAGGATAAATTTTATTTCCAAATATATCTTAACTATGAGCTCTACAGGGTCTATTGTTGATGACATGGCAACACATAACAAATTCCTTGTGTGGGAATTAAATTTAAGTAGCTCTCCCTGCAGCTATTTATGGGAAAGCTTGGTAACTTAGAACTGACATGCATTTGTTGCCGTAGGTTGTTTGGGATTTGGCCAGCTTTCCTCTATTCCTGACACTTCAGCAACAGAATATCCTGCACGCTGCTGGTGCAGTTTACTTATTGTAGCTTTTGGGTACAGTGCCTGTTTTTGAGCCTGAGTAGTTACCTAGATTTCCATTGGGCAGTGGAATCCAAGAGTCTCATTGGGATACAGATGCTCTGTGGCAATGACTGGCTGTTCTTATCAATTTGAATATACTATAGGAAGCAAAAACAGTCGTGGGCTCAGACTGTAGATCTGACTGAAAGAAGAGTTATCTCTGTTTCACAGGATTTTCCTTTAAGCACCATTTTCCAAGGATTTTCTGGAAATAAGGTTTATGTTTGACAGAATAGAGGTTACTCACTGGGTTGGATTAATGTGGGTTCGATCACGTGTATGGAGTTCTAATATTGCTGATCTAATATTGCTGGTCACCCCCCCCTGCAACTTTTGCTGTCATTGGTTTCCTGATTCACAGGTAGTTGTTGGAATTCCTAGGCAATACTGAGTGTGGATTTTAGTTATGTCCAAAAACTAGCTCAGTTATGCCTCTCAGTGGTTCGACCATTGCATTTCATGCCAGTGCATAGAGAATTCTAGAGAAGTTTAATAGATTCATGCAGTGTTCTTTCATCTCTCATTGCAGTAACTAATATAACTAATAGTGTTAGTCATTGCAGTAACTAATCTAATCATCAGAAACATTACCAGGATTGTGAAATGGATAAAAACTTGTTAACAGTAAACTTTACAACCCCTTCCGAAACTTCCTTTTTGCCTTAGTTGAATTCCCCCACAGTGTCTTTTGTTCTTTATGTTGAAGCTGTTTCCGTCTGGCTTCCTGCTCTAATTTTTAATGTTAGATTATTCTGACCTACAAATGAAATAAACTTCTAGTAAGGTATCTGTGCTGCTTAGAAATGACAGGCCTGAAAGACTGGGTAAATGTAAAACTCAGACTGCAGTTCATTTTACTTTCTAATCTTTTTGGGTTCTAATTTGGATCTCTGCATTTTATTCATTTGCTGAATATTTTGTTTTGATTTTGCTGATCATTTCTTCCCCTTTCATTTTGCCCATCAAACTCATGCTCTCTTGAAAGTCACCATAAAATGGCATTTGCTCAGGAAGCCAAGCTAACCCGCTTTAATCAAGTGATTTAGGTGGTTCAAGAAGTGATCGTTTTTCTCCCAGTTTAATACAAGCAGGGATAGTAAAGTACATGCTTTTCCTATCACCCTGTTAACCCTTAAGTGTGAATGATAGCAATTAAAAACTATCTTAAAATTCTTGTCACCTGTTTGACTAGAACTGCAGTTCCTAATGGTGTGGTTTCCCCTGTAGCAGCTCACTGCTGCTCTACTAGGTGAGGTCTGTATTGATCTTCTTTGACCACTTTCCCTGTGTCATCTTTTTGGGCCTTCACTTGAATAAATACAAATCCCAACGTTTCCAAAAATTGACACAGAAATAAAAAAGAAATAAGGGTCACTTTTTTTCTTGGTACCTTGTAGATACAGGGAGTGCCATTGCTAATGAGAAAGTGGGTGTGAGTGTGGCCTGTACTGGGGCAGAAGCCATAGAAATGGAATATCATCCCTTCAATACAGGATGTATACTCTTCTGTAATCCTGACTTTCATTAGTAGCACAATCCTGAAATATTAGTGTGATCTTGTATTTTTCCCTGAAAATATGGAAATTGCTGAAATCAGAAGTCTCCTTTCACTGTTCCTATTCAATATGTATTGTATGTGCAAGTAGTGTGAACAGAGGTCAGAATAATGCTTGTTTAGAGAAGGAAGGATTTAAGCATCCAGTTCATTTTTCAGTTATATCCAGGTCCTCTGATCACATTGGTTGCTAGAGATAAATGCAGACAAGAGCTGGTATTGGAAGTATTAATGAATACAATAAGTGACCATTAGGTGCTCAGAACCTATTGTGACAGAGCTGTGAAGTAGATGGTTACGAATTTCTAAGCTGGAGAAACAACAAATATAGGAGTAGAGAGGGGGGAAAATACTGCTTTGAGTTGGAATTAATGGTATATTTATGATTTCCAGTACAAAATATTTTGAATTTTGCAAGAATCTCAGAAGTAGGGCACAAATTTACTTTAGCTTTATTGTTTTTTGGGGGTAGTTAATATGAAAAATATACCTTGTAATGATTTGCATTTCCCTTTTTTCAATAGTTTTCTGCTTGATCATAGTCGTGATGGCATTGTACTCAGCACCGATGATTACTTTCGTCAGCAAGATGGATATACATATAATGCTGCTCAGCTGGGTGATGCCCATGACTGGAACCAGAAGAGAGGTTTGAATGCATAAAAGACATTCTATTAAATTACTTTTCTATTTACAGAATAGAAGTAAAGCACAATAGGCGTGTGCTAATAGTATGTATGAGATGGGGCACGTGTGTGTGTAAGTATAGGAGTGTGTGCATATATAAATAAAACTGTCAGAGTATACATAAGTATTTGTATTTTAATGTTATATTTTAATCAGTTTATAAATTTCTGTTGGATTTTGAAATTGCAGAAGGTGCAGATTCTAAGGACAAAATCTCTTCTGTATGGTAACTAATCTAGGGATTTAGATGAACAAGTTTTAAAACTCTTGGATGTTTACAAGACATTCAAGAGTTAAGGATTACATATCCTTGATAACAAAGCACACGTGCATTTAATTCTTAGGTTGTGGGATCAAGTGCACAAATACAGCAAATGCTGGAATCAATTTGCTGTTGTGACTTCAATACAATCTTTCTTCACAAGCTTTTGTAAATTTTGGCCCTGTTATCTGCATTAGCAAATTTGTTATTCCCTTTATTAATCTTTGTATTCTTTATTAATGTTTCCTCAATGCCATCTTTTAGGATTTTTCCCTTGCATTCTGGCAGCCTATCATGTCAGTCTGTCACTTGAGTAAAGTTAATGAAGTATGAGCAATATATTGTACAGTTTGCATGGCTTTCTACGCTGATTCTTAGTGCTCTGAGAGGAAATACTTTATATTTTTTTTCTGCCTTTCGTCTATGTAGTTACTTCCCAGCCTCTTTTCCTTTAGTTTCTTCTTGTTTTATGGATTGATTTCATCCCTAGTTCTCAACAATAACTTAGTTGTTGTTTCTTCCTTTGGATGCTTGTTTCATTCATTGTACAGACTGAACAGTGTCTGTTGAATGAGTACGTATGCAACAGGTGTGTGTGTGTGCATATATATTCTGACTCTTTAGCAAGACGTTATGAATTTTCCTGGAAACTTTTTTACAACAGTTTTTTGAGTTTCAGTACTTTTGAGTTCAGTATTTTGAGTTTCAGATATTTCAGTTCTGTCGTCTAGTTTATCATCTTAAGTTCCCTATGAGCACTAGTGGTATTACATTATGATATTTTTTTCTATTGGCAATTTGAGGCGCAGTTGTTAAAGTGACTTGCTGTCTTGGATGCTGGACTTAGCAATTCAAACATTCTTTGGGAAGTGTAGTGGTAATAAACTTTACATATTCAAAATACATTTACACTGTCTTTATATCACTTCTGTAAATGATATCTGTGGCTTTTCAAACTGACAGCTAGAAAATGAAGATCAGGCAGAGTAGAGGCCATTTGAATGTTCAAGAACATTCACCAAAAGATGATCCTTCTTCATTTGCAGCCAACCTGGCTTACTCATTATTTATCTTACAATTATCTCAAAAAAGAGGAATGCTTGAGTCATGTTGCTGATCTGATACATATTCCTAACCCAATCCTGGGACAAATCTATGTGCTGAAACAGGTAGGCGAATATGAGAGGAAATAGTGCACAAGCACCATTATCACCAGTATGATAATGTATGTGTCCAGTAATTACTATCCAGCCATATGTTGTACAGTGCCCTTTTTAAGCATAGCTTTTATTCTCCAGGATCAAATCCTGGCAATGTGAGTTAGGAGTCCTCTCAGAATGCTTTCTGGACTGACTGTTGGGGATGAGGGGTTTAGAGCAATGAGTGCCTGCTAGGACAGGGTTGATTTTCCTTGTAGTAGATGGTGTGGTGCTGTGTTTTGGCTTCATGAGGAAAGCTGTGCTGGTAATACACTGATGTTCAAATTATTGCTGAGCAATGCTGCACAGGGGCAAAAGTGTTCCCATTTCTCAGCTTCTCATACTGTCCTGCCAGTGAGGGAGCTAAGGGGTACAAGGAGCTGGGAGGGGAGAGAGCCAGAACAGCTGACCTAAACCAACCAAAGGGATCTTCCACACAGTATGACAACATGTGAAGAAACCATAACACTAAGGGGAGCTGGCTGGGGAGGCAGGCACTACTCAGGGGCTGGCTAGGCATTGGTCATGGGTAGTGAGAAACTGTGTTGCACCTCACTTTTTCTGTAAATATATGCATGTATATATTATTATCATTACTATGATTTATCTCCTCTGTCCCACTGGGACAGCAATGTGATGTTTAGCTGTTTGCCAAGTCAAACCTCTACAGTTCGGGTTTTTTTAATGGATCTCACTAGTGTTTTGGATGTCTTTGTATGAATATTACATATTTCATAACATTTTGGTGAATAAGTGCACTACCTAGCCATAGGTCCCAGTTATGAATACACCACATGCTGCTGGTGAAGCTGGGACCTGAATATGGTTTCATACCAGAAGTCTCTTTAACACTCGGCAGGGCACATACTTGGAGCAGCTCTGTCATGTTGTGTCAACAATTCCCATTTAACCCATTGTATTGATTCACCACTACCTTGGTTTTATGTTCCTTGCTTTATTTCTCTTACCTATTTGCTCATACTTATTTACATTTGCATCTCTGCTTTTCGTAGAAAAGTTTCAATCAGACCAGATTAATTAACTTTCTTGCATGCACCATTTTATTTGAATTATGTAATTGCTTATTTACATGCAGTTTCTTTTGTTGCAGCCAAGCAGGCAATGGAGCAGGGAAAATCTCCAGTTATAATAGACAACACTAACACTCAAGCCTGGGAGATGAAACCATATGTGGAAGTGGTAGGTTTTATTGTGGAATTATACCGTCTCTTACAGCTCTGTGAATTTACCTTCATATGCAGTGAGCTGGTCTGATATGTGCAGAAACTTCTTCCTTTCTTGGGCTTCTGAAGGGAGACTGCTTATTGATACAATGATTAAATGGTATGGCATTAGTCCATAGAATCATTGAATTACCCAGGTTGGAAAAGACCTCAAAGATCATCAAGTTCAACCACAGCCTAACCATAGTACCCTAACTCCAACCACCTCCCTGGGGAGCCTATTCCAGTACTTAACTACCCTTTCTGTAAAGAAGCGTTTCCTAATATCCAACCTAAACTTACCTTGGTGCAACTTGAGGCCATTTCCCCTCATCCTGTCACTTGTCACCAGTGAGAAGAGACCTGCCCCACTCTCAATCCAGAACAGTTTTAGGACAGATGTGATCTAATCTGCTTAGCCTGGAGTGAAAGACAGGTTTGGGGCAAGTGAAATTCAGCATACTAACAATGTAAAGTTAACTACATCTATTAATTGTAGTGGGACATGAACTTCTTGTTATGGTTAATACTGTTCATGCTTTATATAATAATGCTACTCATATGACATATTTCTTTACTTGCTACAGGCTCTAGAAAAGGGATACAGAGTGGAGTTCCGTGAGCCAGATACTTGGTGGAAATTTGATCCTGAAGAATTGGAAAAGTAAGGTTTATATTACATGAATCATTGTACTTCTGTATTAAAAGATATAAACAGATTTGCCCATGTAAATATATATATTTAGGACATTGACATTTTATGTAGTATCTCATACTGAAAATATAATTTAACTATTTGTTTAAAATATCAATTTTGAGGTACATTATATGTATGGATATCAAAATCTTGTCTTGTTCATCTTAGAAGTCAATATTAAAACTTTCTTGGAAGTGAATTAGGAAGTGATTAACTATGGGAGAAAGTGGTTCTACTGTAATAAAAAATTTGACTTATCCTGGGAAACTTGTTGCTACGAAACAGACAATAAATAGAATGTGAAAGGAAAGGATGTGTTTCATTAAGAGTGCATCAACATAAGTGCCTTATCTACTTTCTTTAGGTGCCTCGTTGTCAGGGAGCAGTAGTACATTCCTAATCAGTATAGATTAAAAAGAAAGTTTGTTTTAGGTTATTCTGTCTCAGGGTTTTGTGAAACCATTCGCAGTCTTCAGAGGATCTAGATCTTAGAGTAGTGATTTTTGACATAAGTTGTTGAACCCGTGGGTTGTGAGAGTGCCTCAAAAGCTGTTTTTTTATTATTCTTGGATAATTTCTCTTTTGTCTCAGGCAGACCTTCCTTAGGGATCTGAGAGGCACCAACCCAACTTAAGGGGCTTTCAGTGTTTGAAATGCAATTTAATGCATTTACTGTTGATAAAGAGTTCTCTATCTATTCGTGATTTTATTTGCCTCAAGCTGACTTGGTTTACCATTGTTTCAGCTTTGTAAAGTATTGTCTACAAAACACCAACTGTGTGTGTGTAATACCTGTATTACTGAGTGAAACTTTGTTGTATGTTCTTGATAAATCTTCTAAAATGTTCTTCGTTTGGTCCTAAGCTACTTGTGGTTTATTCTTATTCCCTCTCTTTGATGAGTTCTGATAACTTTTTCTAGTTAATGATACAGCACCGCAAAGTTAGGAAGGAAGCTATTACAGTAATCAGCATTTCTCAGATGTTCAGTGCGAGTTTTCCTTTGCATGACATGAACTAGAATTTTCCAGGAAAATGGGTGTTTTCTCATGATCTGAATAGGCAACAAAGTAAAAGTGAAAAATGGAATATTATTGTTACTGTTGGATTTTCTTGTCCAGTCATTAATTGTAAGACCAAAGTTAACAAAACAAAAGGAAAGTCCTTGAACTATGAAGTGATTTTACCTGTTCTTGTGAGTGTTCTGGAACTTTTTAGCCAATCTAGTTGCTGTACCTATTTGAATAGGTGTGCATGGTCAGCAAACTTTGTTTTTGGGGAGCTTAGGAAAAGAGGTGATATGGTGCTTTATTTTGCAGGTTTGTGTTGCTGTTTTCCCTGTTAGTGTGTTTAGGAAATGGATGATAGAGAAGTTACTGTAGTCTGGAGATTTCCCCTTACAAATTTTGGGTTCGACATTTTGTGCGGTTCCTGGGTAAATGCTATCCTAGTAATTAATTCAGAGATCTTATTATTTGTCTGGAGTTGTGCAATTCCCTCCTAAACAGGATCACTGTTTATACTCGTTGTTTCTGCTGTTTGGAATAAAACCACGCTAGCCTGTACTTTACCTAGACAAAGGATTTTGGATTTATCCTCCTTTTTTCCTCACTTCTCCCTTCTTCCCTTTTTCTTTTTTCTTTTTTTTTCCTTCAGTACTGGGATATCATAGTATCACAGTATCACAGTATCGTGCGAGTTGGAAGGGACCTTAGAGATCATCGAGTCCAACTCCTGGGATTTGAGCCCTTCTGTGTAGCAGAGCAGCATTTCTGCCACTTGCGCCACAGGGGGGATTCGAACCCGGGCCTCTGGTGTTGCAAGCAGCAATTCTACCACTGCACCACCGGAGGCACAGTGCTGATATTCTAGATGTCTTGTGTATTTCTACATACCTTTTCAATTAAGCTGTTTCTACCACAGCCTAGTGTTTAAGATATCAGTGCAAAGCCTTGCTGAAAGGCAAGTAGGCTAAGTTGACACTAGGGGAATGCCTGGTGTCAGGAATGTGACAAATGTGCGTTCAGTGTCTTTTCTTCCTCCAGCATGTTGATGAGGTACATACTGTCTTTAGACTCACTTCTGTGTGATTTTTTGCTTTAGTTTAGTGTTCTGCACGTAGCTTGTGAAAACGTCTTGATTTCACATGCGTGTGTCTTGTAGCAGCGCTTAAGGCATGTTATGTAGCATTTAGATCCTTATGTTAAGGGTTTTGTACTTCCAGATGTAATTTTTAGGAAGTTCTGAAAACTGCAAGTCAGAGCAAACATGTAACACGTTGGTAGAAGAGCGATGTTTAAGTGCTTACTTAGCAGTGGATGAAAGCGTTACTCTCTTTTAGAAAGCTTTTATGATTTCTGAGTAGGAGGCAGAATGCAGAGGTGTACGTTTGATGCAGACTTGTGGGAAATAATCAGGTATCCTGTCAAAGCAGTATTTGAGGATGTTACTTTCTTAATTAAAAGTTTACCTGTTGAGTATATAGACAGAAGTGAAATGCAAAGAAATGAAATATATTCATTTTTCCTTCAGTATGATCACAGAACTGCACTCTGGCATTGACTTCATTGAACTTGTGCTCTGTTTTTTTTTTTACTTTTTCTATTTATAGGAGATAAGGTCTATGTAATATTATTTTATCAGTATATTGGGATGCTTTGCCTGGCAAAATTCTTTTAATGTAGAAGCTTTTAATAGTGGTGGAATGTTGCTGTTATCAACAGATAAGCTTTCAAAGTATAACTGTCTCCTAGGAGATTTTGTTGGTACATCTGTTGGTGAAGGATGAGCTGCCTTTTATGTTCTTTCACGTATCCAGGCTGCCAAAAAGATTAGGGAAGATGTACCCAAAGAGGATATGCTGTCTTGATCTTTTTCTGGAGTCAGTTCTGTTGCAGTGCTGCTAATTCAGCGCTCAGTTTGTGCATTAGGTTCATTGTTGTGGTTTTAGTTCAGGCTGAAATTCTATTAATGTGAATTTTGAGTTGCTGTTCCGTAGGTGCTGAGGAAACAGAAACATTACAGTGTAATTTCTAATGTCTCAGGTTCTTAGTAGGCCAGGTTCTCACTGAAAGCAGTGGCTGTTCACTACTGCAAGAACATGATGTCTCTTTAGGCTGCTTAGACACTTTCCCTTATGTGCCTAATCTCTCCTTTTTGTGTATACTTCTAAATTTGCGACAAGTATCAGTGAAATCCAGTGAAGTATGATGAGCATGCAGTGCTTGTTTTAAAAAGCAATTTTAAAATGTTTCCCTTTGTTTCCCTTTGTTTTATTGATGAGAAAATACTGTGTCATTAAATCTTGAAATCATATTATTCCATTTTTTATGCTGGTTTACTTTCCTAAATAATAGCTTGTAAGGTATTCATTTCTCTACTCATTAGCTAGTATACAATATAAAGTCTTAAGAATAAATAGGAACAAAAATGTTTCTAGGGCTGTTTAGGTATGTTTTGGTGAGTGACATCAGATTTCTTTACAGAGAAGAATGGCTGTATTGTTTTCTGTTACTTAGTACGTTCTGTGGTGAACTGTTAAAAATAAAATAGGCATTAATGCAAATTGAATACTGAGTGAATGAGAATGCAGTGTAAAATAAGTTTATATTGAAATGTTATAACATTTAAAATTAAAACTTATGCAGACACTTGACTTAGTTGTATGTATGATTTTTAATTACATAATGGTTACTGCTAAGAAATACCAAAAAATACGCACAGTTCTTGTAGAAATGAGAAGCAAGGAGAAAAAATGTGAAATTAAGTTTTATTTGTGTTTTTTTTTTTTTCTCTCATAGGCTGTAAACATGACCATGCCAGGCAATTCATTTAAATTTTTATTTTTGTAGGAGGAATAAACATGGGGTCACTCGTGAGAAGATTGCTCAGATGTTGGAACGATACGAATATCAAATATCCATCCCTATTGTCATGAATTCAGAGTTGCCTCCTCACAAACACACGCAGAGGCCACCTGTGCAGCGAAGACATAGGTGGGGAGGCAATACAGACTCATGGAATTCTTACAGTATTTCCAGTAGCTGATAATACAGTTGCAGTCAGTGATAAAAATCCTTTATTCCCCTCTAAAAAAACGTCATCTCCTCCGATAAACCAGTGGATCTTCTGGTTTAAATAGGCTTGGTTCAAGATCATTTCCTTCAGGAGGTTTTTCCTTTAGTGGACTTTGATGTAAATAAAACTGTACATAAATGTTTTTAAAAGCTATATTTATTACAGTTGTAATAAGTTTGTTTTTAGTAAAATATTTGATATGAGGTATAGCATAGTCTTTCTTCCCCAAAAAGGTAAGACACTGATGTTTTCATACAACATATGGAAGGTTTTCTTTAAAGAAGAAGGTCTTGTTAGATATCTTTGAAAACTAAGTCCCAAAAGAAGAGATTATTTATTAATTAATCAATTTTAGTGGTTCTCATTGTCTTTGATGAGACTTTTTATGTTTTTCTTTTAAACGATGATGTCCCGGGTTGTGCTTTTGTTTTAAGTGGTAGATATTGCCAAAAACTACTGGCAAACAGAAGGCATGCATTTTCTGGATCATCTCAGAAGCTCATCCCAGCTGAAGCAGCAGTATTCACCAGCCTCAAACTCCATGACCTCCGTTTTTCAAATTCATTCATTCATTCTGAACAGCAGCCTATAGAATGCGGTGGTGTCTGCACACCATTGATCTTTTTCTGTTTAAAAACCTAAATTCTATCACTGCAGGCAAAATCCATCAAGTCATTCTTTGTCCACTACTTTCATCTAGAAACAAAGCATGTAATTCATTAGGCTGTCAGATCTCATCAGTTGGGATGCATCCATTCAATGCAAATAATGGATATACTTCTGTAAAACCATGTTGTATTCTTACTTTGGCACAGCCAATGTGATCTGTTTAGCACATAACAGCAAAAGAACCAGCATGGAGATAGACTAATTTATTGCTTTTTGTTTGGTTTGTTTTTTGTTGTTGTTGTTTTTTTGGCTTAAAAACTGCTGAATCGCTTGCTTTCTAACTGCTCACTGTTTTAATAAAATATATTTGTCTTCGGTGTTGTTTTAGTAATTCAGTGCAAGTATTTTTTTAAGCTTTCATGCAGATGAGTGTTGTTACTAACCCGTTGGCTGAACCAGCTTTTCTTCGGGTCTGACTGTGCTTGATTTTCTAAAACACTGAATGAGTAGATCTCGAAGAGGAAGGCTTGTGAAGAACATGAGAACCTATAGATCAAACGATTCTTCGTTCTCTTGTTACTATTACAATGCAGTAGTCATCAGAATTTTGAAAATTGTGAAGCCAGCATGACTTTCATTCGGTACTCCTAGACAGTACGACCTAGGGGCTCTAGAAGGTGCTTTACCTTTAAAGTCTGAGTAACTAAACTTGAAAATGCAGGTATGTAATGAAGTAGCTTTCTGTGTTTTTCTTCACAAACTACTGTGCAAATCTACATTTGTACAATTTAACCTATGTCAAGAATGATATTTTTCTAAGGTATTTTATTAACTCTAGGATTAAAGTCAGCAGTTTCACATTTACATAATTGTCCTAATACTTCAAAAAGTAATGAAAGTAATGCATGGATTCTTAATACATTGAACAACTGTGTATACTTCATGCCCCCAGTGGCGCAGTGGTATAAGCTGCTGCCTGCTGCAGTGGAGGGCCCAGGTTTGAATCCCCCCTGTGACGCAAGGGGTAGAAGTGCCGCTTCGCTACACAGGGGGCTCGAAACCTGGGAGTTGGACTCGATGATCTCTAAGGTCCCTTCCAACTCGCACGATACTATGATACTTTAAAAAAAACAACAACAAAGCTCTCCCTTGTTGTGTATTATTCATACCAATTGTGTTACTGTATTTTAATTTCCATGGTCATCTTTTTCCGTGTCTCAAGAGAACTGTGGAAATCATTGTCAATGATCAGCAATGCTTTCGTTATCTGGAACTTTTTACATTTCACTATAAAAGTGCACTTCAAATTAGAGGGAGAGGGATTTATTTTTGAGAGTGAGACACATTTAATTTACTCACGTGTTCTGTAGTACCTTAAACCATAACAAGGGGACGAGGTAATGTACTGTTCACAGAGCGTGCTAAGGTATTGCCAAAAGGTGGTTATTATTGGAATTGGACGTCGTATCTTTTGGTGCTGTCACCTTCTGTTTGCAAAGGAAATGGGCTTTTTTTTTGAAAGCAATATTTAATTGATACTTAAGTTCTCTCTAACTGAAAGTTTGGATTCAAGTAGACGTGAATTATTACTGCTTTAAAAGGATGGAGCATTTTTGTGTTTTATTGCTTTAATAAGTTGTTGGTGGATGGTGAGTAGTTCTGACATGCAGAGGCGTGTTGGTCAACATAGGTTTGCTATTTGTGAAAGACACACAACGAGAGCAGATTGCTTTGCAACTTGACAAAGAATCAAAAAGTTATTGGAAAGTGCTTGATCTGTAGTGATGTATTCCAAGGTAAGTACAGCGACACAACAGGTACAAACAGCTTTGTTGTTTCACAGTATATTCATGTTTAGTGAGGGTATTGCATTTGGTTTAAGCTACGGACTAGAAATGTGTGCATCTGAGACAGAAGTTGCTTTCTTGTCTTTGATGGCGTACTAAGATATAAATATGAGAATAAAAATGAAAGAGGACATGAAATACACGTGTTGCAGGTGTTGGATTTCTCTTGCTCACTCACAAGTGTGCCAAGAAGTACATACAGGAAATATAAGGGCTCTTTTTCAATTAGGAGTCAGTTCCATTGGACTTTAGGTCTAATTATTTTTATTATCCAGCATGGTTTTTATTCAGTGCAGCTATTGGTTTTCCAGACATCGTAGGTGAATTCCTATTGTTATCTTTTGGTTTGATTTCTAGTGAATTGCTAGTTCATAGTATTTGATGAAATAATAGCAACAGAGTAGTAGGTAGAATGTTAGTGTAGCTAATGCAGGTTCTAAGTATCTACTGTATATTTCAAAGTAGTGAAGTGTTTGGTAAATACATTTAAACAGCAGAGTTCAGGTGCTTAGCTGTAGCTTTAAAATCTACTTTCCTAATCATGTTGTTTAAATCGCGCATAAGTGAAACTGCATATTTTGTTAGCAGGTAGCTGATGTGTTGTTATAAAAGGGGGGGGAAGCTCTAGTTTTACAGCTTGACCTGAACTTGATGTCCTGAAGTACTGAGAGCTTTGACAGATGATTTGATGTTACTTTTACATTTACAAAAATATAATAATAAATAGTAAACATTAGACCTAATGTAAGAGCAATTAAAAATAATTATATTTCTATAATTAAAAATAATTATATATATAATTATTTTTTTAATTGCTCCTACATTATGTGTGTATATATATATATGTACATATTTGTATACATATATATATATTTGATGTTATGTGGTGTCCTGTTAAGAATTCTATCTTCTGTTCTGGTAGTCATGTCCCCTTTTGGTTCATTCTGATCTATTTTGCTGTGCTGAATACTTTTTTATGTTCTTATTTTTCCTGTAAAGGTGAAAGCCTGGTTTTTGTCTTTTGTGTTTTGCATTCTACAGAGCTGGTAGCTTTTCTTTATTGCTCTGTAATAGCTAACTGAAGATTGGGCTCTGTCTGACTCATTTTTCTTTGATTGTTTTTCTTGCTGTAGTTTAGACTGTGTCAGTCCTTTCATTCTTTGAGCTGACCAATATCATTCATTTTCAATGAGCTGCAAAAGGAAAAAAAGTTATCGTTTCACATTCATCTATATGGCACCTGTCATTAGAACTTCTGCCTCTTCCCAGCAATCAAGTTAGTTGGAAGAAATTCCTTCCCTCTCTGCTGGTACATCGTGGGATGTCTGTTGAGAATTGAGGGGTTTCCATACAAAAGAAAAGAGACCTGTATTACAACACCTGGTAAGAAGCAATGAGACAACATAGTGTTGGAATGTAGTTCATACAATTGAAATCAAATGTTCAATTTAGAAGTGTTCAGATATTTTGTATAGGTCAGATATGTGGGAACACTTCTCAGTATTTCTTCAGTGACATTTTACATTATTTTTTTTTTTCACCATTATTTCATTATTTTATCTAATCATCTTTCCAAAACAAAAGCAAGGGCTGGATGGTATTGCTGAAACACCATAACTTTTGTTAGATTAAAGCTCTGCATTATTTCCTAGATGAGAATCTGCTGATATATCAATTTAGGGTTTATATTTTTCTCTACGAAAGCTAATCGGCTTGGATAGCTGTAAATCAGCTTACTTTCAGTTCACAGAAAAATATGTGGACAGCATAGCTGGCCTTTAAGGTATGTGGAAGATAAAGCAATACATAAAAGTTTATCAGGGCCGGATCATTTCCGTTCTTATTTCTGTGGTAACAGAAAAGCAGCCAGTGATGTCCTCGGCTTTAGGTAGGCTGTGACAGATAGATCAGGAATACCAAAAGCATTGAGAAGTATGGCATCTGGAACGAGTCTTGCATTTCCTTTTAGATGATAGTGCTGTTTCCCCTTTGAGAGTTGCTCCTTCCTTTCTTAGGTCAGCGATCCTTGACCTTGTAATATGTACCTTACTGTTTCATAGTGCTGTAACTGCTGTGTTCTGCCAAGTCAGGATGTACTGTAACTATGAAGGTAACTTTCTCAGCCCTACTTGCGGCCTTTTTATGGTGTTAAATGTGGGGTTTTTTGCATTTGTGTCACATCTACCCTTTTCTTGAGCACCTCCCGGGATGGTGGGCAGCCTGTTCCAACACCTCACCACTCTAAGAAGAAATTATTTCTCATATCCAACGTGACCCTCCCCTGGAGCAACTCAATGCTGTTACCTCTTATCCTCATAGTGTACCAAACAGCTTTCCCACACCCGGCTTGTACCATGATCTTCTAATGGTTTGTGGATGTGCTTTGGAGTGGATTGGGTTATATTCCTTCTCCCCCAGTGAGCTTTTTTCCTTGCATTTTCACTCTGCTTGTGAGATGAATACATTGCTTTCCAAGATTCATGAGAAGTGAAGCGTAGACATTGGATCTGAAGCCAGACAGGCATGTAGAATTTGAGTTTCATTTGCAGACAGCAGATTAAACTGTTTCATACATACTCCAAATGCTCAGTGAGGTGTACCTGAGAAAATTACAGAACTTCTTTCACTTTATGAAACTTCCAGTTACAGGACCATGCTTACAGCTATGTAGCATTGTGTATGGGAATAAAGTAGCATTCTACATGTGTGTGTATATAAAAAAACACAGCTGGAGCGTTGGGTTCCATTCTGTATTTCTGTTTGGTTCCAGCAGTCTAGACTGAGTTCCTGTTTCTAATTATGAATGCTGAAGTCACATTCATTGTGCTGTCTTTTTGTTGTTATTGTTGCCCTGGATCTTGAGGAAAGGCTTTGTGGGTAGCTGACTATGGTGTAGCTGCTCTGTAGGGTAGTGAGATGTAATGAGATTAAATGAGTTCATCTTTCAACTGTTGATTTTGTGATGTTCGTGTTGAGTGTGTGAAGCTTTGAGAGCCTTGCTATGAATAAGATGTGACGCAGGAATGAATAGAACACAGGGTCACCAGAGTGCTTTGGACCCGGAGCATGGTGCACAAGAAGAGCCTGGAGGAATGGGGTTGTTCAGACTGAACAAGAGAGTACTGGGGCCAAAGCAGCTTAGTGTGGGCTTCAGCTTCCTAATGGGAGGCTGTGAATATGGAGCCAGGCTCATACTGGATGAGAAGTAATGGATAGAAGTTGCAGCATGGGAAGTTCTTAAGATCTTAAGGGAACATTAAAAATATGTATATAATAAAATAAGTTGGTGCAGGTTTTTATGAGTGCATTTATTTCATTGCTAGCAAAAATGCAGAGCTAATAGTGGTAATTATGTTGAAAAAGAGTGATTTGTTGCTGATGGTTTGCTCTATCAAGTAGTATTATCACGTTCTTGGTATCTGTTGTGAGGCGTTACTTTTGGAGCGCTGTAGGTATGAGCTTCCATCTCTGTAGTTTTCAGTTTCTGTCCAAGGACAGACTTCTCTCGATGCTCCTCAGCTCAAACTGATGCTGATTCCAGAACTGGTAGATATTTAATTACCTACAGTTTTGTTGATTGAGGCTCTTTTGAATACAGCTAAAACCTGTTTTCCTGCACTGGAAGATCCGAGCAGAAAGCATCTTGTTACGTACCTCCAAGGAGTCCGTTCTGCTCTCATTGCACTTCTTTTGCTTCCTTATTATTAAGGGGAATGGTTTTAAACTGAGACAGGGGAGGTTTAGGTTAGAGATTAAGAGGAAGTTTTTCACACAGAGGGTGGTGACGCACTGGAACAGGTTGCCCAAGGAGGTTGCGGATGCCCCATAATAGTTGGTTTTATTTATGTACTTCAAGTAGATGTGCACACGATGAGGCTATTTTTCAGAAATCAGGATCTGGAAAGTCTGTCTTACTGTGGACCGCACTGCAAGGTGGTACTGCAGGCTCTCTCAGCACCTCAGCAAATCCACCTTTTCCATGCAGATGGACTTTGCCTGAGTACGTGCCTGAACTGCAGCAAACTGTAAGGGAGGGGAGCTGTGGAACGAATTGGGATGTGGCTCTCAGAATTTAATCTCTGAATGCAAATCTTTCTTCTAAAATCAAGGGTACGCTCCTGTGCAGGACTGCCTTGTATTTTCAAATGTGTTAGTTTATATGTGAGTTACACTGAAAGGTGTGTTTGTTGCAGCAACATTGTTCTTCATTTGGAGTGGAAAAGCCTGAAACTTTTAAGGTAACTGTTGTGTTTTTCAATAGCTGTGAATTGCATTTGCAGCAGACAACATTTGGTTGGGTACAGTCTTCATCCGCGTGCTTCAGCTGATGGTTTCCAGCCTGGGTTACCAACTTTAGGATGTGGTGAGTGAAATGTGCCCCACTGTTGCTGACGGTGTTTATGATTTAGTCAGAACTAATTGCTTTGTATCCAGATATGTGTATTTAGTGATAGTTTGTTCAAAAACGTTACACAAACAATTGCTTGTTGTCAGGGAAAGAGGGATTTTTCCATCCTGTTTTAGGAAGTGTTCTTAAAAGCCTCGTATAAAAATGTCTTCATGTCAATAGCAAATTAGGGAGGAGTGCTGCACAGCAGATTGCCCCGAACTTCAACTAGAACATGTTTGACTGCAGTGTCTTCAAATAGTGTATTTGTTGTCTAGCCTGGATTCGTTTTGAACAAGTTGTCTTCATGGTTAAGCTGTTATCAAACAAGTAATAAAACTTATGTTAGAAACGATATCAGACTTGAAAACATGGTTCATGTTGTATTTCCTGTGGGTAGTGTTGGCAGCTGCATCCATATGGAATTTTCCCAAAGGGAGCTTAAATGGAAATTGATTATTTGAGCCTTCATAAATAAGAAGAGTGATAATTCTCTCTTGTTTTCTGTTCTGGTTGGTATTTGGAGATGTGTCTGGTGAGATACTTGTGGCACCTGAATGATGTTGAGGGTGGCTTCTGAGCTGTTTCACTTGATCAAGAAGTAGGTATTTGATACTGGGCAGAAATGCACTCAGTGTGTATGTGTGCACGTGTGTGTATCCATCAGTGTATTCAGGGTGGACTTCCTGTGTGTTGTTCAACGCATTCATGAACGCTTGTTCAACGCATGATGAAAGAGCCAGAAGAGGAGAAGGAAAAGAGCTCTTTCAGTCAGAAGACAGACACAGCTTTCATCAAGTGGGCAGGAAAGCAATCAGTGGGCTCACCCCACCCACAATGGTGGATTGAATGGACCATCATACGAAAGCTGAATTGCTGTGACTAGCACCTAAGGCAGGTGGAGTTTTTGATGGGTTTCAGTTGGTTGTTGTTTGTTTCTTTTTACGTTTTACTTCACAGTGAAGTAGTAAAGTTGCACATATATTTGATTAAATGAACAGCTTCTAAAGACATGCTGTGATCAAACCTGTTGTGTGCTGGTCTCTATGCTCTCCTTGGATCAGTGTCTCCTGTGTCTGGACCAGGGGTGTGATGGCTGGTTGTACAGTAGATGGAACAATATAAACAGCAGTTCTGTCGAGTGGTCAAAACTGGAGTAACTCTTTGAGCACTGTGATAGAATAGCGTATTTCATGAGGGTGTATGTTCAGTTCTCATTGCTGTTGCAAAATGAAGAACAATAGAACCATAGCTTGGAAGGGACCTTAAAGGCCATCTAGTTCCAACCCCCTGCCATGCACAGGATCACTTGAGATTGAACCCATTTAGTAGGATTGTTACTGGTTTGGGTTAGGTAGCACTGATGTACAGCACTGCAAAGTGTAAGCATTTCTTATGAATCGTATATGGTGAATTTCTATCCCAACTTTCTGCTGCTGACAGGAGTTACGTTGCTCCCACCGCTTCCTTTCTCTCAGTTACACACAGATCTTTCTTCTTGTTTTGGTGTCTTGAATTGGCTCAACAGCTACAAAAATATATGGTTTTTGCTTGCTTTTCCATTTTGGTTTAAGCAACTGAACCCACCTATGAAGGACTGCTGGAGAACCAGCAAGTGATGGGTACTGGAACTGCTAATTTGGATGCTCAGCGTCTGATGAAATGTCACCTTTTGGAAAGCCCTGTGTTGCTGAGCAGTTGTTTGGGTTTTTTTTTAGATTAACAGGCTCAAATTTACTTTGCATGTGGTTTTCCCTATTGCTTAATCGCCTTATACCAGAGTTCCATTTGGTTTTGAGTAACTGCATCTTCAGCATTTAAGAATGAAAGGCAAAATATGAAACAGGAGAGGCTGGCGCTGTGGTTTTTGTTGTTGTTATTCCAAGGTTATCACCACCATTTCTGCGTGCTGCTGCAGTCAGGTTAGGTCATGAAGCAGAATGTTTTTGTTCAGCCATGTCCATGGACTTAACAGGAAGGGAAGGCAAACCGTATCCCAGCAATTACCTCTTTATGTAAGCATCTCTAGTAGAGCTCTCATTGAAAGCCCACTCCTTATGGAGGCTTTAGAAATTAATGGTGATTTTCTCAAAGGCTGTGTAGCTCGTTGCTAAATGTCGTACAGAATCACTTTTTAAATGTATCAGTTCCTCTGTGTTTCCATTACAGTAACTACTGTATAGACATGTTTTGACATCAAGGAGACATCAGTTTAAATGTAGAGCTGAAGTTCGTTAAAATAAACTTTCATTAAAATAACTGGCTTCTTTTTTCCCCTCTTTTTCTCATTTTCCAGTTTTTCTTTTTAACAAGTTCCCACCTTCCATAGGTTTTCTTTGCTTGTTCTGCCTCAGCTGTGATGAAAATGCTGGTTTCTGCAGTGAGGGCTCTGAGCGCTGCCTCTAAGGTGCTGTTTTGAGCATTGGGTTAAACCTTGAGGTCACGTGTAACAGAGTTATGGGAAAAACCTTTTGACATTGCCGAAGTGGCAGGCTGAGAAATATCCAAGTATCGTTATAGAACGTGAATTCCTGTTCCAACACAAATACTATTACATTGCTAAGGCCTTAATTACTAAACGGTTGTGTCTCTTTAAAATGCACAATACGTGGCAAAATGTAAATGACAACTGAACCTGCAGTGTTTTTCTTCCCACTTGAGTGTTTTGTGTGCTCTAAAACAACTTGCTAGCAATTGCCCCTGTTAAGGAAGAAGTCCATCTCCATGCTGGTTCTCAGGCTTTCTCTGTGTGCTCTGTGGTTTTATGAGTGGGGGAAAACTCTTCCAAAAAGCACATAATTGGGCTAAAAGAGGAGGAACTGGGTTAAAATGTAAGACAATTAGCAGACAATTCACTTTACTAAATGAAAAACAACAACCATAATGTGATATTGGATATACCCCACACAGGAAATCTCAGCTGTGGCATCCCAGTGCATGACAGTGTTTGTTGGAGGCAGTGTTTTTTGTTAGGACTGAAGAAGTGGGAAGAATAATGCAATGAATTATTCTGCCCTCAGTCGTCCATCACATCCCTTTTCATTTTAGTCCTTTCTGGAGCTAAACCCAAACCCTTAGAAAACTGAGTTCACTGAGCTGATCTAAAATCTCTCTTCCAAGGTGGAGAACTGGTGCGGCTGTATTTAATGTGAACTGGTGGTTCTTACTATTAGATTATACTTCCAGGCACACAAAATCATCCATCTGGACCAATGTTTGCTACCATCTTTATTATGACGTGCAGCAGTTCCAGTGCAATAACAGCTGCTGGCTTCTGTGGGTTATCCTGTGTTCTTTCCATGTTATTTGGTGGTTGTGTTTCTGCAGTTCTTGCGTTCTAAAGTGAATCCTCTCCAGTACGTTTTTGCTTCTTTGAATCTGAATTAATGGTGTGGAGCTTATTGCAGTGATGAGGCTGGAGGAGTCTGTTCCTTTGCTGCTGGATTTCAGCCCTCCCGTGCTGGTGCTGACACTGGCAATCTGCTGGTCATTTCAGCAGAGCTGTCAATGACGGCACAAAGATCAAATGGCAGATTCTCCATGGAACTGGCGCTCACATCTGCTGTTTTATTTCCGTGCTCCATTCAAAGCAAGCTCAAATTGAATGCTCTTTTGTACCCTGTTTGGGAGGGACGTCATTGCTTTGAAAACCTCAGAGAACTTCCTCCTCTAAAAACGCTTCCTAAAGCTCCTTTTCAGAAGGAGGAATGTTAGTGTCAGGATTTAAGGCATGTTCTGCAATAAGTCTGCAGTTCAGACAAACCTGGGTTACACCTAATAAACAAAACCCTCTTTAATTACTGTTGTAGGCATCTTACTTTTCTGCAGTCCCATTCAATAGCCAAAGGGAATCTAGTCAGTCCTAAAACTACTTCTCTTTTTCTTCCAAGAGACCTGTGCCTCTTTGGGGTGAGGGGAAGTGTGTTTGAGTGTAGGGAGGGCACTGTGAGCAGAATGCTGTTCATCTTGGAATATTGTCCAAGTGCAATTCATCTTGGCTAATACGCAGTACAGGTACCTGCACTTAAAGTACAGCACCCTCTCCTGAAAAGTATCCCCATTTGTGCAAGAGGAAGTCAGATATCATTACTGAGAGGAGCACCATGTAGACTTAAATACCAGCATTAGGAGGAAATCTGTTTTCCTAGGGGGATGCTTCCAGATCTGGGTGCCATTTCAGGGCAATTAGATGTGTGTGCTTTCCCACAAGGTCTTCTCTGTGATCCACAGCACTCAATGCAGCCATGTGAAGGCACTGGGGCTTTAGTAATGCTGTGTCTGTGGTGTGGCCTGGAGGGTTTTTCTTACTTGCGTTCATTTCAGGGTTAACTAACACAATCTCAGAGAAGTCATATCTAGGGCTGCAATCTATTGAATTTGTTGAGAAATGCAGGCAAAATTCACTTTAAATCACTGCCTACAGCTGGGCTACTTTGTCTGTAGTGTATTGTTTTGTTGCAAATAGAATGTGAAATATTCTCTTCTCCAAACGTGTGCCCACTCATAACACACTGAGCAGCATCAGAGTGTTGCTGTAGACCCACGTCTGTGTATTATTCAGACTTTTGGTTGGTACCGTCTTCAGTTCTAAGTGTAGTCTATAGAATCCCTATGGATGACATTTCCTTACTTGGTACCCCTCTGCTCAGTGTGATGTTTCAGGAATCTCAGAATAGCAGAAGACATCCAGAAATGGGATTTCAGTGATTTTTTTTTGGTACTTTTAGTAAAACTAAGTTAATGAGACTGCGACTGTATTTATTTATATGTCAGACGTTCAAGACTGTTCTGAGCTGTAAGGTCTACACTTGTGTTTAATCAATAGAAGCTCTTATCTGAGGTTCTGTCACTTTTAAAAAGCAGATGGTCTGTGTTTGACCATCGTTAATGGTAAATACGCTTCAAGTGGAGCACCACAAGTATGTTCATGCTGTTATATTGTTGTATATATTAGTTTTTAAACTCTTTTTATTGTTATTTTTCCACACAGGGAGAGAATTCTAAAGCAAAACCGCGGGCATCCCTTGGCAAAAGTAAAGCAGAGGAGAAAGCGAAAAAGAAACAAGAGAACGAAGCTGACAGAAATCACAAAGCAGAATGTAGGTGGAGCGGCTCATCTCAGCCCGGACAACCAGGAAACATCTGAAAGTGAAGGTGATGACTCAGAAGAGGAAAACAGAAAGTCCTTGTGTGTGTCTGGGGAAGGTCCTGAGGATCCAGTGGGAGGTTGTGAGGAGCGGCCAAATGGTGATACGGAAAGTGGGACAGAAGCTGTGAGCTCTCCTGTCTTAGAGATCTCAGCTGTACCCAATGGGGTGCTGACACATGAAGTGCCTGTAGAAAGCGACAGCTCACTTCTAACAGATAAGAAACCCCTTTGTACTGGAAGCACGACCGAAAGCGTGTTTGATGGTGAGGAAGTGAATCAAAGGCATAGGGGGGAAAATCTTTGCAAGAGCGGCTGTATCCAAGAGGCAGAATGCAACTCCAACGGTAACAGTCTGCTGTCCAGCACAGAAAGCAAACTTAAAAGTACATGTGAACCTGATGTGGAAGCTGAACAGTTGCATTTAAATGGTGAAGAAAAAGAAGTGTCTCTCTGTCACAATTCCAAAGTGCATTACAAGGTACCTGATAGTAACACAGACAATAAAAGTGCAGTGACACCTGAGGAGAAGAACTGCTCTGATGCCTGGGCTTCTTTTTCAGTTAGTTCGTCTGCTGAGGAATTGCAGCAGGGTTTTGATACACAACTTTCTCCTTCTTGGTCTGAGGATCAGTTTGTAAGTGAGCAAAGACAGAAGAAAGCAAGGAAACCCGAACAGATGTGCACCAACAATTCAAGAGAGCTGAACTGCCCCCAGCCCAGTGAGGGACTGGTAAAGGAAAACCAGCAGGAAATGGTGACTGAGGAGGCAGGTAACATACAGAGCAGTGGCCTGTTGGCATCTCCGCCTGGTGAAAAGCATGTGGGTTCTCTTGTGGAACCCAGGAGCGCCTCCACACTCCGTTCAATGGAAGTAAATGCTTCAGGAAATGATGCTGCACTGGTTGCACCAAAGAAAAAAAGGTACAGAAGAATAGTCAACTTGGCACCCAAGTTTAATCTGCCCAGAGAGATTGCTGGTGGTACGGAGGGAGGGGAGGAAGTCCCACTAAAAGCTGATGGTCCCTCAGAAAGTGTGTTAGAAGTGGAGCAAAAGGGCTTTCTGCACCAGGACCGTGGACTGGGACATGAGCAGAGCCTGGTGTTTCAGGAGTATGCTGCACCGCACAGTGGCCCTCAGGAACCCTATTCCTTGCCCAGCCCCGGTGTGGATTCCCCTTTACGTGCTATTTCGTATTTTCATTTGGGACAGTCTTCTCCAATGCCCAAGTTTTCTTGTAGCGTTTCCACGACAAAGGAGGAGCGAGCTCAAACTCCGAGGCAGCAACAGGCAGTTGGTAACAGAGTAGGTGAGAGTGAACAAACCTCCTCAGACGTCACGAGCAGCCAACCAGATATTTTGTCTTCTGTTAAAGCTGATTCTGAACATGCAGAAGATCTGAGCATCTTGGAAAGGTGTGTTGCAAACGTGCACAAAACAGATGGCACTGAGCCGGCAGAGGCTTCTCCACCTGCATTTAAACAAGACGGGAATGTGAAAGCCAGCTTCCTGAGGCTTCCCCTATCTATAGGATTTGCTTTTCAACTCGTGCAGCTCTTTGGTTCTCCAGGTCTTCCACTGGGTAATGCTGTGTAAATATATATATATTTGTGTGTGGTTAAATGTTCATTCTTAAAATCATCTGCACTTTCTCTCCAAGGCACTACATTCTCTGTAGTGATGGTGTCTAAGTAACGTCAAATCCAGAGTGTGAAGCTCTTGATGTGAATACATCATTCTCAGAATGGCTTTAATGTGTTGATTACCGAACTAAATGGAAAAGAGGGTACAAAATATCTGCTGCTACATAAAGCCTGCATGTTTGAGTTTCTTTTTTAATTTATTTATTTTAATTTTATCTGGTATATGTTTGTTGCATTTTCTCATAAGCAAAGAAAAAGGAACGAACCCTAATGTGGGTTTACTCATAAACCCCATTATGGGTTAGGTACAACTGAGAAACTTTTCCAGAATCAAATGTAAGTTCCACTTTGCTATCAAACGTACAGGATGCATTTTCAGCCGTTCAGTACTTTCTTTTTAATCACACGTGACTGGGTGTCATAGTGGCACGTTTGCCTTCCGCAGCTCTAGTTGTCTTATGTTTGTACTTTCAGTTTCACACATTGACTTACTTAGAAGCACATCAGTGCTCAGGGGAGTTGTGTGTGGCAACTGTGATTTCCAAACCACTGCCGGCTGGCGGCACAGAGCTGCAGTCAGCAACAAGAGACATGTTTGGGAATCACTGCGACACCCTGTGATGGGAAGAGCCACCCATGTCCCCTGTGTGTAAAGGTCTGCAACGTCCTTGGCCTAAATTTAGCCTATGGGGAAAAAAACCAGTAAGTTGGTTTGGCAAACAAATAGATTTTAAAACACTGAGTTGTTGATCCTGTACACCTGTTTATTTCAATGGAGTTAAATTTGACCGTGTACCCTCATGTAAAAATGTAAAGACGGCTGAAAAGCAGCTTATGTTCTGTCTCTGTGCCCAAACAGGAGTGCCGATTCTTTTTATCACACAAGCTGATGGCAATGCTACCTGCCAGAACGGTGATGGCAGCCCCCTGGCAGCACTGCTGGCCCAAAGAACCTGCAGTGCTGCCTGACCTCAGTTTAGCACCAAATCGTGTGCATACAGGGTTAAGCAGAGCCAGGAACAACTGGGGTTGTGCTCAGCTACTGTAATGTTACTGCACTCTAAGCTTGGCAAGAGCTGATGTCTGTGGTCTTGATTGCCAGCATCAAGGAGGGACTGGAGTTGGCCATGACTTAAAAGAAGTGATCTGCCAGGGGGAAAGCAAACAGAACAGGCATTTCAAAGCACTCGATTGCTGGGTGCAGCAAATGTCATTCTTCTGTGAGTGAGTTTCTGGGTGTTTAGATTGTTTATTTTGGAGAAGGGAAGGCTCTGGGGAGACCTCATTGTGGCCTTCCAGTATTTTGAAGGGAGCATATAAACAGGAGGGGGAACAGCTGTTAGTGAGGGTGGATAGTGACAGGACAAAGGGGGAATGGTTTTAAACTGAGACAGGGGAGGTTTAGGTTAGATATCAGGAGGAATTTGTTCACACAGAGGGTGGTGATGCACTGAACAGGTTGCCCAAGGAGGCTGTGGTTGCCCCATCCCTGGAGGCATTCAAGGCCAGGCTGGATGTGGCTCTGGGCAGCCTGGTCTGGTGGTTGGTGACCCTGCAGGTAGCAGAGGGGTTGAAACTGGATGATCATTGTGGTCCTTTTCAACCCAGGCCATTCTATGATATGATATTCTGTGATATGATATTCTAGATGAGTTTCTTAAAGCAACCTTTAAGAAATATAAAGCCGCCCTGATATCTCTGAGCTCCCACCAGCATGTGGTTGCTGTGGGATTGTTTTCTCCTCAAAAGCATGAATGCTCCATGCAGAATGCTGACCGTGTTCGGATTCAGACACAGTTTTTCTCACAGCTTCAGAAATTCTTGTGCTTTTTGGTGGTGTGTCGATAGGCTGTTGTTTATTGACATACACATAGAATCAGGGAATGCTGCAGGCAGGATTGCCAACCACTCCATCAGGAGGTAGATTCTGTGAGGGATAATTGCAGACAGTTTTAGTTTAATCATTTTGGAGGGGAAAGTTTTGGTAAGTAAATGTTTTTGGATGTTTATAAAATGAGAGATTAAGTTGACTTACTCGCTTGGCTGCTTCTCTTACAAGCACTGAACATATTTTAGACTGCTTTCCTATGAAAGATCTTTTCAGCTCCTTAAGGAGTGAAGAGTTGTTGCATTTAGAGCATTTCAGACAGTGATTTGTTGAATAACACTGCAGAGCTTCCTACAATGAAGCATTTTAAAACTTGGAGTTTGTTACTGGGCTGCATTTTGTGGAACTTATGGGCTGAGAGCTTTCTGTTCTTGTTTGTGCTGTGGTTCAGGGGAGTGTGGGGGAAACGCAAACCTTTGCCTAAGAAAAGAAACCAAAACCAAATCTCTTTCCCCTCCCTTCTGGTGCAATGGCCTTTGATTCTATGTCACTTTTGGCTTTGCTTCTGGCGTATGTAGGAATTAGCTAACATTCTAATGCAGTGATATACTTTAGCCGTGAAGAGATGTGAACACTCAACTGCAAACATATTTTCTTCTGCAGAATCCTTGTTGCCAGATGATTATGTAGTTCCTCTTGACTGGAAAGTTTCAAAGATGATCTATTTACTGTGGAAGACCTCTGTGGAGGTACGAATTTTAGGGGACTTCGGAAGGCTTTCCAATATCCCAGGTGTTACGTTCAGCTCATGAAGCAGGGCTCTACTCTTTGCTAGTAAACTCTCCTTCGTTTTTAATGTCCACAATGAGGAGATGAATGCTTTATGTGCACTTCTGGGTATTTCCAAAACCAGTTCATGCCATGGGAGGATCCAGGTTTTGGAAGCTCAGCTTCAGAAGTACATACAAAGTAGCTGTGGGAGATTAAAAAAAGACTGTAAGATTTCCTTGATCCTTCTGACCTGGCGCGTGTTCACTAAATACAGCACACTGTATCCAATGTCTTCCTCCTCATGGTTTTCTCCCATCATCTGAGCAAGTGCCACCCTCTGCAAACAGCAGCAACTTTATGGCTACTCCCGCCACGAGCAAAGAGGTCACAGAGTGACTGATGGCAGCTCAACTTTCCTTGTCTAATTAGAACTCGTGACTTACAAATTACTCTTGTGCTACTTCCCACTGCTGCTTTGTAAAGGTTTGGTGTCACTTGAGGAGCGGTGCACTGCCTGCTAGTGGAAATGAGGAAAATCCTGTAGGTACAATGACTCAGTAACTCTAAAATAGGACGTAGACTTTGTTCTCTCCCAGAATAGCAAAATCTCTTGTCACAAACTCTCTCTTTTTCTCTATACTGTCGTTATGTATTTTAGGAGAAGCAGAAAGCAAATGGGTTGTGGAGTGGAAGTGCCTTGGCTGGTGAGTGTGTTTTGTGATACAAAACTAGCATAAACATCTTTGTAGAGAACATAGTTAATATTGAAGAATGCCAAGGATTTTCAGCACAGAAATCCAGTTATTGGTTGTTTTGTTCCTTTATTTCTGTATTAGTTTAGTGTAATTTACTGTAAATTGCACAACAAGATTAAAGTACAATATTGTTTGCTGGAAGCTGATAGGATTTGTTGCCTGAAATTGGAGAGGAGTTTGTTTATGGGGCAGCAGAAAGAGACAGAAAAGGAAGGTCCTTAGAGAGCTGAGAGGAAGTAGAAAAGCAGGATTTATATGTATGTGTATATGTAAAGCTGATAGATATACAGGTTGTCTCTGACAGATGTGTGTCCATATAATTTAAACCTGAAATGATTCGCTTATTTGTGAGGCCATTTAGGAAGCAAAACCACGAGCATTCTGCAGAAATAAAAGCTTGCTGTGGAAACAGTCTATTCCGACATGATACAAATTATATAACATCAGGTATCTTAAGCTGCAGATTACAATTGGTTTATTTTTGTAGCTGATGTTATTACCCCTGGAAATCTAAATGAAAGTCACCACGAGAACGAAGACTCTTCTGAACTGCTTCCAGAAACGTCTCCTGGGGTGATGGCAGAGAACACCACGACCTGCTCCAGCAGCGGCTGTCTGGGTGCTGTCCTCCATCAGTTGTGACAGAACATCTTGGTTCAAATAACAAACAAAACAACCTGCGTGAAGGAGAAGGTATGGCATCCTGGCTTGTATCAGCAATAGTGCAGCCAGCAGCAGCAGGGAGGGGGTCATTCCTCTGCACTCAGGTTTGCTGGGGCCACATCTCAAGTGCTGTGTTCAGTTCATCACTCGCTACAGCTGCCTGAAGGGAGGTTGTGGTGAGCTGGAGGTTGGCCTCTCCTCCCATGTAACAGTGGTAGGATGAGAGGGAGTGGCATCAAGTTGTGCCAGAGGAGGTTCAGGTTGGATAGTGGGAAGAATTTCTTCTCAGAAGGAGCGGGGATGTGGTGGCACAGCTGCCCAGGGAGGTGCTGCAGTCACCACCATGGAGGCGTTCAGGAACCGTGTGGGTGTAGCAGTGAGGGATGTGGGCAGCGGGCATGGTGGGGTGGGCTGGCGGTTGGGCTGGGTGATCTTAGTGGTCTTTTCCAACCTTAATGATTCTATGGTTCTAAGCATTATTGGCCAAGCACTATTTAATTATCAGTCAGATGACGATGTATCTGTATTGTTCCGTCAGGCTGGTTTTGTTGAAATGAGAGTGGACGATGTTTATGTTTCTCTGAGAAAACATAGGGTTAATCTCAAGTAATTTGAGAGCTCCTTAGAGCAGCGTGGGCAGCACATCAGTATTTGTTGTGGAGATGAGGCAAGAGATCCTGATTTAAAATAATAATGATAATGAAATGCTGAGATTAGTGAAAACAGGGTATTATTTTAGTGCCAAAGAGCTCTTCTTAGACCAGGAACCCCCATTGCCAGATGCTAATAGAACTGTAGAGCAAGCTGACAAAGCTGATAGCAGTTTAAGCATTTATCTGCATTTATTATTACAAAATAAAGGCATGTTTGTGTTTGAGGCATAGCAGTAACTCCCCACAGGAATATATCTCCCAGGACAGTTGTTTGGGTGAGACAAATCTCCTGATGACACGTTATCAGTCCTCCTTTCCTGGCTGTGCTATTGCTGGCATCTCCCTATGCTGGATGCAGTGCTTCTGCAGCTAGCGTGAAGCTATTAAACTGGGTGAGCTCACCTGAAAACATATCCCAAAGGGATCTGTCTGAATCCTCATCAGGCTGAAACAAATTGTCATCTGTGCATTGCTTTGCATACAGTGCGGGCTTGCTTTGGTATGCAGAGCTCTGCACTTGAGCTCCAGCTTCTCTGGGATGGCTCTGCCCAGGAGATGAGGCAGCAAAGAACCACCCAAGAGTGAGTGTGAGATGAGTGGCAGCCAGGTCAAGTCAGTGATGGTGAATGAGAAGTGACAGGAGGGGTGAAATCCTATCTACAAAGGCCTCGATATTAAAATGTCTGGCTTGTATGTGATGCAAGAGATTAAGGAGTCGCAGATGTGATGGTGGCAAAAGCAAGGATGTCCTTGGAACTGAGCAGGAAAGAGAAGTCAGCGAGTTTTCCAGATGTGGATAAAAGGAAATATTTTCTATTTCTGCCTGAACATTGAGAATGGATTTGTGACACGGTGACTCTTACTGTGAACAAGTAGGAATCATACAAACGTGACTGCGATCACAACTTGGTTTTAATTCTCACTTCCTGAAATTAAACAGTTCTCAAGAGCTGACAAAAAAACTGATGATCTCCAGTTCCTACTCACAAATCCCCTTCTCAGTGTTCCTTGTGTTTTTAACTTGAAACAAGTGCTAAAGAGAATACCAGTTCGACATGCCTCATTAAAATATGTTGTTAAGGGACTACCTGGTGCTTCGTGTGTTGTCACAATAAATGAAGATCTGAGAGATGGCTGAAACTCCAGCATAGGAAGTTCCGCACGAATGTGCGCAAGAACTTCTTTACAGTGAGGGTGACGGAGCACTGGAACAGGCTGCCCAGGGAGGTGGTGGAGTCTCCTTCTCTGGAGATATTCAAGACCCGCCTGGACGCCTACCTGTGCGACGTGGTGTAGGGAGCCTGCTTTGGCAGGGGGGTTGGACTCGATGATCTCTAGAGGTCCCTTCCAACCCCTATAATTCTGTGATTCTGTGAAGTGGAAAAACAAGGCTGCAGATTTGCTGCTTCACTGATCCCTCTCTCTTTAGGCTGGAGCGATAAATGATCTGAAAACTGCAAAGCAAACGAAACCATTTCTCCAGTAATACGACAGAAGATGTTATACCCGCCCTGGGTCAACCTCTTCCAGTTGTTACTTTGCTACAGTGATAATTAAGGGGAAAAGAAATCTCTGTCCTTTGATATTTAGCATGAAACAGCACCCAGAATTATGAGCAGAAAACCTCACCTATCCTTTATGGAGCTTTCCAGGAAAACATGGCCTAAAACTTACTCGAGTAGAGAGTATAATTACCAGTGGGAGTAAGAGGAAATAAAAGATAAGAGTGGGGGGGGAGAGGGAAGGAAGATTAAATAGAAAATAGAAATTAATAATAATAAAGCGTCCACTGTGTAACTCCTCTTATTTTTGGGTGTTTTCAGCCTTGAGATTGCTGAGACCTCGCTATGGCTCTAGTTTTGACATCCAGATTTTATTCTTTTTTCAATTTTTCTTTCATTTTTGATTCCTTCCCCTCAATCCCCATTTTCTATTTTCTGCTTTTCTCTCTGTTCCTTTTCAGTTATTACAAAAGGTGCCAGCAGCCGAGTATGAAAGAGAAACAGGCTTTGTGAATTCAGATAGGTGAACTCTTTAGTCCAAAGGTCAGACTTGCCGCAATTAAAGCCTGCACTATTGTGATATTTCAACTAAATCTTTTCTTTCTTTTATTACAGGAACTTTGCTTTAATTCCACAGTGGAAAGGCTTCAATTTGCAACCAAGGATTTTAAATGTAAGGAGCAGCCTGGAAGAAAGTAACCAGTATCAATTTCTGGTGCAGATGTGTAGTTATTTTCCTCCCCCAGCATCAGCTTCTTTATGCGCATAATAAAAGTCACAATTGAGATGTTTTTTGTTGTTATGTGTGTTAAAAGGTCTCTTTCTGAAGCCAGTTGGAATGTATTTGTACATCTTAATGAGCACAAAGGAGGCTTGAATTCCTGTATTCAGTTCATTTGTATGAGGGCCCCAAATGTTGCCACATGTATTAGAGTATGAACAGTGTACTGGTTGTCTCATCCTATTTCTTTCTGCCCTCACTGCTTATCCTGTTAGTTATCATTAATTTCCAATCTCTTTGTGTCGAGTAGAAGACTTATCAATCTCTCCTACCCAATTCTTTCATCCTAAATTGCACAGCCTGCGTTGTTATCTCCTGAAATGATGCTTCACATTTCCCTGTGATGGAAACTCCAGCCTGACCCTCCACCATGCAGCTTGAGGCCATTCCCTCGTGTCCTATTGCTTTTACATGGGAGAAGAGGCCAACCCTCTCACCTCACCACAGCCTCCTTTCAGGCAGCTGTACAGCCATAAGGTTCCCCTGAGCCTCCTCTTCTCCAGGCTCAACAATCCCAGCTCTCTCATCTGCTCCCCATCAGACTTGTGCTCCAGCCCCCTCACAGCTTCGTTGCCCTTCTCTGGATAGGCCAGGGCCAAAATGTCTTTCTTGTAGTGTGGGGCCCAGAACCGAACACAGCACTCGAGGTGCGGCCTCACCAGAGCTGAGCGCAGGGGGACGATTCCCTCCGTGGTGCCGCTGGCTGCACTACTGCAGTTTTCTGTCCGCTCCGCCCTGCAGCGATGCCTGCTGTTGTTGTGACCGGGAGGGGCCGGGCCGGACCTCGCCAGCTCCCGCCTCCTCTTTCGGGGCCGGTCCCGGTGCATGGAGCCGTGCCGGGCCGTATGGACGAGCAGCTGCTCCGCGCTCTGGGGGGGCTCAGCCTGCAGCCCCCGCCCCGCCGCTCCCCGCGGCGCTTCGGCAAAACTCTGGTGCTGCTGCGGGGCCTGCCGGGCTCCGGGAAGAGCACGCTGGCCAGGTAAGGGCCTCGTCCTCTCCGCGGAGCTTTGCGGCTGCACCGGACCCGCAAACGTCGCGTCTCGGCTCCGGCCCTTCCCTGGCGGGGCCTCCAGAGCCGCGCTGTTTGTTGCTCCCCGAAGAGCGGCGGGCGGGCGCTCCTTGCGGTTGGTCGCAAGCGCTGTGAAACGTTTCCTCTTGTGACAGGGGAAGCTGGTAGGAGCCGGGGCTGCTGCTGCTCCACAACTGGTCACAACTAAGCGGGGGTTCCCTCAGCGGCGTCACCCGGCGCGGCCGCAGCCCGCTGTCGCTTGGAGGCTGCAGCGCAGCTCCCAGCCCGGGCTCACCTCAGGTACAGCAGGGCCCTGCACCAGCAGAGGGGCTGGAACTGCGTCATCTCCAGGTTTCTTCCAACCTGAGTTTTTGGGTTTTCTAGTAGTACAGGTTGAACTTAACGATTTAGGGGGTGTATTCTCAGCCAACGCAAATAAATAGCTCTATTTTTATTTATTTATTTATTTATTTATTTATTTATTTATTTATTTAGGTCAGAATATAAAGTTAATTATTAATGAGAGATATGCAAAATAAATTATAAGTATTGCTTTAGTCCTGAGTAAGATGAGTGCTTGAGATTCTTGTTCTGCATCTAACCCCTGCTAAGTGTGTGTCACTGCGGGACGGGGCTGGAAGGGCGGCTGTGAGAACTGCTCTGAGCACCTCTCCATTGCCTCCGTCTAGATTTTGACAGGACTGTGCCAAGAAAATGCTGCTATTTGCTTTCCCCACAACCCACATCGTTTGCTGTGATGGTCTGTGCAGAAATTTGCTTCTGAAAAGCTAAACCTTCTAAAATTAAATTTAAATTAAATGAAATTAAATTAAAATCCCCATCCCCGGAGGTATTCAAGGCCAGACTGGATGTGGCTCTGGGCAGCCTGGTCTGGTGGTTGGTGACCCTGCACACATCAGGGGGGTTGAAACTGGATGATCATTATGGTCCTTTTCAACCCAGGCCATTCTATGATTCTAAATGATTCTAAATTAGTACAACAAACTCAGTGCATGATCCTGCAGGAGAGGAAAGGTGCATCAGAGTACATGTGCACAAGCGGTCTGGCTGAAATCAGAAGGTGGTTGCAGAGGCTTCCCATGGCAAATCATCTGCTCTGTGCTCAGCAGGGCGCTGGCCTCGAGGTGTGTGGGTAAAGGACACGTCTCCCAGCTTCGCTGCTGTTTGGTTATCAGTATAGGCTGTTGTTTCAACCTTTGCTCTGCTGTTTCTTCTGCCGCTTTCACACAGATCCCCATTCATTCATTATTCGTATCAGCCAGAATTTCTGCTGTAAGCTGCACTTCCTTACAGCACTCAGAAATGCCACAAACCATGAATGTTATCACTGCTGAGTCCTTACCTCGCCGATAGCTCTGGCAGCGTCCCCTTTGCACTCTGTCACCCTGGAGCATTTTTCAGCAGCAAGTGGAGGCTGATGACTTGATTCCCACACCTTTCAGCATCACCTGGCGCTGGTTGGATGCAGCTCTGTAAGATGTGGTTACGGTGTCTTTGTGGAATCACTTTTCCCCATCCAAGTCACTCTGGCAGCTCAGAGAAGCTGGCATGGCGTTGGGACACATTCTGGCCTGGATTTTGATTGCTGGTGAAGACAGTGAAGGAGCCACCTGTGATATATTTAATAATCAAGGCAGGATGAGGACTTGTTCTGCTCACTGGCAAATTCCAAACCTTTCCAATTACTTCACTATTAAGGATATGCTTTCCTGAACCTCCCATTTATTAGCTTTGCCTCATTGGCTCCTTTAGCCTTTCACCACCAGTGTGGGAGAAGAAAGGGAGGGAGGGAGCTACATTTCCTCTGTCAGATGTGAGTAATGCCCTCCTCATGGATGCGTTCCTCCCTGACTTCACAGTACGTGTTTTATGATCAAACCAAGGCAACTGCTAAGAAAACAGTTACCTGAGGTGCAGTGGTGGGCACAGCTGTCAAAAACATCTCCAAAAATCAAGTCACATGCAAGCTGTTCTCTGCCTCCACAATAGACTCTGCTTTGGCTGGAAATGCACACCTTACACAATGATGTATCAAGCAGTTGCACTCAGGCACTGGGCTGGGCATGAGCAAATATGCAACTTCCAAGCCGCTGCTGTTTGTTTATCACTTAAAATGGGGGTCATTCTTGTACCTCTGCTATGACATGAAGAGAGAACGGATCCCAAACAGATGACGAAGAAACAGAAGGTGAAAAGTACATTGGTACTGAGGCATCAGTGCTTGACATGAGCTACATCTTCCTCAGTTCTCTGTGCTGCATTTTGTAGAATCTCAGACGCACAGAATGGTTTGGATTTGAAGTGACCTTACAACCCACCAGCCCAACTCCTGCTATGGGCCAGGCTGCCACCCACCAGCTTGGGCCGCCCAGGGCCCCATCCAGCCTGGCCTTGAGTGCCTGCAGGGATGGGGCATCTGCAGCCTCTCAGGGCAACCTGAGTGCGCTCTGAGTAAAGAATGTTCCTGCTAACATCCAGATCTCCCCTCTTTTAGTTTAAAACCATTCCCCCTTCTCCTATCACTATCTGCCTGTGTACAAAGTTGGACTCTGTCCTGTTTATAAGCTCCATTTATGTGCTGGAAAGCCGCAATGAGGGCTCCCCAGAACTTTCTCCAAGGTGAACAAACTCAAATCCCTCAGGCTGTCTTCTCAGGAGAGGTGCAGCAGCCCTCTGGTTGTCCTCACTGCCCTCCCCTGTACCTGCTCCAATAGAGTTATGTTATTCTTGTGCTGGACTCAGTACTCCAGATGGGGACTTAGGAGGGCAGAGCAGAAAGGGACAGTCCGCTCCATCCCTGCTTGCCAACTCTCTGTTGATGCAGCCCAGGATACTGTTGGCCTATTGGGCTGCAGGGGCACACTGCAGGCTCATGTCCGTCTTTTAGTCCAGCAGAGCCCCCAGGCCTTTTTCTGCAGAACTCTCAAACTCTCTACATGTGAGTCCTCCTGCCAGTTTGTACATATATCTCGGATTGACTTACTCTGTTCTTTCCTGCTCCTCCAGTCCCTTGTTCAGCCTTGCATTTGGTAAGATCTTGATCCAGCTTGGCTTGCCACCAGGATCTCAGCTCTACAGCAGAACTGCAGCTCTGGTGCAGTTTGTGGGCTTTGCTTATCAGCTCTGCAGCTCCTGCTTCCAGGTGGCGGCACACTGTAAACATACGAAATGCTCATGTTTTGGGAACTTCTCTGCAATGTGTGGCACGCAGCCTGTTGCTCTGCCAAATGCAGCTGCTGCTCCCAACCCCATGGGTGAGGTCTGGACAGCCATCATGTGGCTGGCAGCTGTGTGCCAGGACAAAGTCCTCAGGGCATCAGGAGTTGTCAAAACACAGCAGGCTGTGCTCTGCTTCTCATATTTCTGATTTTTATGTTGAAAGTGTCACAGAAAAGCTCTGTGTAAGGAACAGCGACCAGAACAACTAGCTGTGCATGGTGCTGGTACTTAATGCCCCTGAGTACCGTGTTCAGTTCTGGGGCCCTCGCTACAGGAAGCACATTGAGGCCCTGGAGTGTGTTTAGAGAAGGGAAGTGAGGCTGTGGAGGGCCTGGAGCACAAACCTTATAGGGAGCAGCTGAGGGAACTGGGATTGTTCAATCTGGAGGCTCAGGGGAGGTGTTATTGCTCTCTGCAGCTGCCTGCAAGGAGGTTGAGGAGAGGCTTCTTCCAAGAAACAAGTGAGAAGATATGAGGAAGTGGTCTTGAGCTGCATGGTAGAGGTTTAGGTTGGATATTAGGAAATATTTATTCACAGGGAGTGTTGTGAAGCATTGAAACAGGCTGCCCAGGTAAGCAGCTAACAAACCACCATCCCTGGAGGTGTTTGAGAGATGTGTGGATGTGGTGCTTAGGGACATGACTTGGTGGTAGACTTGGCAGTGCCAAGTTAGTGTTTGGACTTGATGATCTTAGAGCTCTTTTCAAACCTAAATGACTCTATAAGTAAATGTTACGATCAATGTTACCTTGGAAGGAGATGATTGCATCTTGAGGCTCTGCCTTTTCTGCTGTCTGGTACACAGTGCTGTTAGTTTTTCTGAGTGCTCAAAAGGTTCCATCCAATCTCCTCACCAGAATGAATATTGGACATTCATTTACTAACAGAATTTCTGATAGGAAATCACACCAGCCTGTGAAATGCAGCTGGGCCTTTCTTTCTCCACTGATGTTATGAGTGATTGTGAAAACTTCTTCCAAGCCCTATTTGTGTATCCAGCCAGTTGAAAGCCTGGATAATAACTTTGTTGTCTGTGAAGACAGAAATGTATACAGTTAAACTCCAAAGTGATTGTTTGAAAGTGCTGAAGGTGCTGTTAATAAAAAGGATAATTTCAAAAACCGTATAAATCATGGGAACGGCTCTTCAGATGAATAGTTTAGAAGGCTGTACCACCCCATCTCTACTCACACGGCTGTTTCAACACCGCTATGGCCAAACAGAAGCACGGTTGTATTTTCCATAGCAAGATTCTCCTTTTTTCATCGCAGCCATCATACAGCTGCCCAGAGTGGAAGAGGAGGTAAGAGCCTACACTGATCCCAAACCTGCCTGCTGCCTGCAGCTGCCTGTGGGGCTGCCTCTGGCCTTGCCAAGGCCTTTAGCAGTTCCCAGACACAGGAAGTTGGCTGCTTTTGTGTCTGAGAGCTGTTTCCCCTCCTGTCTCCATCTTAATGAGGTTTTCCCACAGCATGGCAATCAGGGAGAAAACTTTTGCTTGTCATACAGTCATTGAATGGTTTGGGTTGGAAGAGAACTTTAAGATCATGTAGTTCCAGCCCCCTGCTGTAGGCAGGGACACCTCCCTCTAGACCAGGTTGCTCACAGCCCCACAAGCCTGGCCTTGAATGCCTCCGGGGAGGGGACATCCACAGCCTCACTGGGCAGTAACACACCGTGACACAACCTCCTTGTCTGTAACACACCACCACGTAACTGCTGCAAGACAGCGCAGTGCTAAGCAGCTCAGTGTCCCATGTAGGCAAATCAGTGCTGAACTTTTGGCAGATGCTGTTTATCACAATGCAGTGCTTAAAGTTCAGTGGCTTTTCTTTAACACAAACACAGCGTGTAATTACCCTTTGGTCTCGCAAAGAGATTTTATCTGTCTTCCCCTCCTTACTATAGCTTGCACTAACTGCGATGGACGCTGCTCAAAAGTTCCTAACAACACCACCCACAACTCATCCCGTTTTACATGGGTGCAGTTTATTTCCCTAAAATTCTGGCATTTTGCTGCACGGAGTGGTTAGGAGTGCAATGGGAATGGCTGTCATGGGCTGGAAAGGACTGAAGAAAGAAATCAGACTCAATGCATTGTTTTAGAAAGCCAAATGGCAAAGCAGAATAGGCAGAAGGTAAAACACCTGCTTAGTGTTTCCTGTTAGCAGGACTTGGTTTAGTATGAGTATAGCAAACGTGCCAGTGATTTGTTGTACTTAATACATTTTGTGCCGTAGTTTTCCTCCTTTCAAGTACAAGTTTGGCCTTGTGGCTGTGCATTAGCACTAAGAGCTAAGCAACGTGTGTGCTAGAACTGTGATAAAGTTTTTATTGGTAAGAAGATTGGTAAAGCAATGGAGGGGTAAGGCACTGGGCGATGGGATAAATCTATTGGTATGTCAGCACGAGAGTAAGCAGATAGATAAGCAGTAGATGCCCTCTGCTCTTCATGATAGGAATCCTGTGCATGGAACCAAGTTTAGAGTATTTGACTTTCGTTAGATCTGTTTATGCAGCAGTAGTTGGGTGATGAGCACAGTGCCAGAAGAGGACCACATGTAGCTGCTAACCGGGATGTAATGGAGGGGCTGCAGCATGGGTGCTGGTCCTGGCCATCCATCAACCAGCCATCAGCCTGCTCTGTGGCAGCTGCTACCCCAAAACGAGATTAATTAATCAGAAATTGATGGAAGTTACAGCGTGGGTGGAACAAAGTCAGAAGCTGACTTTTATTCCACTAAAGCAATGTGCAATCCCAGTGAAGCATTACTTCTGGCAGGCAGATTAGGGTAAATTTGGTAAGCAAATGGTTTGAGCAGAGCTGGAGATGACAGAACTAAGCCTTTTTTGCCTGGGTGTCTGCTTTTTGCTGATTACCCAGAGGGACCTTTTCCCTGCCTTTGCTCAGCTAGATAAGACACTGAGAAATAGTTGTTTTGTCGCTTGCAGGGATGCGTTGAAGAGCTGAGCTGAGTCACGGGGACCGCATGCAGTGTGAGATAGCAGAGCGGTGCTGTGCACGTCGCAGTCATGAGGCTTCTGGACTGGCCTTGCTTTATTTCCACTGGCTTCTGGGCCCTGAGGAGATGGTTTAGGCTCCATTCCTTTCCTCCTATGTGTCCATCGACCCATTACATCACTTTCAGAGCTCTTTTACCTGGGATTTTCAAACTGAAGCACTGTGCACATTGGCAGAGCACTCACGTGGCTCCTGGTTTCTGCTCTCCATGAAAGGCATCTGTTTGCGTACAATAATCCTTCTTTCCTTTTCTTTTTTTCCAGACAGCTGAGATGTGACTATCCCAGTGCTGTAGTTCTTAGTACTGATGACTTCTTTTCTAGAAATGGTGTATATGTGTTTGATCCTGACTTCCTAGAGGATGCACACAAGTGGAACCAAAAGAGAGGTGACGGAATTGACTGAAATACTTCTTCTTTTCTCTTTGTCGTGTGTCTTTAAGTTTAGTACCCAGAGAAGATATCAGAGCAGTGCCACGCACTGAAGCTCCTGGTGTGCAGGTTAAGAAAGCATTCACCTCTTCTGAGTTATTTGCAGCATTAGAAATTGGGATTTGTGATGAGTAAACGGTGGTGATGGTTGGAAGGGTTTTGGGGAGCAGAGCAGTGGCCAATAGATAGCAGTGCTGAAGTTTGGGAGCAGCAGGTGACATGCAGATAGAGCACTGCAGCCTCAGCACAGCTGTATGCACAGCATCACACAGACTGTATGTTCTCAGATGTCTGACCCGAGCTGGGAGTGGGTTAACAAGGAATTCATGCAAACCTAATGACCGTTTGGGAGTGTAATCGCCACGGTTTCTATTTCAGAAAGAAAACATAGCATGCTTTTGTGGCTATGCTCTCAGCTCATTGATTGCCATGGCAAACATACACTGTGATCACGGAACAGACATCTTTTGGTAATAATAGTCACTTGGGTGTGCTGTAAATACCCCGTGCTCAGATACTCTAAATATGTTCAATACGAACTTTAGATCCTGCTGCTCAGCCGCATCACCTGCTCCAGGAAACACCTGCTGGGAGCTGAGCTCTGCTTGGGGTTGGGTGGGAGATAGATACAAACCCAATGGGAAGCCAGGTGTGCTAGGGGTGGGCAAAGAAAGGGCGCTCTGTGGCTAGAAAGACCTGACTCAGTCTACTGTTAATACATTTTAGCTTTACTTAATGTGTTACATTGCAGCACGCAAAGCCATGAAGAATGGGAAAAGCCCAGTTATTATTGATAATACCAACATCCACGCTTGGGAAATGAAGCCATATGTGATGATGGTAGGGAAAGCTATGATTTCTTGCCTTTCTATGCTTAACTGTGACATTTAGGAGGCGATTGAAGTGAACCAGTTCTTAACAAGGCTAAAAATAATTAGTTCCATTTTCCCTCAGTCCTCTAATTATAGTTAATAATTTATATTGTGGAGGCAGGGAAAAGGCGTGTGGGTACTTATTTTATCTGGTCAGCTGCCTGCCTCAGGGAAGGCATAATTATTGAAAGGATTCAAGGGTCTTTGAACTTGCCCTGTAACCTCTTGGAATCAGGATGTCAACAGTGACATGGATACAATGGTTTCCAAACTGTTCAGTTTGAAACTGGCTGAACAAGAGAGTTCCCAAAGTTAACGTGTATATCAAGGTGACCTACAATTTGAGTTTAAGACTTGTGAAAAACACAGCAGGCAGGATCTTTGATGTCCACTGATTCCTGTTTGCAGTAGTTCTGGCAGTATTCTTAGTCCTGTCTTATGATATGGCCTGATAACATTACATTCGTGCTTGTGCACAGCTAAATGCCCTTTGGATACCATCTTGTGATTTAAGAAGGTTGAGGCTGAGTATTGTTCTTATAGGAGCTCAAAAGAGGCAAGAATGCACAGCGATGCTGGGAACCCTGGGCGTGTGCTCCTTTAGCAGAAGCTGTGACTGCTTCTGGGTGACTGAAGCAAATGAGAACTCAGGTAGAGGGGAACAAGACTTACGAAGTCCAGCAGGGGCCCTTGCTACAATGTAATATCCTTAGGAGGCAACGCTTATCCCCTTCAAACCAACAGCAATCAATAACTGCAGTAACTATGTGTATGTTAGTATATGTGTGTGTATGCTTTACCACAAAAAAAGGTTGAGATTTGTAGCTTGAGTGTCTGGAAATAGCACGGCACTCCCAGAAGGTCCAACCTGTGGCTCTTAAAGCACCCATGACTGCCAGAGGCGGCAGCGTGGGGAGCAGGGTGCTGCGGTCACTGCTGGGACAGGTATTGCTGGGAGACCCAAATCCTGTGGTGTAAGGAGAGGACGAGCTGGGAGTCAGACAGACATCTTGCGGCTCTTCTTTCTGTCTCACGGGGATACATGAGCCATCTCTGGAGCAGATGGGAAATCTCAAGGGTGTGGGAGATGGGCTACTGCTGAGCTCGGCTGCCATAAGGCTAAAACTTCTGTGTACTTCCTCAGGCACGTGAAAATAGCTATGAGGTTATATTCCGGGAACCGGATACGCCCTGGAAGTTCAATGTTCGAGAACTGACGAGGTACATCTTTTTCTCTTTGCTGCAGCAGACTGCTTCCACTTATGTACTCTGAGGAAGGTCAGCACTCGGTCTCTTCACGTGCCCTAAAATGTAACCCGGTAAATGACAACAGCAGGGTTGTTGTGGAAAAACTACAGTATTAAATTGTGCTCTTTGCAGCTACATGGTAAAATGTGGCTCCTCAGAGTCTGCAGACAGCAGATGTCCCTGGCAGGCTTTGCAAAGACCGTTTCTAGTCCATCCCAACTGCCCTGCATGTCTGAGCTGCTCCCCTCCTTCTCGGCCTTCATTTATAAATCTGCCCTGGCATCACCATGGGCAGCCTCTCCGCCATAAGCAGCACATTCCACCGCCTTTCTCATGCCAGTTCCTTATTTTTCTCTCGCTTGCCATGGAGCAGCCAGCAGCACTGCCTCCCCATCTCTTCTGAGCCACAGCAGGTAGGACTTCTCTGGGACATGCACCCAGATAAGGCAACAGCTGCAAGTCAGCGCCTGGGCTCTCTCCAGATGTGGGAAAGTTCATCCCAGGGCTAGCAAGCTGTTGGCAACCCCAGCAGTGGTCACATAAAATAGCATACAGGTCTTCTACATAACTCTTACTGGGCCACATTTCAAAGCATTTATCTATCTTTTTATGTCCTGGCTGCCCACAGAAATACTTGGGCTCCATCTTTTTTCAACAGTCTTCTTTGAGAAGTAGGTAGCAGTGAATTACAGTTCAGCAAAAGTAACACAGAAGGAAATAAAAGCACAGAAATAGGTCATCAAGCAGAAGGACCAACAGCCTGAACGCAGCAACTCATAGCAAGTTTAAGATAACTCACAATGTGTTCTTTGTTCATGTTGACTCTACAGAAAAAACATCCACGATGTCCCCCGACAAAAGATACAACAGATGAAAGAGGAATATGAGCACTACGTTACCTTCCACAGCGTTCTTCACTCTGAAAAACCAAGCAGAGAAGACCGGAGCCCCCCTGGACCAAACGCAGCCTATGGCCTGGCCGCCTGTGCCAACCCCGCTGCAGCCTTCTCAAGCAGGAGGCCTCGCATGGCACATAGAAACAACCCGGTGTTTTACTGACGGGGTGCACTGCTCTGCGTGTGCTTCCATTATCAGGGATTATCAGGGTAGAACAGTCTCTAGTTTTACATTATTTTTTTTTCCTAAGCTATTTTATACTTCTATTTTTCTACTACTTTTCTAAATGAGACTTTTATTTCTGAAGCCATTAAGCGGCACTCCAGTCGGAGTGATCTAAGACCACTGTCCCTTGCACAAACTGTACGACCTCTTGTCTCTTCCTTTGCTGAAATCCATTCGCGCTCGTGGCAAAATGCTTATTACTGGCTGAGCCTCACATTTGTTTTTCCTTCATCGCACTTTCACTTGCAGATAACACCAAACATTCCTAGATCCCTACGGACCACGTGGCCAATTCCTTCTCCGTGCAATGGTCATCTCCTGCTATTTTACTTCCCTATGATTTTATGCACCTTCCCACTCCTTGTCTGAAGCATTGCTTCTAGCTTTAAGAGAGGTACAAGCTCTAAGATACTGTAGCAAGATTTGATCTTCCGCATCTACACGTCTGCTGCCTGGAGCTATGCTGTTCTTACCTTGGCTCTAACGCACCCAAACGGCATCTCCAGCATCAAGGAGAAAAACACACCAAACCGTGCCTTTAATCTTGCCAAGAGCTGGACTGCAGAAGAAGCAATCCTGAAGGGAACACGAGCGTTAGGTGAGCGCTTCTTAACTTGGAGAAGGAACAGCATTACAGAAGCAGCTCTAAATAGCTGTTGCGCAAGGCTACCAAGTACCCGACACTAAATAACAACAACTCAATAAGGGGCTGGGAGGGAGAGTGGAGGGGAGAAGTGTTTCTAAGGGAGAAATTAACTCCTTCCACTATGAAGTGGCTGAATGAGGAGAAGCAGCCACGCTGCCAGAGTTTTAACTGCATTTTTAAACCCTACTGATACGTGTTTATCAAGAAGCCTCATGAAATGAGATGCTAAAATTCAGCTTTAGCGATGGTAGGTTTTCGAAGTCGGCACAGGACATCAGGCAGCAGTAATAGAGCACGATGGTAGCAAGCAGGCTGCTTTGCAGTAGGAAATGAAGGCAGCTCACCCCGGACATTAAGAAACATGGGGGTAGTTATGATTCATCTAGCAGTTCATGGTCAGAGAAGCATAAGGTGTAAAGGAACATATGATGCCTGTGTAAGAGCCAGGCTGCCTGTAGGGCTTTATCTATTACTAATACCTTTGTATGTCATTCTGCTATGAATCAAACTTTCATCACTACGGCTGCTTTCTAAGACCTTTTTAAGAACTATACAGAAAGTGTTAAGGAAAAAGGTACAGGACTGTGCCAGAATTACAGAAAAATATTTGAGCATAAAACTGCTGTAATTGGTTACAATAAACTTGGAGAACTGTTATTTTTGCCCTGTGTTACTCCTGGCAGCCAAACAACCACTCATGCTACTGAGGATAACAAAAGGCACTACTGTAATTTAAGAATACATCAGAATCAAAGTAATGGGTTATAAAACCTTCAGGCGCAGCGATGCTATTGAATGCTACGTCTTTGTGCTGGAAATGTTCAATTATTCAACTCCAAATTATTTGCTTTGCAGACGAAATGCCGTTCCATGAATTTTGTAACGTAACTTTATTACAACCAGGCTTTAATGTACAAAGTAAAAGCATTTAGATTTGAAATATACACAGTACTGTACACGTGCACCTAGTAGCATTTGCGGGATTTGTGCCTCTGCAGCACCCTGCGGATTGATAACGAACCCTCAGGTTCCTCTGTGTGCTGCTGGAGAGCATCAGCTCCTTCAGAACTGCTTTTCAATGAACTGTTTGCTTCCTTAGCAGATCTGTAACTACTTTTGGGTGAAAGGTCACCAGATAAATCAGAAGCCCTCGTATCACCAGATAACTTAGTAGCTCTTGTGTCACCAGATAAGTTAGTAGCCCTTGTACTGTCTTCATTTACACAGTCCATCTTCTTTTCTTCTAGTACAGTATTTATGAGCGCTTGTGTATTAATCATTGCAAGTTCTTCATCAGCAACCAGGTCATTATCAGGAAGCTGGACAGCTTCTCTCAGTTTTCTATTGGGGGTGACACGACCAGCATTCGGGTCTGTTTCTTTTGATAACTTGCTATGCTGCGAGATCAAACGTCGCGGAGGCTGAAATGCCTTTTTTACAGATGGAGAAATGATGGAACAGATGGGTGTCAGTGGTGGGGGGGCAGGTATGCAGCTGAGGAATTCCATCGCTTTTCTCTTTTTGCTGTTTCTGGGATGGTTCTCATTACTTACAGCAGATGAAGGCGTTATTGCTGAGCCCTGTGGGAAAAGCTTTGTATTTGGTGTGCTAGCTGACAAGGGGCTTGGATGCTTCACTTCAATTTTGGAAGAGATCTAATTAAAAAGAGAGAAGTTTTATGTTGAATATAAAAAAACATTATCTTCCTCAATTACTTCCACATGGCAGGGAAAAAATGGATACAAACAATGCTGTATAATTCATATCCAGGTTACCTTTGGTTTGCTGACCTCTGAGAGTGACCAATGTTTTATTTCAAGTATTGATAGTTGATAAGTTCATTTGCATGCACACTAGGACAACACATTTACGCTGAGTCTGAGATCACAGCTAAAGGAGAGGAATTTTGCTGTGCCAGATGGTAAGAATTCAAAGTGGTCACTATAAAATTGAATTAACGGAGTCTTCTGCACTGGAAATATCCTCAAAGGGTTATTAAATAGGAAAGAATGAACAAAAAAGTTTGAAGGAAAAAGGGTTAGAAGCATAGACCAAAACCATGGAGATAACAGCACGCACACACACAGGATAGCTATTACATAGCAAATCATTGAAGAGTGTGTATAACTTAAGAACACATTAAATGCTCATTTGTTTCAGTTTGGCTACTGTATTTATCAAATCGATGTATACCACCAAACCTTCAGCATCAATTATTAGCACTCTCTTTGAACTGGAAAAGGATGCCTTACAGACTTATTTAGTCCCCATTTATTGACCTTTTATCATTGTGTTTCCGCCTCCCCCACAACTAGTGGGAGGAAATACCTTTCTTCTGACTGCACTCAGTACTGCCCACAGGGAACAGCCCTTCTCCAGCAGCTCTGAGAGAAGCTTACAGTGCTGTTTTACTCAGTTTTTGGTAGCGCTGCTGTAAAATGCAAACAATTGCAAGATGATACCTCTTCCCTCTCAAATCTATGGAATAGTGAGCAATATCTAGAAGAAAAGACAGGGAAGTTCTCTGAACAAGGGCACATGAGGAAGAGACTTACAGATAAGAATTTTCCTCCCAGTGATGTCTGTCATAGAATTATTGAATCAACGTAAAGTTGGAAAAGACCTCTAAGATCATTTATTCCAATCATCCACCTACCACCAATATTTCCCACAAACCATGTCCATCAGTACAACATCTCAATGTTTCTTCAACACCTCCAGGGATGGTGACTCCACCACCTCCCTGGGCAGCCCATTCCAGCACCTGATCACTCTGGCAGAGATATGTCAGATAATCTTCACAATAGGACTGAGGGGAAGTAATAAATCATCCACAGGGAAAGGAGGATTCATTTTCCTCATGTAAAATTCAGAGTGCTTAAAGTATGCTGTTGAAACATAGGTCATGAAGGGTATTTTCCATATATTGCCTGTAGGAAGACTAGTCTGGGGATTTCTTTCTGAGTAACAATCCTAACCCACACAAGGGTTTCACTGCACCTGCTTGCATTGCCCTGAAGAGACCCTGTGGGGCAGACTGAGAGTAGAGAGCATCAGTATAAAACCTGCTTATGTCCTTACTGCTCATCATATCAGTATCAAACCAAGACTAACTGCGAGTAGCTTACCGAACTTTTATCCTCTGCGTAAGGGCCTGAGCTGCAAGCAGGAGAAAAGCATTCCAAACCACATCTTTTAGGTAAAATGGGTGTAAGCGAGACATTTCTTTGTAGCAAATTCATCAATTTCCTTTCTGCATCAGAGCAAAAGGAGTCCACGTTCTATAAAGCAGAACATATTACAGTGCATAACAGCTGGTTCTAAAATGATCTATACATCCCATGCTCACATACTAAATAGTTCTGCTTTGTTTTCTCGCTATACTCCCACCAGAATTTTACTGTACATCCAATCGACAACTTAAAAGTCTGCTGCACTTTCCATGGAAGAAAATACACCTTGCTTTTACTGCTTACAACAACTATAAACTTTTGTATTTAAAATTGATTTTGTGCAATAAAAAGTGAGAATGCGTGACCGAGATGTTGTATTTAACACAGCTAAATTTGAATTAAGAATAATTAAAGAAAATCAACAGCTCTTCGGTTGATACTGAATGTGTTCAACTAAGCAAGACAGTAAATTTCAACTGTAAAAAGGCAAGAGTCCAATAGCCCATGACAGGTTCCTTGTGGACAAGTGAAATGGGTTTGCTGGCCAGAGAAGAGTCTGCAGCACGTGCTTAAGGCGGTGGCATTGAGCTGGGGGGGGCAGGGGGATGAAACCAGTTAAGGTATTCAATACATGATCTAGAGAGCCCTCCAGGAAAAGTGCATTAACATCTTACTCCAACAAAATCCCCTCTAATTCAACACTATGTGCACTACTTGAGTTTTATCAGTACTGACAGACTTCTTGGTGACGAATGTGACACTGCAATAGCTAGAATTAATCATTCAACTAAAAATCTGAAGGCTTACCTCTATCATCTTTCGCAGTTCATTAAACTTCTCTTGAAGATGGTTCTCCTTCGGGCTGGCTGAGAATGCAGAGAGATCTCCAGCCAATAGCACGGGAATTTCTGATCTGAATTCAGATTGCCACTGTAGGTTGCTTGCAGCAATGAACGAACAGCGGACAACAATGTCTTCGATAGCAAAGTGCCTGAGATCTGCCCGGATTTTTACTGCCACGAGATTATAGCTTTCATCAGATAAATAAACCATGTTAGAGAATCCTGAAAGTAAGAAAAAAATAGAATTCAATTCTTTCTGAGCAAATAAATGAAGACATTATTTTCTGTAGGAAAACAATTACCTGCCCGCATATTAGGGTGATGGGTTATCTTACCTGATTTTAACACAATTGAGATGCAGGTATAACACCAGGATAGTTTTGATTATTTCAATATCTAGTGCTTATTCAATGACAACATATTTGGTCCACAACATACCTGTTCTGCTAATGGATATTACAACTCCAACTACGTCAACTTCAGCACATGGTGGCTGATAAGAAGGATCCAACAAGCTGGTGAATTTTAGAGCCTTTCTTGGAAAGAAAATCTGCAGCAACATCTTTTGTGAGACCTGAAAAAACCTCATACTGTTAAACAGACCGCGATGCTTTTTAATGATTCACATTTATGCAGCTAATGCACTTACTGATAGTTGTAGATAGTGAGTTTTCTTTGTTGCTGATAACTGCACGTTAGTCGAGTCTGACCTTCCTTTGGACTGTGATGTTGACAGCTGGTAGATTCTGTACCGACCGCCTTCCTTCAGCAGTGAACACACCTCTAGCAGCGGACGCCAGATACTCAGGATCACTCCTAATAACATCAGGTTAGGATTTAGGTGTGCAATATTAAGGTTTTTAAACAAAATAAAACTGGAAGCTGCAACATGCAAGCTAGAACACTGTGAGGAAACTTCAAGTCTGCCTGCTATGTTGGCCAGTTACCCTGTACAGATAGAGTATAAATAAAACTTATTTATAATTTTCCAAGTACTAACCTTTAAGTTTTTCTTGCTTTCGATAGTCTACCACTAATAATTTCCACACAGCCGACACATCCCTTTTGGAACAACCATGTTTTTCCTGTTCTGCAGACTCTACAGCCTTCTTGAATTCTTCCTGTATCCGAGTTTGTTTTTTATCGTTCATCAGCTGCTTGTGAGCATTCAGAGCTTTTAACTGATCTTCACTGAGATATCCCTGTGACCAAGAGAAAATGTATTCAGTGCCTTTGTTTTTTTTTTAAGCTAACCAAGAAAACCCAACTGAGACACCACTAGTGCTGTATGTTAACACAACTGGGGTCACCAGTCTTGACTGGTACTCATCAGATGCTCAGTTGTCTTTGCATTACATTATATACTGTTGTCATTGTGGTAATTGGTGAGAAGCTTGCTTACAACACATAAGCAAATTAATTTATACAACAGGCACGTCTGCCTGCTCAATAACAAATAAGTCATCTTGCAAAGAAGTTGTGTAAGAAGAAAAGTCACACCTCCCAGCTGGCTGCTATCTGTGAGCTAACAGTGAATTGATGCTGAAATCACTGGGAGTGTTACTGTTCTGACCAACCCTTCAAGATCCAGGTACCATCACCACAGGTATACAAAACATTTTATCCAATTAAGTCACAGCTTGGACCTCAAGGACCTTGACTTGCAAAAGCATGCATTTAATTTTTAACAGCTAGTAAGGACTACTCACTTACATCTAATTAATAAAGGCATAAAAACAACGTGATTGTCTTTTTCTTTTAATATATCAATAGCTTATTCTCTTTTGCAATCTATAATATTATTTATCTATTTTAACTAGGCTTCATTAAAATGTTTTTCAATTTTTTCAGTAAATAATCGTTTATTTATTACTAAGCATACTGCAGAAAATTTCAGAAGGTGAAAGGTGCCTCCGGTGGCGCAGTGGTAGAATTGCTGCTTGCAGCACCAGAGGCCCAGGGTTCGAATCCCCCCTGTGGCGCAAGTGGCAGAAATGCTGCTCTGCTACACAGAAGGGCTCAAATCCCGGGAGTTGGACTCAATGATCTCTAAGGTCCCTTCCAACTCGCACGATACTATGATACTATGATACTATGACAAAATAGTCATTTAGTGGTTGATTTTAGCAGGAGGTACTACTGTATAGGAAATGATTGCACAAGTGTTTCAAAATTAGCCAGGTAGGCTGCACAGTTACCTCCATATAACTGGGATCAGGTGCATTCTGAATTGCTTCATAAAGTTCTGCGCCATCTTGCAAGTTATGGATTTGCTGCCTTGTGACGATGCGCGATCTTGATGTTCTTCTGCAATTTCTCTCTGTTGAAAAAGATCTGTTACGCTGAATACAACAACCAGCACACTTCAAAAGGGAAGGAAAATTGCGTAGGAAGCATGATAGTATGTAGGCACTGCAAGAATAAAATCACTCATCACTACTCTCTGGGCCTGGCTACTGCACACTATCTGCTCACCCCTAATGCTTCATCAGTTTCTCTAGGAGATTCTTAAGAGCAATAGTGTCAAAAGCCTTCCTGAAATTGAGGCAGACAATATGTACTGCTCCCCACTTCTCTACTAAGCCAGTCATTTCATCATAGAAGGTTATCAGGTTGGTCAGTCATGACTACCTATTGGTTTATCCCTGCTGACTATTCCCAATTGCTTTCTTGCCCTTCATGTGGCTGGAAATGGTTTTCAAGATCAGTTCTTCCAAAACCTCAGGGATCACAGTCATGTTGACTGGCATGTAGTTAGTTGTCCAAGAACTCCTTTCCATCCTTTCTGAAGGTTGGAGACACATTTTCTTGAAACTCATCTGTAAACATCCAAAATGTCGATGTGTTCTTAATATAGATTTTGAAATAACGAAAGCTTTACCTTCATGCTTTTCAAACTCTGCTTGAATTTTTGCAAACAGAGCTTCCAGTTTCTTTTGCTGATCCTCCGCATGCTTGGCAGCTTCCCTTTCTTCAGCTCTGCTGTTCCGAAACACGTATGAGCCAGCTGATGTCTTTTCCATCCACTGAAATATAAAATTTCAAACAAAAAACATTTTATTTTTTTTTAATAATTTTTAACCTAATTTAGTTTTTTTTCAATGCTCACCGTTAAGCAAAAAGGCTTTTAAAAGTCAACAAGTTTGTAAGTTCTTTCAGTATAACAAACAGAAATAAAAAAAAATCCCAATAGCATTGGCTGGTAAATCTTCTCCTTAAAGTTATACAGACAGAACTGAGTTGTAGTCAAACTTGTGTGACTTAACAGCTGAAGAAACCACAGATTATAATGATAGGCATCAGTTATGCAACTTAGAAGATAGTTGAATTCCACCTGTAGATACATGTGGATATAAAGCAAATGCAGAGCTCAAAAAATATACCAGAGCTGCATTTTACTTGATATGCCTTTCATCACTGACTGTACTGTTTCAGCATGCTAATTAGCTGTTGCAAAAGGACTGATACTTTTCTGCAGCCGCCCTTAAACATTTGCTGCTTGAATTGGTTCCGTAGGATAACAGCTGTCTTCAGCATCCTATCACAACTCGCATGCTTTCATGCCTTCAGTGCACGGTTTGAGGAGGCAGGTGAGCCAAACACAGGAGGTCACTGCTAGTGCAAATGGTCTTTCTCTTTGCTCTTCCTCTCCCTTGTACTGGCTCTAGTCCTTATCTGTCTACCTGTCATGATCACATTAGTTTGCTAATTAAACAGCTGTTTGAGAGTGATTTTTTTTTTTTCCTTTGGTGGGGCTGTTTGTTTGTTTTTGTCTTCTTACTGCAGGTTTTGTGAACTAAATCAGCTAAGGACAGCAGCAAGTCAGCTCCAGGGCACAAAGAAGCAACAAGACAGTATAGCAAGAGTAGGATGAGGAAGGCTGAAGGACTGATCATTATGAGACAGTGAAATAGGCTTGTATGCCTCATTAACTGCATGCCTTCCTGCACTATTGAGCCCAGCAGCTTTAAGTACAGTTCTTGCATCAAGGGGTGTAGCAACCACAAGTCAAAGGGAGAAAGATAGCCCAAATCTTCCTATAACTTGGTATGCCTGAGCAAGATTCTCAGTGTTTTCAAAGAAATCTATACCAGCTTGTGAACCTCTGGAGACAGTGAGAAACAAAGCACCACTTTCCTCCTCAGACTGGAAGCCATTTGCTGTGATGGTGTTAGAGATTATGGCTGCCTTCCTGGGTCCAAAATAAATGTTAGTTCTACCAGAACATCATCCATGTAAGTGCTGCAATACCCTCCATCTAAATAATACTCTAAATATCAAGGTAATGATTTAAGCCAAATATTGCTTTATCCTTTATAATCTCCTTTGTGGACCTCACTTTACATTGATCAACCTTGATAAAGCATTTCAGAAAGCAAACAAGTTAGAAAACACTACAGGCATATGTCAGGTGTGTCATTCTCTAAGATAACTGATCTGCAAGTTGTATCTCAGCTAACTTGGTAGCACTAAGAGCACGACTTACCAGGAAACATACAGATTCTTTTTGTAGTTGGGAACGCTACGAAAAGCAAGTAGTTACCAATTGCTATCCATACAAACTTTAAACACGGTCAGATTATATCTAGAACATCTTCGCCCTATTTTATACAATAATCCCACTGTATTGTCAGCAATATTTCAAACAACAGATCTTACTTGTCTGTCAGCATTATGTCATATTTGAGGAATGACATAGCAACCAGCCATTAGATAACACAGATCTAATAGAACCTGCCAGATTCATAAAATACTTGTACCGTACCTGAATAGGATAAGTTCTTTGGATAACCACATCAATGCAGCCCACTGCACCACCCTCACTGTAAAGCGATGACAGAGGCAAAGGGAAAGGTCTGGGGTCCCGCTGAAATCCCAGCTTTGCGTACCACCGTGCGCATCGCGTGCTGTTCGCTGCAATCTGAACACGTTAAATGCTGAATGATGAACTGACATGGAGGGGTCAAAAGGAATTCCAACTTAATTGTCTTAAGTCAATGACTATTTTTACACTGGCCTCTCTCATTTTTACATCTGAACATACTGGATATTAATTTCAGGACTTCTTTTTGCATTGAAAAACTAATTCTAAACAAGTACTAAAAATCTAATGAGTTCTAATTATCTAGGAAACGAGCGCTTCTGAGATATGCCATTGCTTTATACAAGAGAAGCAATATGTTTATGCTGCAACTTCACACAGCATTTTGATGATCCTCAAACAAGCGAAGTCCTTCCTATCCAAGCCCACCCTCCCACAAACTGTTTTCACCTCCCATTCTCCCTCAACCTTACACATTATTTATGATGGATAAATATTTTCCTCAACCTAATGCTTAACCATAGTAGGAAGCTGGAACTGACAAAACATGCAGCAAAACTTAAAAGAATCTTATATAACATACAAAAAAAGTACTTGTATACTACTGATCTGATACTATTGACTTCCCTTCCAACTCTATTGACTAGTATGCGTTAACTACCTTGTGTCTTACAAACCGTGTTAATAAAATCCAGTCAAAAGTTTTTATGTTTACAAAAGCCCATCCAGTTTACAGCATGGCTCAAGAAAATAGCAATTATTACATCCTTCAGGCACATCCAATTAAGCTGAACTAATATTTTGGTTTACCTTTAGCATAAGGGAATCTGGGGCTTCCAGTGGTGTACATCCATTTGGAGAGCCAATAAGTTCTGCTCCATGCACTATGATCTTCTGACCAACAGTCAGCCTTCTTCTATGTAAGAAAGCTTTGAGAGGTGGATCCAGAAGAGCTCTGATCCCATACCAGCCATCAGTAACTTCAATTATTGCTGCTGCTTTTTCACATTCCATAATGTTATTACTATTACTAGGAGACACAGCGGCGTTTAGTGACAGGATCTTAGAAATACACAGCACAAGTGTTTTACCTGCTGCATCATCTCTCTCTGTTATTTTTTTGATTGCTGATCGTTTACTTTTATCAATTTCCAAGTCATACCTGCAAAAAAAGGATCCGTGACACTAACACAGGAAACAAAATCCATCATGTTGTTTTCTCATAAAATGAACTGTTGCAAACTGTTACTTAATCCACGTGATTCAGTGCCACTGAAGAAAAATGGAAGTTATCTAAACATTCTCAGAGAACATGCACTATTACTTCTAATACAAACACGTATAAATTCAACAGTTCAAACATTCTGATAAATACAAAATGCAAGGTAGAGATTATAAAATATCATGAGCTATAAAGCACACAATTTCCAAATTACAGCTCTAGATATATTTCTACACACTTACCTATATTTCAACTGCAACAGCACCATTTCTGGCGTCAAACATCTGTTAGCAAACTTGTGTGGAAAAGACACTTCCATGGCTGCCAGTTTCCATACAATCCACCTATAGTGATTGTAAACCCAGGCCTCTGTTATTAGCTTGGGATCCACACCAGGAGTATCACAGAGAGCCCTGTAGATAAAGAGTTAACAAATTCATCTGAAATCCATTGTCAGTTTTGCCTGTTTTTTGCTGACATTGTATTCAGCATACACACACAGGTAACATTAACAAAGGAATGTTTATTACAGAGCAAACAAGAAGGTTACATTCCATAGCTTGGTGCGGTTATTGTCTAAACACTGAAGTTTTGCCCTTATAAGCTTTGGTAGCATGCACGTATATACTTGCATGCATTCTTGAAACAGACCCTGGAGCCTAGCAATAGCCCCAGGGGCAGGCCCTCTCTCAGTCCTGCAGTAAGCTCATAGCACAGAAGGACAGAGGTGTGCTCTACTCTCTTTCAGCCCTGGAATGTCCCCTGCTTGTTTGATCATTCACTGCATCTCCGACAACACATTTCACTGCTACTAAAGTACTTCCTTCTCTCCATTGTGAGACGGCTTAAGCAGAGCTTTATACAGTGTTGATTTCAAGCTGTACCACCATGAACTGTATGAGTTGGCTCGGAAAACTCTATTTTCCAACTCTGCCAGTCAGTAGGAAGTTCATTTCAATGAAGGAGAAGGAATTAGACAAGCAATTCAAATAAGCCATTAGACTGATCACAGTCCAACTAAGAAGTGAACTTCCAACTTGGCAGAAAGGCTCAAGATGTTAAGGAATGGTATTGCGGTTGGATGAGGAAAAGAAGCAATTTAGTAGGTTAATACACAGAAAGTTAAGGAGTAGGTATGACCATCAAATTAATTATCAAATTGGATAAGCCTTAGGAGATATATCCTCATCTTCTATAAAGAATGATGCAACTCAAGAATTGAAGACAGAATTCAGTCCAAGATTAAGATTCTAAATGCCTACGACTAAATGAAGGCATAAGGAAGTTGATGAAGGTCCAGTTAATATGTTAATATGATATTTATTCTGAACTATATGTTTTGACATAGAGCAAACCCAGAAAAGATACAGGAACTGAAAGAAGTGCTTGTGGAACAGCCTCTACTAATTGTTTGCTCCAGGGTCAGATCTACACTGATACCCAGAGCAGGTTCTGGCATCAAAAATGCTTTAGCTGTTCTGCAGTAAGCAGTATGTTGGTGGATTCTCTATTTCTGAAAAAGGAATGTGAGGAAAGCCTTGTAGCAGATGGCCTGAGTACAGAATCAGGAGCACTTGTGGAAAAGACAAGCTTCCTCTGGAATAAGAAGTTGGATTGCTTAAAGTTTTAGTGTATCTAATAATAACTTGATTTGTGCAAATGCCTTAATATCTTTCCCATTCACAAGAAAACAGTGGAAAAATAATCAAGATTACCTCCAACATTACCAAGCACTGATTGCAAGAACAGTGATCCAGAGCTGGGTGCATTGCTCCCAGAGTTCTACTGCTTCTTGAAAAAACAACCAAAATCTCACATCTCCTAATCATTTTCAGTGATGTTGCTTGTTGGCCTAAAAATAGCAGTTTCACATGAGAGAAGAACCAGAATGCTTTCTAAAATGCATGCAGATCTGGAACACTGACATATAGGTGGGAAGTCCTGCACTAACTGCACACAGATGACCATCCCAGGCAGTCTTTTATCCATTTAGCATAAATGCTTTGGCACATACCTAGCAAGGTATATCCACCAAACACTCAGCAGTCATGACACCACTGGGGAGAAATGCTGAATTTGGGACTGTACTGCTAATAGCAGAACACTTGCCAAATGAGGAGGAAACGCAAGCCACAAGTTAAGTCAAGTTTTGCATACTCTGCCTCCAGGTGATTACTTCAGTGTGTGTAGCTACATGCTCCACAGTTGTCAATGGATCAGAGAGGTTGTGGTGATGCCACAGGATGCAAAATGGAACTGTAGGTGGATTAGCTTTGCCTTATGGGGATTTAATGAAATTCAACAAGAGCAAAGTCTTGCATTTGCAATAGAATAACCCCATGCAACACTAACAGAGCAATGCTGACTCTAGGAGACAGCTTTGCAGAAAAAGATCCAGGGACCTGGATGACATGATGACCAGGAGGCAGCAAGTGCCCTTGCAGCAAAGAAATGTGACCAATGTTCTGGGCTATTAAGAGTGAAGCCAAAAAGGAAGTAATCCTTTGCCTCTTTTTGGCACTTAACAGACTACATCTGAAGTACTGTGTCCAGTTTTGGCCTCACCTGGACAAAGATGATACTGGAGCAAACCCTGCAAAGGGCCACAAGAGGCTGAGCACAAGGAAAGGCTACGAGAGCTGGGTTTGCATTTAAGAGAGAAATTAAAAACCTTATCGCTGCCTGTAACTATGTGATCAGAGAATTCACAGAAGGCAGGCTTCTCAGAAGCACATGAAAACAGGACGAGAGGCAACAGACAAGTTGGAAGATGCAAAATTCCAATTGGAGATAAAAGGTACACAAATATCAACTGGCAAGGGTGATCCAGAGAGGCCACTGCTGAAGGTATTCAAGACCAAGCCAGATCAACTCCCTGATTAATTAATCTAATTGCATCTGCTCTGAAGAGGCTACATTAGTCTACACAGTAAATTTACAAACCTACAATACCTTCATTTAAACCAGTAAGTGTTGTACTGAAAATGCCATCAAAAAGTAGTGAGTGTTCAACTTCTTCTAGGGGATATGAGAATCACAACTAATAAATACCATATTTGCCTCAAGTTTATAAGTAATAATACCTGTAAAATTCTTTTTTTCCAGCCTTTCCCTCATCTGTAGGTATCAACCATCCTCCATCAGCAAGTTGTATCCCATTTCCTGCTAATAAATACTCCTTACTGAAAAATTCTTCAATGAGAAACTGGAATGATTCTGCATTTGTGCTGCTAACTTGTATGCAGTGTTTTGAAACACCGTATGTGTAAAGCTGAAAAAAAGATGAAAAAGAGAAAATGACAATACAATTAGAATTCAAAGGTCTTTTACATGTAATGCTATGCTGTATTTCCCATGAAGTACCTCCTTGATCTTGAGAGAACTTTTGTATGACCTTTTTTATATGCAATCCAAGAAGAATGGTGGAACTCATACAAATGAGTTTAGCAGAAAATCACACTGTACTCTAAAAAAATCACTGTACCAAAAGAGAAAGGTTTTTGATATTGACTTAATCTGAGCTTAAATTTTAACCACGTGTTATCTTAAGACAGCTTTTCCTAGAGATTAGAAGTTGCAAGTAACTATCATCACTTGATTTTTTTCCTTTGATGTTAATCTTGTTTGACTCTAACACTACAGACATGTATATGATTCTTATTATTTGGATTACCTCTTAACTGTGGATATGCAAATATTTTATTACCGTAGCAACTGTTTTAAGAGTCACTGTAAATACTTATCTCAAAACTGAAGAGACACATTTCTCTTAAATGCATCTATTCTAAAGATGTTGAGTTGTTTTCTAGTTTTAAGGAACACACTCCTCCAAAGAGATAGTAAACAGGTATCATTGATACATATACCTTTTCTGTAGAATGAAAACTGGGTGTTTCCTCTTCTACTGCAGTTTTCAAAGAGATTCTATTTCTTGCAGAAGTTTTAATGACATAAAGGCTGCCTGGCTGTGGGCTGATATTTTGCCTATATTTCTTTTTAATTCTCATTTCCTGTAGATCTCTAGCACAGCGGAGATTTGCCATCATGTTGCTTGTAACTGCAAAGAAAAGAAAGTCATGAAACCCTCTTACAGTATGTATCAATTTAAGAAACACAGTCATACAAGTAGATTAAGAAAAGTAAGAGAAAGTCAGACAGCTGAAGATGTGCACTGTTTCTCTGAAAAAGACCAAATCAACCACTTGCATGGCTAGGTCTAGACTTTCACTAGAAAGCAGAATGAATAAAGTGAGTGAAATATAGCAAGGTTAGTCTTCAGACTCCTTAGAATATTTTACTTAGGTATATAAAATCAAGTATCAAATGAAATATAAACTATTTTAAAACTTGTTACTGAAACGAAGTGTGCAAAAACAAATTCTTCATGTTCTGCATTAACTTTGGTTAGCATTTACAACAGGTAAGCAATGGAAATCTGTAAATACCTAAATTGTCATTTTCTAAGTCAGTGACCGCTGCACGCAGGATGCAGGACTGGTGATCCGGAGCTTCAGCACTGTTTTGTTCAATTGGGATTTGATTTAATTCCCTCTCCTCCATCACATTGTTTCTGACTGGTGAGTGACACCTCTTACTGCTGCCTTGTTCACCTGTAGAAAGTGTCAGCTTGGTTTTGAAGGGTGGAACAAAAGTTTTAACAGCTTTGCCTGACTTGCACAAACTTCTTGTTTCCTCGCTCTCCTTGGCCGTGGCCTTATGTGGAGTAACAAGCCCTGAAGCACCGCTTGAGGTCTGTCGGAGGGCGCAGTGCTGAAAAACGGCTGGTATAGATTTAAATCCTTTCAAGTCTTGATCAGGGAGAGTAAGCGTAGGGTTCCTGACTTCTTGCCGTTCCTTAGTAGTCCTACAGGTGAAAACAAATCACCTTCAGCACGTTGACAAAAATCCTTGTCAGTTTCAACATTCTTAATTTAGTAATGTAACTGTCACCACTCCATTGATAAAAGATATAAAAGACAGGGCTTTAGTCTTTTTATTTTTTTAATGGAATGCTACATTTATTTCTAATAAAAAAAAAAAAAAGTGAAAGTGTAAAATTTTCTCCTCATCTCATCAGTCTGCTGCTCCAACCTGTGTTGTATGGTCATTTCATACGCTTATTTTGAAATAAATTTATTAATCTTTAAGAAAATTTGGTTTCAAATTTCTATAATGGTTTTTAAAGTTTCAAGGACTGTGAAGAGAAAACGGACCTGGGGGTGTTGGTCGATGCTCAGCTGAACATGAGCCAACAGTGTGCCCAGGTGGCCAAGAAGGCCAACAGCATCCTGGCCTGTATAAGAAATAGTGTGGTCAGCAGGAGCAGAGAGGTGATCATCCCTCTGTACTCAGCACTGGTGAGGCTGCACCTCGAGTACTATGTTCAGTTTTGGGCCCCTCACTACGAGAAAGACATTGAGGCCCTGGAAGTGTCCAGAGAAGGGCAAGGAAACTGGTGAGGAGTCTGGAGCACAGGTCGTATGAGGAGCGGCTCAGGAAGCTGGCATTGTTTAGCCTGGAGAAGAGGAGGCTCAGGGGAGACCTCATTGCACTCTACAACTTCCTGAGGGGAGGTTGTGATGAGGAGGGGCTTGGCCTCTTCTCCCAGGCAACAGGACCCAAGGCAATGGCTGCAAGTTGTACCAGAAGAGGTTTAGACTAGACATAAAAAGGAACTTTTTTCTCTCAGAAAGTGGTCACTGGAATGGCTGCCCAGGGAGGTGGTGGAGTCGCCATTCCTGGCAGTGTTCAAGAGGCATCTGGATGAGGAGCTACGAGATATGGTTTAGTGGTTTGATGTAGCTACGGTAATGGGATGATGGTTGGACTAGATCTTATAGGTCCTTTCCAACCTTGTGATTCCATGATTCTATGATAAGGACTTGAGAGAAATTGCATTAGAAAAACTCTACAATGCATTAAAAGTTTCTCACCCCAAAGGCTGACAAGTTACTGGTTTTAAAGGAACATGGTACACAAATTTTCTTCTGTCTTTGAAAATGCCTGTAAGGTAATTAGAAAAAAAAAAAAAAAAAGCTTAAGTGGTACATTACATGGATGGATATTTACAGCATATTTCTTCTATAGTCATGTTATAATCACAGACATTTCCAGATTGGATTTAAACAGATTCATTACATGTAGTTATATAAACCCCATAAAGAAAGAAAAAGCATTGTCTTCAGTATTACTGAATATGACAAAAAACGAGGCTCAGGTCTGTCTCATAATCGGACTGCCACTAGAAATAATACTTCTATTCACCATCTCAGTGACTGGCTTCCTCAAGAAATTTGGCAGTGGGTAACAGCAAGGAAAGTAACAGAATTGTCACTAGTCTAGTGACAGGTCTTTGTACATTCTATCATCAATGCAAAATTCATTTCCACGGCACAGAACTTAGTAATCATGTGCTGCCCAATCCTGATAAATTGAGAGGTTAGCCCCATGGGACTGATTTTTATTTTATGTTTTTCTTAAAGATTCTTCTCTCTTGAGATATCCCTGACTGTGGGATCTCTTGGGCCAGGTGACATCCAACCACACACCATCTTTTTTGACACAAAAAATTTAAAAGTATCTTCCCTTGTCTGATACAAAAAACCAACCTGGCAGGCATTAAGTGTGAGTCATTTGGTCATCTGAAGAAACTGTAAATACAGAATTAATTCCAAGACATCTGGGGTCACACACAAGTTCTGATATGTTTTACTTTAGGTTCTCAGCAGTGAAAACACAGATTGAAAGCCAATTATTAGCTGAGGCTCTTTCTAATTAAGCCTCAGTTATTCTTCACGCTGGCTGCACTCAGATCTAAAAGATAAATCATCACTGCGCTGAATTCCCAAATGCTCCCATTTGTAAGCCTGCAGGATGTTTTAGGCTCCTGAAATGGTAACGTTTAACACGTATTTGATTCCAGGCAGGCTTCCCATTCAATTTAGAACTCATTTAGCAACTTTAAAAAATGCCACCAACAAAAAAACCCAACAACTACATTTGCAACAGAAAAGGGCACATTTGCACAGAACTTCTCTTTCAGACTTCCTAAGGATGTGCTTATCTCGCCATTACCAACAGATCTAAATCATGTCAGCCTGGAATTTAAACCGTTTGTTGGACACCCTTCGGTTTCCAGGAGGAAGTTTCAGATGACAAGTCACAGCTACAAGATGCCACATGTTCCTGAAGCCAGAGGCAGGACGGCTCTGGAAATTAGAACTGCTTTCATTTGTTCCACCAGAGTAACACTGCTAAGATTCTGCTGCAGGGTATGGTAATATTTATGTATGAAGGGTATAAAATTATTCTCTGGCAGCAACTTACAAATTCCATTAAAAACTTCTTAATTTCATGCTTAGAACTAATTCAGCAGCATACCGTAACCAATGCATTTGTTCAAAGAGACACTTTTTAGGACTCAAATACCTAGTTACAAAATCATTTCTGCACACTGATGTGTGTGAGTCACTGTACTTAACTATAGCATCCGTAAATGCTTGGTGCTTTTGTACTGCCAAAAGGAAGCCAGCTTTGTGGGTAACTGAGTACCCATCCGGTACCTAAGAGATTGTCTGAGTTGGAATAAGGTGTTTAAGAAGAGTGGTTTTAATTTCCCATGTACTACTTAGAGGATTATGTTGTTTCTTTTTTTTTTTTTTTTTTCCCCATATCTGATGCAGATTCACAATTTCAAATTAAGCACAACTTTCATTTCAGCTTTCTCCTTAAACATCTAGATAATATTTTGAAGTACATTATTTAAAGTAGTAATTCTCACTTGCAGAAGAAATTCAGATATAATTCCATTTTGAATAACGAGGCACAGAAGGTAAGTCCTCTGTAACATCAAATCAACCCATCCAAAGTGGATTATTTTACATGCTGTATCATTTCCAAGGCTTCAAAAAGCAGCAGCTGTAAAGAAATACCTCTTATCTCCGGCTGGTTGGCAATAATTACCAGCTGCACAAGCTTTCCTGATGTACCACATGCACACTGCTTCTGAATTCTAGGTGACAGCACACAGTGCTTCGAAAGAACAAGCTCCTTGAAAAACACAGCTGATCCCATAAGCAAAAGCAGCATCCAGAGTCATATTACCCTAACACGACAGCCATAATGAGCTTTCCTTAAAGCATCAGCTCAGTCTTCAAAACCTTAACTTCCAGAGCCTCCAGATCACCCGGTATGAAATATTACAAGCATCTGTAACACAGCTATCAGCAAGCATATTCCACACTAATAATTAGAAGATAAAATCATCAGTACTTTCCTAATTTCCCATAGACACAACTTTTGATTGAAAATTCACAGACCAGTAAAACACATTCCTCCTCCCACTGAAGGTGGTAACAGTGAGCCTTACTTCTATGAGAAACTGGATGAATTCCTACCATGCTGGAAAGAAAGCAGGGTTCTTGCAAAAGCAGTGCAGCTTAATGTATTTAGACACCACATGGTAAGGCATGCTGTTAATTACATGAGTCCAAGTCAGCAGAGACATTGCCATAGCAGTTTCCTGAATTTTTATGACTATAGTGATAAAAGAATCACTTAAGCAATCACTTTCTGTTAGTTGACTGGAAACTAAAGAATTCTAAAGGTAATGCCTAACATGAGATTTCTGCTTAGAACATAAGAACACCAGGATTACCATCAGGAGTGCTTCTCAAAGGTTTCAGAGATTTGGGGGGGATCTTCATCTTCTCAAATTCAAGCAGCAGCTGTCTTTTAATTGGAGGTTCTCCTACGATAAAAACAGGGATGTTTATTTTAAGTTCAGTTTCTTGCCAATACTGTACAACTTAAATAAATTGCTAAATAAAACTTAAATAAATTGCTAAAAAAAAGCTTTGTTCTGCACAGGAAAAAGCTTGTATGGTGCTACCATTAATGGTTTCCATAAAGCAGCCGGTGTCATATTCTAATCAGTAGGTCCATTTTCTCCAGGTTACAGTTCATCTGCGCAGAGGGCTGACTGGGGTTGGCCTGACATACTCTTATATACCTCTTTATGCCTACCCACACTTACTTGCATTAGTCTTTTCAACACTTGCACCTGAATTTGTGCAGCTATGTGGGTCTATGGTGACCCGCTTCCCATTAAAAAAAAATCAATGCTAAATCACAACAACCTATTATTATTGAATCAAACAGATATAAGACAAAGACCTACCAAGTGAGTCTTTTTCATCCAAGCGTCTCTTCCCAAAGGGTTTATTCTGAAAGTTCTCTGACATTTTGCCATTGAAGGACTGTGCAGACTTAACCTGGACTCCAGAATCTGAAAGATCATCTTCCATAAAAGCTTTTGCACTTTCTACAGCCTCTGTTTTCAAGTAGCCTTTTGGAGTTTGGAAAACATTTATTTCTGCTTTACATGTAGCACTGCATAAATCTGATTCAGACTCTGTTTCCATTCCCAGATCCAGCTCTCCTTTTCTGAAAAATCTGGACTCATCTTGCTGAAAGCTATTTTTAAATGGTGCTGACTGGCTGTTTCTCTTACTATGTGGTACATACTCAGTAATTTTGACATGGTGAGTGTTTGGAAAAGACTTAATTTCTTCAGGGCAAAAGCTTTTCAAGCCAAGTTCCTCACTGCAGCTTTTTTCAGTTTGGGATTCTGAGATTACTTTACCAGTTAAATATTCTGCATGTTCACCATTCTCTTTAATTTCACAAAGCTCATCCGTAGCACCAAGCTGACTGCTTAAAAAGTCATCTGCCTCCTTTAAAATTGCCTTTGCTTTCCGATAGGCACTTTCAGAGATGGTCACTTGCTTTCCACTTGCAGTGCTGAACCCCAAAGCAGGACTTGAAATCTTACCCATGCTGGCATTCTCCTTCCCTCTTGGCAGCTGCATTTCTCCAGGAAATATTTCATCATGGTTTCTGGATTTTTCAACATCTTCAAGCAAATGTGCATCTCGTAGCCCAGATGAATGGCTAAGTTCCATTTCACAAAAGAGCTGTCTAGCTTTCTTTAGTGACTCTTCTGATAGTTGCACGGGCTTTCCACTTGCTGTACTGAAAAACCCAAGGTTCCCCGAAGGGCCTGACTGCTGCATCTGCTTACGCGGCATACTCAAGTGTCCTAAAAGCTTACTCTTCTGCTCAAAGCATTGCATCTGAAAATCTGGAACAGAATCCGCATCTGCAAATGTGTTTGCACTTTGGTGATTGTTTTCAATAACATTCCCATTTCCGTTAATAAAATGAGATGCAGCCAAATTCATGTCACTTTTTGTAGTGTCTAAAAATGTAGCAAAACCAGGACCCCCAGCATGAATGCTGGAAGATGAACTTCCAGCAATTTCTGTTTGATTAGTTCCTGATTTAGTCTCAATTTCAGATTTTACATATGCATCATGGTCTGCCTGAAATGTCTGTCTGATGCTTGCTAATGCACTTTCTGAAACAGAGACTGCTTTACCTTTTGCTGTGCTGAACACTTGTTTCAGACCGCTCTTTTGACTTTCAGCATTAAGTGATGTTTCTTGTAAGCAGGTTAAATTAGTTCCATCCTCAGGAAGATCGTCTTCAGACTGTTTTTGGTAAGCATTATCTACAGTACTTGTGAAGCAGTCTGTATTACAACAAGGTTCATTTAAATGTTTTAAGTCACTCTCCTTAATGCCACAGTTCAGATAAGGTGAGGCACTTTCTGGAACACTACTGTGAGTAAAGAGGATGGACTGACTAGATTTGCAACTATCCTCAGCAGATACAATCTGAATACCACCAGGCACAGAACTGTCTGCAAGGTCACTTGACACCTTTGTTAAATGCAGAGATGTAGCACAGTTCAGAGGTAAGTCAGATTTGCTTTCTGAATTATCCCTCTTTTTTGCTGAGTTTTCCACATATCTCTCTGCAATCAATTTTCTATCTTCAATCAAAAAAGTTCTACTTAAAGAATTAATCCCAGGTCCACGAAGAGATTCTACTCCTGACTTTCCAGGTCTGACAAAAGCTTCCTTATTTGCACACGGAGCTGCCAAATTTCTTTCACAATCTTCATCATTAATAAATGCACCCACTTTAATGTTGTCATGATTAATAGCTTGTTTACTGGGACTCCTCTCTGTTGTTTGCTTTAGTCGGTCCCCAGGTTCTTTGGGAATAAGCGTGTCTTTAAGATTAAGTACATCTACATCACGTTGAGCAACACTGTCCATACATAAGTCACGGTCTTTGACATAGCTTTTATTACATTTCCTTAAGCAGTCCTCAAAACAGTCATTATCATCTTTTCCTAAATCAACATTATTTTCTGAAAAAAACTGTTCAGCTTTAGCCAAAAATCCATCAGCAATTCTTATTTTCTTGCCACCAGCAGTATGGAAACCAGTCAGATAAGTTCCCTTAACTTCGTCTTTATCAACATCTGTCTCTTGCTCAGAAGGTACTTGATGATGTTGGTAAGAGCCTATTTTAATCCCACTTTCACTCACAAACAGGTTCTTATGTGCAGAGTCTTCTCCTTCCACATTGACACTATTTGTCTTTTGTTTACTAGAGTTCTCTGACACATCTATATCTCTTTCCCCAGATTGTACATTGAGATCACGTAGAGAACTACACAAAGATGAGTCAGAAATGGATACAGCATCACTATCTGCAGCTTGACAGTTTAGCAGCAAGTGCTCATCTTCCTGCTTTCTGTCTTCTTTCTGATTAGGGGACAGGTTTTCCATTTCGTCTGAAACACTTAAACCACGTTCTTCTGCACTGGTAATATTATCTCCTAGACAAATCAAATATGATGCGTCTTCTTGCAAGCAACTTTCAACTAGGCTGTCTCCTTGATTCAGAAACTGATCAGAATTTTTACAGTTCTGGTGAGGCTTTTTAAAGGATGACAGACTGTTTCTCATTCCAGAGGCAGAACATCCAGCATTAGTACAACTGAAATCAACATTTTCATTATCACTTAGTATTTCTATCCATTTTTCTGTATTTTCCTTACATGGGGTACTAATTCTTTCTGCATGTTTTTTCTCTGAATGGTGGGAAACAGGACCTATGCTTTTGATGTTTGGGACACAAAGTATTCCTTCTTTCTCTTCTTTTGTCTGGCACCTGAGAAAACTCCTTTTAGAAGACACGTGCCCATCTGAATTGCAGCATCCGGTATTAGAAGACTTAACCAAAAAGTTCTCATCATCCAAGTCCTTGAAAAGCTCTGCAGATCTGGTCAAAGCTGCCTTAGAAATATTTATTTTTTTACCTCCAGCTGAAGTAAATCCTACAAAATTAGAAAAGCTGGCCTGGAAAGGTACCGAACAGCTCTCATGGTTGGATATTCTACTTTCATTTTTGTCTAAGTTAGTAAAAGTAACTTTTTTATTATTTCTGTGAAAAACCACTGTGTTTTCTTTTTCATATTCTACCATTTTACATTCATTTTCATTTTTCAACTTACTGCAATACTCGTCATTTATTACATGATTTTCAGATTCAGGAGAGCTATAGAAATTAACATCTTCCCCTGATTTAGAAGCGTTTTCCATATCTGTTGCTCCAAACTGCTGAACGTGACTTTGGATCACGTTACTTTGCTTCCTAAATTGTGTGAATTCAAACTGACTACCCGTTTCTTCCAGGATATTAGAAAGCTCAGCAATTTCAGCTTCTTGGCTTGCTGTCAAAGACTGATCTGGTTCTTGGACAGATAGTTGATTTCTAGGTGAGTTTCTACATAAATCAACCTTACGTGGAATATGCTGTGTACAAATTGTCTGCAAACCAGATGAAGTACTGCCTGTTTTGCTTTCCAGATCTGAGGAAAATACATTGTCCTTTTGAACTTGATTTGAAAAATTTCTCACTCCTTCCATGGAAGAGGCTTCAAAGCATTCATTTTCAATATCTTTGAACAGCATTCTGCCTTTTGCTATGCTGCTTTCAGAAAATTTAATCTGCTTATTGGAAGCAGTCTGGAAGCCACTGTAGCTCAGAACTGAACTGCACTTGTTAAGATCTCCTGATGATTTCCCTTCATGTTCCATGTTTTCACTTGGCTTTGTGTTGAAACACACAGGTGCTACTTGTCTATCTTCTTCAGAAACTACTTCATTCACAGAATTATCTATACAATCCAAGAGTTCTTCAGCACCCTCTACAGATACATTACTCCAAGCAGCTTCTTGAGGGTTTTTACTGTTTTTAATAGAAAGCATTTCTTGATTTTCAGCTACATCTTCTTTCCCCCATTGTTTTAAGCCAGTACTACTGTTTTCTAAGCAGCTTATTCCCAAAGGTGCAACTATTTCCCTACATTCACCTACTGACAACTGATCTGAAGAATGTTTTTTATCAGCTGATATTTTATTGCAAGAGCTACTACCGACCCTGTTCATGCCAAACTTGATCTGACTCAAAGTATTATTGAACTTGCTGTTTGTCACAAATGCAGTGCCATGGTGCATATCAATCAAGCAATCACTACTACTAGGAGAGGACCATGGAGGCTGTTCCTTAGGGCTCTGTGGTACAGCTGCTCGACTGTTGACATTAGGACTGATATATGTGTCATTCTTGCCTTTCCTTAAGCAACAGTCTTCAGGAAATAATCTGGAATGCCTTCTTGCCATTAGGTATGCCGAAGTTAGTACCTTACGTTTTATATTTGAAATTCTTCCACTATTTAAACGATCTGTTGTGTCTTCACTTTGAGTATGAGATGCTTCTGAGCATTTAAATGAGGTAGCAGGTTGATACTCTCTTGCCTTTTTCCCTGAGTCACTCAGCTCTTGTTGTTTCAGCCTATTGTTGACAGTATTATCAGATGAGTTATCCTTTGTATCTACCTCTATGGTAGGAATGTTGAAATTATCTTCTTTGATATTTGATTGTCTCTCAGCCGAAAGCAAGCAGTCTACAAGAAAATACATTAGAGAAAAGATATATTAAACTAGCTCTCGTTTATTCAAAAAAATGCAATTTTTCATTTTTACTCAATGCAAATTCAAATTTTCATACAATATTGGCCTCTATGATCATTTCTATATATGCTTAACACTGATACCATAAATTACACTGGTACCATAAATAACACTTTCCTTCTCAAATGTGAATGCCTTGAAAGGATTTGTGATGTCTCATCTAATTTTGCTCTAATAAGTAGTGACAAGCAGGCTATAGTTAATGCCATCATGAAATAATGAATCTTTACAAAATTTGAAGAGAAGGGCTTCCATTCCTCATGTCTCAACACAAGAATTTGTCTCACACTTTACAGAATGGTACTTCTGTTCCTAATGTTAAGCAATTTTTCTACCAAGAGTAAGAGCTTCTAAAAATAGGAGTATGTCCTTGCTTTCATTAAATATATATGTATGTATATTAAATATTTTGTGCTTCCAGAAGAGACAGATCAAGTCTTAAAACCCCTAATTTTAAGAAAAAAAAATAAAATAACATTCTGCTTGTAATATCTAAGAGATCTTCAGGAGACAGGATGGCCCTTGACACTTTGGGTGTCTGAACAGCATCGACAGACATAATTGATGTGCTTAATTAGAACAGTGGAAGTTTCTATTGCAGAAGATAACCTGAGGTGAAAACAATACATTAGCACCAGACTACCTGAAAACATTTATGCTCTTCTGTCACTATGACAGATCAATTCCACATTCTGGTTGCCAAAATATTTGCAGATGTAGTTTATCACAAATACAAGGTTTTACACAATTTTAGTATTCACAGAAAAGTTGTTTAGTAAATGGAGAAACCTCCAAAACTAAAGAAAAGCTTAATAACATACCTTGATTACCATCTGTGGCCACCTGACAACCTTTAAATTCACATAAATCAGAATCCAAATGTGTTAATACAGGATTAGCAGGTGATTCAGAAGTTACTTCTTTCTGGACATTTTCTTCCTGATACACTAAAGTATTATTTATTGTATAAATAAATCTCTTGGATTTCTTCCTCAATCGGGATAACATATTTAGGCATTTAAAGCTAGATTTTCTAAGAGCATTTTCACTATTTGTTAAATATAGGTCACTGCAATTATCTGGTGATGCAGCACTACATACAAGAGGGCGAGAAAGAACATCAGTTACCACAGATTTTGAAGTTGCTTTCAAATGTGTGGAAAAGGTGCTGTTATAGACCACAGAATACTCCATGACATTTGTACTTTCAATTAAAAAAGAACTACAATTTAAAAAGTTCATTTTAGAGACCTCCTCTTGTGCACATCCTTTTACCAACTCTGGACCTGCACACACAGGTTTCACTGGAGTTATTTCTGATGTTGGGTTGTTTGTAGATATCCTCATATCTCTGCAATTTTTGGACAAATAGGCACTTGAGAGCTCTGAAGTATTCAGTAAAGATGTTTCTACAGCATCACCCTTGGTCATTAGTACTGACTTCTCTTCTAAACCTTTCTCTCTACATAAGTCAGACTGTGGAGAGCTATGTATAGACATTTCCAGATGAGTTGCATCAAGATCAGACAAGTTCAGCTGAGACCACTGGCTTGATGAGGACAGCACATCTTTCACAAGCTTCTCATTCGCAGATGATTTCTGTGTTCTATTATCTGGCAAGTTTCCTGCAATCCTATGACACTCCAATTCTTTTTCATGCCTTATTAAACATCTGTCTTTACTATCCACGATATCTTCATCAGTGTTCCGGAATACAGAATCCTTCACTTCAACACAGCAGCTTTTTTCAGTCCAGTTAGCAGCTTTCACTTCCTGTGTAATGGCAGTCTTTCTTTTCATATGTTGTTCAGGAAGAACATCACCCTTTCCTTGTGCTTCGTCTATTTTTTTTTCACATTTCCCTATTGCATCCAGAGCACGTGGCAACAGTAGAAGAGCTTCACTGGGTTCAGCAGGCAAGTTGAACGAATCTTCAAAGTTATTCGTCTCATCAAATAAACCATCCAACATCTCTGAATCTAAACAGTTTAGAGAAAATGGGGAGGAAAAAAAAAAAAAAAGTACTAAAAAATACATTTCAGGAAATAACTGAAGAATAGTACTGTAATTTTACAGGTAAATACAGCATTTCATTTAATAATAATTACCTTTCTTCAACTCAGGATTCCATTTGAAATGATAAATGTATGCCTTTAAAATAGGTTACTCTTTAATAGCAGCTGTTAGAGGGAGGAGACAGGAGGCAAGTAATGTATGTACAGATGCCCCGGCCACCTGAGGACTGCGGTGGTGGTGTGGTGAAAGTCTCCAATATGAAACTGTAATTAAGTGGACTTAAGCCAGAAATATCTGAAAGATTATGAAGATACTCATTATACACTAAATATTCTGATGCCAAGGAGTGAAAGAAAAAAAAGAGGCTGGGAACATTTCTGCTCTGGAGTAACGCACTGAATGAGTGTCAGACCTGCCCAAGCTTGAATCCTTTGAAACACAGCACTCGACACATTTCTCCTAACTCCCTTTTTTCCCTTAGCACGCTTGAATCTACACCACAGAACCAGCAGTGCGTATTGCTCTTCAAGCCACAATGCTTTCTGACCCCAGCACTCCCTGGAGGTGTTCAAGGAACTGTGTTGAGGAATGTGGTTTAGTGAGAACTATTGGTAATGGATGGTTGGACTGGATGATCTTTTCCAACCTTCGTGATTCTACGATTCTCAGACCTCCTTGACAAATGCTAAACTGATTATTTCACAATTCTTCATGCTTGTCAAACAATGCTTTCATTGCATTCCCTTCAAATCAGATAAGGAGGAGAGACAACAATCCCAAGGATACACCATGCCATCTAGCCTGTGTCAATCTCTACAACATCCTTTTACATCCACACGATTAATAAATTTCTGTTAATATTCTTCCCTTCTGTCACTGTTTCTTAAAATAACCAAAAAGCTCAAACCAGAGCACACATTTTCACTGGTTCACTAATGTTCTAAGAACATAAAATCAAAACTTCTTTTTCCTTGTCTATATATATTCTGCATTGTTAAACAATGATAACATTCCTTTTTCATAGTTCTGTCATACTTTGAGCTATTAATAGATGAAATAAGTATATAAAGGATATAGCAAAAATAAAAAAAAACACAAGCTCACCACAGAAAAAATGAGTATTGAGGTGAAATTTCATAATTACACCAAACCTATTTAATAGCCAGAGGTAGTAGTCTTGCTCCACCTTGAGCCTGTGTCCCTTTTCTCTCTCAGCTTTCCCATATGGTGTTGTGCCTTCACTTATACCAGTACAGATCTGGTTGTCATCCAAAGACACTGTAACCTAATTTAACTCATGGACTTAACAGCTGGCAAAATAAATAAGCTACGTGGTCATTTCAAGACATACTACGTAACTTAACCTCAGCTTTCCATCACAATACATTGAGTAATAGTAATAAAACACCAATGCTTACCAAGATCTTTTACGTCATCTTTAGCATTTAGTTTTACTGCCTCTGGTATGGACAGCAGACTTGCATCATTCTTTGCAGTATATTCATCATCGTTCGATAAAAAGTTGTGCAAAACCTGCAAACCAAAGATACAGCCAAACATGACATGGAACATGTTTGTATACCCTGTGCATCAATGACACAAACTGTACAGCACACAGCTATAAACAACTGCAATTTCTAAATGATTCTGCATCTCTTACAGCAAAAAGCAGTGTTTCTACAGGTATACTTCCTGCAAATAAGTAAGCAGATGATCTCCATCCTCAATGTAAACCAGCTTTCATTCTGTAATCAACACAGGGTCACACAGGGGAAGTGAAAGGGTTCATCAGTGTGCACTAAGCAAGCCTCTCAAAAAGAAACAGAAGAGACACTTTTTGTGTGGTGGTTTTGCTGTTACAAATATTAACTGTGAAGTTTCAGGTATTAAGAGTGAATTCCCAGTAGTGACATTCCTGGTTTTGTCTCAAAAATCATTCAGCTTTTATATACAGAACTACAGTTAAGGAGGAACTGTTCCTTACGTAACAGTATCAAAGGACTGAAAGGAAGCCTCAATTTTAACTCTTGGTATAGGGGTTGAGCACAAGAACTCAATGGACAACTTAAATCAAACAATAATCAAAACTTTGACAGAAGGGGAATAAAGTGGAACAAGTAAACCCTCAAATAATCAGCATGTTGCAATACCTAGCTTTGATTTTTCTTTGAATGACTCCCACTGCTACTGAATCCAAATTTATGTTTGATTTTTTACAGCAAAAATATTCCTCAAAGGGAATTTTTTGTGAAAACACGAGCTATAGCTGTGTTTTACAAGCTTACTTCACTGAGCAGTAACTTTTAAAAATAGCCAGAATAGCCAGACAGGAAGACCTAGACTGAAAATGACAGAATTATTGTTCTTGGCTCAAGGAATGTAAGCATACAACTAAAGAGCTTAAATGAAATTAAAGAATAGCACAGCTCTTAAAAACTACTTACTATCTCAGCTTTTTCATCCTGTTGCTTTGCTCCAGAAATAGAATCATTCTCTCTAGCTTTAGAAGAAAGACAGAGAAGTCAATTCATTTGTTCCTAAGTGATTTATTGAGCATGTTGAAATACAGCTGATTTGGGAGGGCTTTCATTTGCTTATTTTAAACGCACCTTAAATCTGTAAACAAAAAAAACCCCACGCTAATAAAACTAAGTGTTCTAACTAAAATATCCTACAGGTGAGTGTGAGGGACAGCATATGCATTTTTAACAGCTTAAAACACCCTAAGTCATATAATCTGGTTGTTGCCATGTAGGTGTACCAGTCCAGCTGCAAGTGCCCACTACTGCTGTCACTATGAACAACTGCTGGAAAAGGAAGTATTACTCCCTCATTTTATTCCTGTCACATATCTGGATGAGATCTTCAAGCAGCTACCAGGACTTTTTTTTCCTCTCCATTTCCACTTACAAGAGTAATATCTCCTCAACTCCATTACAAATGAAGAATGTGAACCCTACTTTTAAAATGATTTAAGTGCAGTACCTTGAAATAACACCTTTCATAGACATGGCTTCTCTGTGGTATTAAGATTAGTAAATTGAACTCCTCTTTTGTAGCTACCAAATGACTTTTCCTTTTACAGGCATCAGATGGCAGAAAGTTGACTTCATGACTATACAGTAATTGTGCTCATCCAGGAAATCAGAAAATGAGAAGGAGAGTTCAAAGCAAAACTCATTTCCTAGAAGAGTACCATTAAGCTATGGGTGCTTTCCCCAGTCTTTCAAGTCACATCATTCAGAAGTCACAGATACCCAGTTAAGAGCAACACCCGGATCCTGCTAACAGAACGGATCTCCAGTTTTGGCATGCACTCCTAATATGCTTTAGATGCTTTGCATGCACATGCTTTACAATTTTGTCTACTCTGTATACTTCATACAGTGATAGTTTAACAGTAACAAAAAAAAGCACAGCCAATATATCTAGCAGACATCCAGGTCTTTCCATTTTCTCAAGAACTTTTATCATCAACTCTTTAATTCAAATTTCCTTTTGCTTGTTGACCACGCTGAAGAAACTCCACTTACAACAACACTTTAAGTCAAACCTTGACTTAAGCAACCATCAGCTCAGTTATATGTTTGTGTAGCTGCAAAGGAAACAAGGTCCAGAAACGGTCCGGTCTGAATAATTTAGGAAATACAATCTTCAACTGGATTGGCATCTCAGTCTGCCTATCTACACCAATAAGACGGTGAGCCCAGAGAGAGCTCAAAATGCCAAAGCCAATATGGCTGCCGAGAAGTTTACTCAACAAGCTGCAACCTTACACTTAATAACATATTCATATACACTTAATAACATATTCACTTAATAACATATAGTTGCCTAGTTTTTTGATGGAAGAAACACAAGGAATCATTATCTGATCATCCTTTCATGCTTTGCTGTATTATTCCTAAACTTACATCCCCTAAATCCTTATACATGAGAAGGAAATGTCTGCAAAGCAAGAACACAGTTAATTCCATTTCTTCTATTTAGGGTGACATTATTTACAGTAACCCACAAAACATCACTGCAAGAGTTGAAAAAATAGTAACAACAAAGTGTCAAAACCTGAAGTTTTTGCAACTGTTCATTTTCAGAGTTACCTATTATCACTGTCGCACCAAGTGTAGGAGGAGTAGCTAAAGAACTCGTCCAGGACATTTCTGGATCCACTTCTGCTCCCAGACTTTCAGAAATACGTTTTGGAGTTCGGATCTAGACATAGATTTTACAAGTTTGATTTTGATACAGAATTCTAAAGACAACACTCCACAAAAAGAAAACAAAGCGCAGGGATGAAATATTTACCTCCAAAAATTTTGGTGTGCAAAACAAGCTTCCATACGGTCCTAAAAAACATTACATAGTGAGGACAACAAGTTCGACCTCAGAAATGAAGACATATCTACAGATATCAGACAATTTGTAGAATGAAAAAAATGAAAATACAAACCAGGTATGTTACTTCTCTGAGGTGTTCTGCAAGTATTCCTTAAAATAGCTGGACTGCAAAATAAAGATAAATTTAATATATCGATTTCTGAACATAATAGCAAACATTCATAGCAGGCATTATGCACATTAGTGACTGTTATTTCCTTTTCTTTGCAATCAGATTTATTCTAACTACCAGTCCGAATTTTAGTATTTTAAACCCTACTGAATTTATGTCAAACAGTCAAATGCCTCCTTTGTGAAATATATTAATTTTCAATATATATTTGATAGGCAGTATGCTAGACTTCAATAGAATTGGGAATGTCTTAACATGCTGTATGAAACTATGGATATTTATAATCAGTATGAGAGCTTTCAGCAGGTGAATCTGAAAAATACACATTGAAGTGTAAAAAACAAAAATCAAGGCCATTACCAAAAGATCACAGTAAGGGTTAAATACAGTTTTATAAACTACTACTGTAGAAGCCCGTGATGTATCACAACTCTTAGTTCTTGCACTGGACATTAAGAATTTGGGAAGCTGAAATACTGTCAATAACTGTCACATGGCAGCTACAAAGAAGCAGAAAAATCAGAGGGAGATCACCTAATAGTAGAGAAATCTTCAGAATTAGCTAGCATTTTATCCTCCATTTGTTTAGCAACCTACAAGTATCATAAGCACACAAGATATGTGAGATTATTCACCACTCTGAAGAAGTTTAGCAGAAAAATACAGAGGTTTTAAAGTGCTTTTTGTTTAAATTCCAGTTTATCTGGATCCTGTATCTGCACTGATAAACTCAGCATACCTAGCAGCAGTGTAGTTGTGGCAGGTACCAGGAGGAGAAGCAAGTATCTGATTTTCTTGATCTGTTTTTCTTCCTGCTGTACTTGGACTTAAATTCTCCCTGCCTACAACATAAAACATACTAATCAATACAATCTTACAGTAACAGATTCAATTTTGAAGTGTAAGGATAAGCATTAAAAAAATTATACAAAATATGATTAGTGCAAACCCCACACCTAACGCTATGCTTTCCTCTAGTGCTTTAACATATCTGAATTCTATATCCAATTTCTCACCATATTTCTGCCAACATTATATGCACCATCAAAACTAATTTGTTTTGTCACCTTATTGAGTTGTAAGATTTGTTTCAATATATTTCAAAGATATTATTCAAGCTACATATTCAATGCCAACATGCTACACTGTACTGTGTACTTTGTATCACTGCAGAAGCTACCCTTAGAGGGAACCCAGCGCATCCAAACATGCATTATGGTTGACCTCTCTCAAATTTACTTAAGACATAACAACTCTTGATTTGAATAAGCAGCACTAAATAAACAAATAGATATTTCTGAATCTGTTATCCGAAATGCTGACGATGGTACTGGCAGCTAATGCTATTTAATGCATCTCTAGGTAAAAGAAAAAGCACACCCAGCAAAGCAGCAGCACCCTCCTGACAGCAAGCTTCTGCCATGAACGAGCTTCCACTCAAAACATTTCCCACTGAGAAAATGCTAGTGGATTTCCTTCTCAGAAATTAGATTTCCGCATTCCTCTTTACTCCTGAGTCTACATGCACTGCAGGTCTGCACCCCAGTACCAAACCTCACCTCCATCCATGCTCATTTTCACAAGAAGGAAACAGATGCACGTGAGCCAGTTGACTAACCAAGAAAATAGAGAATAAGACCTCGGGCCAGACATGGGTAACCACAGAAACTTCAGTAACAGTCTTCTCTTTACAGGAGAGTCTAAACAAGTGTCTACTGTGAAACAGAACCACCACAGGGTTCCTTTGTTTCTGTCTTGTGAAATGCTACCAGTAATTCACTGGGGACTTAAAACACTACAGAAGTTTGCATAGCTAAAGTTAGAAGAAAGGCAGTCCCAGCTAAGTTGAATACAAGCTCAAAAACAAGAGAAACGAGAAGGGTAACAGTGTTCTATGGAAGCAAAGTTATATGTGAATGCTAAGATGGTTCTACATCTTGAAAGACTCTGCTTTAGGGTCTAAGGACAAATTCAGCAACAAGCAGAGCCTTGTGCTCATTTGTAACCTATTTACAGAAGCTCATCTTCTTTCTAGGAAGACAAAGACACAGCAGACATACAAACAAAACACTGCAGGGAAAGGGTCAGTCATTCTTCTACATTAAAAATTCTTACACACAAACCTGCATATATCTCCATAGAAAAGATTCATCTTTCTGCCCAATAAGGATAGGTACAATGGCTTGCAGGTAAAAAATTTACTCACTTGTTTCCATTTGTTTCTGCTCCAATTCTTTTCCAGGAGAAGAGAAAGGCGGCATTGTATTTTGATCTTTAAAGATCAGTGGAGTTGATGCCAGCTGGCTGTGCGTAGAGGATTTTGCCTTTGGAGTTTTAAAAGTTTGATCAAACCAACCAATGGGACCTTCAGGTTCTCCTAACAACTTAGGCTCATACGGGGGTGCTTCTGAGCTGAGCTCTTCAAACCAGTCAAGACTTATAGGCCCCAAGTCTATGAATAAATACATACAGGAAAACAAACAAACAAACATGGAAATCTTAACTCATGACACAGGTAAGAGAACATCACAATTAGTTGTACAGAATCAAAGCTTTATGCAGGATGGGAAAATATATGTTACTCATTCACATGCTAATTGCAAAACGCTTTACTTCTTCCACTGCCACAATTCTATTCCTGGACGGACTGCAGAATCAATGAATCACTTCAATTGGAAGGGACCTTTAAAGGCCATCCGGTCCAATTCTCCTACAGTGAACACGGATACCTACAGTTCCATCAGAGGCTCAGAGCCCCCTCCAGCCTGACCTTGAGTGTCTCCAGGATGGCACATCCACCACCCCTCTGAGTAACCTGTCGCAGTGCCTCACCACCCTTATTGTAAAAAGAAAAAAAAAAGCTTCTCTAATATCCACTTTAAATCTCTTCTAATGTAAAACCATTTCCCCATGTCCTGCAACAGACCCTGCTAACACATCTGTCCCTTTCCTTCTTACACCCCCCATTAAGGTACTCAAAGGTCACACCCAGGTCTCCCCGAAATTTGTCTTCAGGCTGATCAGCTCCAGCTTTCTCAGCCTGTCCTCCTGGAGGGGCATAGCTTTGAGCTCTGATACCCACAAAGTGTCAATAAACAAGAAACCTGTCAAATTTCTAAGACCATATGCAAACCTAACCAAAGAGCTAACGAACATCCAGTTTGTTTAAATTCTTTCAATTTAGTGCATGCCTTATTTCAAACATAACAGCAGGTTAAACAGCTCCCTTTCAGCACCTGCTGATTATGCAAACCCAAGAGAAATGACTGACATGCTGGAAGGCAGAGCTGCTGTTCCATGAGACCTGGACAGGCTGGAGAGTTGGGCACGGAGGAACCTGATGAGGCTTAACAAGAACAAGTGTAAAGTCTTGCACATGGAGAAGAATAATCACATGCACCAGTACAGGTTAGGGGATGGCCTGCTGGAGAGGAGCTCTGCAGAGTAGGACCTGAGTGATCTATTGGACAGCAGGCTGGCAGCGTGCCCCTGTGGCCAAGAAGGCCAATGTTATCCTGGGGAGTGTGATCAACAGGTTGAGGGAGGTGATTCTCTCCCTCTACGCTGCCTTGGTGAGGCCACATCTGGAGTGCTGTGTCCAGTTCTGGGCTCCCCCATTTAAAAAAAGACAGGGATCTCCTAGAAGGAATCCAGTGGAGGGCAATAAAGATGACAAAGGGCCTGGAGCATCTCCCACACCAGGAAAGGCTGAGTAACCTGGGTCTTTTCAGCCTGAAGACTGAAGAGGGATGTGATTAACATCTATAAATACCTAAAGTGAGGTCGGAGGCAAATGGATGAGGCCAGCATCTTCTCAGTGGTTCAAAGGAGTAATGGCCTAAAACTTGAACACAGAAAGTTCTGTACTCACAAGCAGAACAATTTTACAGTAAAGGTGATGGAGCACCGGAACAGGTTGGCCAGAGAGATGCGGCATCTCCTTCTATGGCCCACCTGGACGCCTACCTGTGCAAACTATTGTAGAGTTCCTGCTAGCAGAAGGGTTGGACTCAATCTCTTGAGGTCCCTTCTAGCCACTGCAATTCTGTGATTAACATGCTGTACTACCACCAGCTCATTTGGCAAAAGACTGACCCTGGTCTGCATACAGCTACTTACGGAAAATCAGGTTCAAATAAGAAAAAATAAAAATAAAAATAAAAAAAAATAGAAAAAGAAACTGAGTGCAAAAAAAGACTATGATTTTCATAGAATCTACTGAGTTGATCCACAAGGATCGTCAAGTCCAAGCCCTGACTCCACACAGGAACACCTCAAATCCAATCTCTGTACCTGAGAGCGCTGTCCAGACACTCCGAGTTCGGGCACTCGTGGCCGTGCCCACAGCCCTGTGCAGGCCGTTCCGTGCCCACCGCCCTCTGGTGCAGCCCCTTTCCCTCACCCCCAGCTGCCCTCCCCTGACAGCTCCATGCCGTTCCCTCGGGCCCTGTCGCTGTCACACAGAGCAGAGCTCAGCGCTGCCCCTCCGCTCCCTGTCAGGAGCCGCAGCCGCCATCAGGCCTCCCCTCAGCCTGCTCTGCTCTGGGCTGAGCACAACAGGGACCTCGGCCGCTCCTCATGCGCGTCCCCCTTCAGACCCTTCACATCCCGGCAGCCCTTCCTGTGGCCGCTCTCTAACCGCTTGGTGCCGTCCTGGCACTGCGGTGCCCAAACCTGCGAGCAGCACTCAGGGAAGGCCGTGCTGGTGCAGCGCAGAGCGGGATGAGTTTACAGACAGCACGGAAAAGATGTTAACATCCATAAAACAACCCCAAGACACGTTACCGTAGTCAAACTGTACCTGAATCGCTACAATGCGCCTTAAACACTTCAAAGAAAGTAGGTCTTTTCCCAGCTTTGTAAGCCATTTTTTATCTCACTGGAACACTTGTTGAAAAACCTGAGAAGAAATAAGGAAACAGCGGCTGTGGCAGCGCTCACAGCACACCGCTGCCCTACGTGCCCCGGCCGCCACTCGCTCCGCACGGCTCGGCGCCCCCAGATCCGTCCCACGCCGGCAGTTACCTCAGCGGCACACTCCAGAGGGAGGCGACCCGCTGACACCGCGCAGCGGCGGACGCCGAACGGCCTCGCGATGACCGAGCCGCGACCCCGGAAGGGCAACAACGCGGAGTGCCCGCGCTCGCCGTTCGGTGCTATTACCTCCCTCCGGCCCCCGGGAGCGCCCCGCGGCCGGCAGCATCGCCCCAAGCGCGGGGCTCCCCGCGGACACGGCGCGGCCCCGCCGAGCTGCGCGCTCCCGCTGCGCCGCCACGTTCAAAGCTTGGCGCCAACGCCGGCTCCAGCCGCATGCGCGCTGCGCACAGCGCTCCGCCCGCCTCCCCGCGGCGAGAACGGAGGCGGCGCGACGGTCGGCGCTCCTCAGCGCCGCGGGGCGGTTGGCGCCGCGCTCGTCCCTCAGCGCCGAGCCCGAGCGGTGTTGTGGGGCTGCTCCTGACACGACACCGGGTGACATCTGCGCCTGCTTTCCACCGTCACACGTTTCTCGCTGCACGCTGTCCGTCCCCTGACGAGACACAACTCCTCAGTGCTCTCACCGGTTACAGAAAGCATTACAAGCCGTCCGTTCCCCAGACTTCTTAGTCTCAGCAGGGAGTCCATAAGATAGCTGTGCAAGGGCAACTACTGCTCCTTCCATAGCGCTGTAGAAGCCATAACACTTATTCAGATGATGGCTCGTATATTCTACGTTATTCTCCATCCTGCTTTTTTTTTTCCCACCCAGACTGCAGTCACACAGAATCACAGAATCACAGTATTATAGGGGTTGGAAGGGACCTCTAGAGATCGAGTCCAACCCCCCTGCCAAAGCAGGCTCCCTACACCACGTCGCACAGGTAGGCGTCCAGGTGGGTCTTGAATATCTCCAGAGAAGGAGACTCCACCACCTCCCTGGGCAGCCTGTTCCAGTGCTCCGTCACCCTCACTGTAAAGAAGTTCTTGCGCACATTCATGCGGAACTTCCTGTGCTGAAGTTTCAGCCCATTTCCCCTAGTCCTGTCCCCACGCACTACTGAAAACAGACCAGCCTCGCCACTATGGCTCCCACACTTCAGGTATTTATAAACCTGGATCAAGTCCCCTCTCAGCCTTCTTTTCTCAAGGCTAAACAGACCCAGTTCCCTAAGTCTCTCCTCATAGAGGAGAAGCTCCAGGCCCTTCACCATCTCTGTGTCCCTCCGCTGGACTCTTTCCAAGAGATCCCTGTCTTTTTTGTACTGGGGAGCCCAGAACTGGACACAGTCACAGGTTCTACCTCAGCCATCTGGATACCTTATTTTTTCCCGTTCACTTGATACGGACGGTGCTCTGAAAACCAAAACACAGCCCCTAACCTCAACCAATCTTGGTTTTAGCTACCAGTGTTTCCTGAAAAGCGATGCCTTTTGTTCCATAAAGTTTTGTACCTGGAATTCAGGCACTCAAAGGGCTCTTTCTCACCTACACAGTGGTGGTTTAAAGGCGTCATCCCTACTGATTCCTCCCACAGCTTTTATAATGTAATGCTTTTATAAGGACAGGTGAGGGGTGGTGTGAAGAAATGATGGAACATCGCAGCAAGTCCAGAGCTGTGGGGGATTCTGAGGTCTCTACAGATTCGCATACACAGCTTTGATGAATTTAACTGTACGATGTTAACTCCGCTGCTTTAGAACTGACATAACTAAAGCGATGCAATTAGGACACAAGGACTGTTAGTCTAATAGGAGGGCTCCTGTATAACTGTAATTTATTTCATTATACAGATTTTAAGCCACTTTTCCCAATCTCACCGCTTTCCCCCGGGGGGTTTTGTACCAGCTGAAATATACCCCATCTCCCACAACAACACGGCTGTAGGAAAAGCACTATGTAGACAACCCTTAGGTAATGGGGATGTTAAAACCTTTTAGGAACGACAAAGACTTCTTGTAAAACATTAATGGCCCGCATTCTCTGCTTGGTCACCAGCGGCACCGTCAGTTTATCGGGGCTTTGTCAGCTTTAGCTTCTCAGCTCTCTTCTTTTCAGCCACCGGGCAGACCTGTCATCGCTGTGAAGGCCCAGAACCCCCAGCGATGGGCCCCAGCCCGTGCAACGGGACGGAGGGCAGGAGGAGCACAGGCTGCGTCCAATTTCCTCCTCAATTAGCAGCAATTAACACCGGCTCGCGGACGGGATAAAGGCAGGGCCGGGGGCCGCCCCTAGCTGACCATTCCACGGATACCACCATGGAGAACTTCGGCTTTCCCCCCTTCGGCTCGTTCCAGAGCTTCAGGGGCAGCCTGACGCCCAGCCGCAGCAGGGAGATGACGCCGAAGCAGCCGAGCTGGAAGCAGAGCAAGAGCAGCGTCCTCAACCCCTTCCCCGTGGGGCCGCCCACCCCGGTGTCGGCTGACTACCTGGACACCTGCCGCCGGGCGCAGCTCAAGGCGTTGCTGTCGCAGGTGAGCCCGGGGCTGACGCCGCGGCTTCGCCGAGCCAACACGAAGGAGGTGGGCGTGCAGGTGAACCCGCGGGCCGACGTCGCCGTGCAGTGCTCTCTGGGGCCGCGCACGCTGCCCGCCGGCCGCCCTCTCACCCCCGCCCGCGCCCGGGGCCGCCTCGCCGTCTACTCGCCCGTACTCAGCCCCCGCCTCTTCACGCTGCCTGAGGCGCACCATGAGGAAGCTGCGGCCGCCCCCGAGGAGCAGAAGGCGGAGGGCGGTAGCGACGAGCAACAGGATGGGTCGGCGGAGGCTGCGGCTCCGAGCGAGGCGCCGCGGGAGCAGAGCGCCGCCACTGGGCGCCGGGCCGCCTTCCAGGTGCGTGGCGTGGGGGGGACGGGCGGGGACCGGGGGGTGGTGAGCCCTGCGGTGGTACTTTGGAGCGCAGAGGGCGCCCCGTCCGCTCAGGCCTGGCGGCGGCGGCTGCCCTAGGAGCGTCCCGCCCCTGTAGGCGGCTGGTGCTGCGGGCAGGAGGATGCTGAGCGAGCTTTCTCCGCAGTTCTTGGAGCAGAAGTACGGCTATTTCCACTGCAAGGACTGCAAGACTAGATGGGAGAGTGCTTACGTGTGGTGCATCTCCGGGAGTAACAAGGTACAGTGTGTATAACAAAGCAGGTCTTGTCTTGCTTCTGACGCTTATAACTGCCACATGCAGTCTGTGAGAAACAAGCCATGGTTTTGGTACGAATGTTGGGTGATGGTATTCAACATCTTGAGTGAATCACTGGAGACTTCATCTTCTCAGGTGTACTTCAAACAGCTCTGCCGCAAATGCCAGAAGGGCTTCAATCCCTACCGGGTGGAGGCAATCCAGTGCCAGGTGAGTTACAGGCTTCTTTTTTGGTGAGTCTACATGAGTTGATCAAGTACACAGTTTGTACTCTACTCTGATACCTGGAAGATAATTCTGTCAGAACTAGGAAACATCTGGGGAAGGCCCAATGGCATAGGACTCATCCCGCTGATGGTTTACCTGATCAGTTTTCAAACCATCTAGCATCTCATCTAAAAACCTGCAGGGTAGCGTTGTGCTTCGAGGTTAAGCTTTTCCAGCTTAACTTCCCAGGGTTTATTGCAAAAGCTCTTTTAAGCCTATCAGCTCAAGTACCTTCTTACGATTAAGGGAAAGCAACTATCAGTCTACACAATGCGTGCCTCTGATCAGCTCCCACTGTCTCATTTCTTCAGACTTGCTTCAAGACTCGCTGCACCTGCCCTCAGAAGAAAAGGCACATTGATCTCACAAGGCCTCATCGCCAGGAACTCTGTGGCCGTTGCAAAGGCAAGAGGCTGTCCTGTGACAACACCTACAGCTTCAAGTACATTGTCTGATCTGTGTGCCCTCCTTCAGTTTGTGCTCTGCGTGTTGTCAGTCTTTTGTGATGTTCTGACCTTAGGCTTTTGACCTGGCATTGGATAATGGATGAGGACTTGTTATTTATACAATATTTAACTTTATTGTTTATATGCTGTAATTAAAGTTCAATAGAAGTTTGCATTGATGTGTTACCTGCTTGTTTCATCTTACTGTGATCAAGGAACTAGAAAGAAACAACCTGATTTTTCCACATAGATTTTGGCTTTAGCCTACTTTAGATAAGGTTCAGTATGTAGTAGCAAACAGCTTCTTTCACTCAAACTGTGCTAGGGTGGAAGAAGGTTTTTTTGGGGGGGAAGGGGGTGTGGAGTGTTGTGGTAAAGGTATCTGCATGTTTCTTCCTCCTTAGCAAATGATTACTTAAAAATCAAAGAGCAGGTTTCTCAGAATTCTACGCCTGTACCTTGTAAGAAGAGTAAGCTGGTGTATCTTCAAAAGCTTTTTGAGATGGGTTTTCTGGTCTGTAGATACTGCAGCTACTGAAACTATTATGCTACAGCTATAATTGCCTAATTCAACTGAAGAGCATTCTGGTCTTGCAGGGTATTTCAAAGGTAGTGCATAATTGAACGTAACTAATGGGGGACAAAATGCAGTCAGTGGAATCCTTGAAAAACCTTTTACAGAAGCATAGTAAGGTGTTGCTACCGTTTGTGCTGCCCTAGGGCTTTGTGGGGGCAGAAGCCAAAAGAGGTCTGGAAGGGAGGAAAAGCTTTTCTACTACATGGACAGTCAAGAACAAGCTGTGCAGGGAGGTAGTGCAGCCCATCATCAGATGTTTCCAGACTCAATTGGCTAAGAGCCTGAGTAACTTGATCTTGTAGCTACTGCTGCTTCAAGTAGAGGCAGGGCAAGGTGACTTCTTGAAGTTCTTCCTCCACTTCTTTCCAACTTGAATTTTCTTGTGATGAGAATCCTCTTCAAATCAAGCAGGCATTCTGAAAAGGGTGTAGGGGGTGGTACAAAGGGGAGAGGGCTTTACTGTGTTCTGAGAGTCTGGGCTGATATGGTAGGCTGGACAGATTTTCTTCTACTCTGAGCACAAGGAAGTCCAAGTCCGGAGCTAACAGGCCTGTTATTAATGTTTCTAACAGAAATAAACTTTCACCTGCAGGTGTTTCTTTTGTTGTTTTGTTTTCCAGTTTGAGCCTGCTTCAGTCAGCATATTCTTATTGAGTTTGATAAAAGGAAACAAAATTACTCATGGGTCTCCTTCAATGTAATAATTTAACCAGAAGCCATGCAATAGTTGTCTTCTGGGGGCTGTTTCTCATCCATACCAGGAGCAGAACAGGTGCAGATACAGACACAGTCTTAACAACCAGCACTCTGTTGTGATTACATGTGACTTTTATATTTTGGTTAAATGGATGTACTGATCCGAATATCAACCAAAATTACTTCACAAAAACAGTCAGTGTATTTACAGAGTGAATAAGTTACGTAGTTGTCAGAACAAAAGTGTCTCAGATGTGCATCAGATTTACATGCATACATTTAACACTGGACAGCAGTTAAATGTAAGAGAAAACCATACAGGTATGACTTTATATATACATTACAAATAAAATAGGACATCTCTTTAAAGAAACTTAACATGAGAACTTGCATTTCACGTTAATATTTTTTTGTTTTACTTTTTATACTCAAAATTGGTATTAAATAAAAATATGCATGCATAACAGTTCCAAAGATTTGACTGCGATGGGACTTTCTCCTACAAAATGGCAAGTTAAATTAGATCAACCATCCTTTAATAGTATAAATATATTCATAAAAGCAACCCTCTAGTAAAAAGCCACCAAGGTTCTTAAAATAAAAAAAGAAACAGAAAATCTACCAAGACGCTCGTGGGCCTGAGAACAGACCTTTGCAATATGATCCAGTACCTTCAGAGACAGTAGCCTAGTAACATTAGGAAATGTACTTCATAGCAGCTCGTTGTTTTAAGATACGCTAATCATATTCAAATTACAGTGTACGTTTAACTGTAGTCCGTTTACTATTTGTTTCATACACACAGGCTCTCAGCTTTTGACCAACACGTTTGCGAGATTCCGTGGCCAGCTTCATTCTGCCCATCTTTCACTCAACCAAATAAGAGAGAAAAAAAAAGGAAAAAAAAATGTACAAGTTTTTTTTTCTTTCTTAACAAAAAATATTATTTTGTGAAGGAAACATTGCACTTCTGCCAACGTAAAGTTAATTTGCTATAAAGAAGTATTGTTCAGTGTAGTAGGCTTTGGTATGCAACGGAAGTCACTTCTTCAGTAGTGAGTTGCAGTTGCTCAGTGAAATGCTAACTGGTTTTTGTGCAACAGCGAACAAAGGATGTTGTCCTGGATGCTCTACGCTACCTTCGTCCTTACAGTATTGCTACACATTTGAAGTTCAGCCCGTAACTTTTTAGAAGAAATCCTATACGTAACAAGAGTGAGTACAGTTTGACCAAACCTTTGTAAGGCTGAGAAGACATCGAGCCACCTCACTCCAACTGGGCAGCACTCCCAGCTTGACAGAGGGCCCCAGGGTCCTGTCAGAGACTTGTGCCGGAAACGCTGGAGTCTGGAAGAAAAGTATTGATGACCCGGTAGCTCTGAGCTCTGCGAATCATGTCGCGGATCTCTATGTTCAGTTCCATTAATTTGGTGCAGATTTCCGTCAGGCTCTGGTTAGAGCCCACCAGTGCATAGGTGCCCGTCTGACCCAAGGTTTGGTGCCGGAAGTAAATGTTCAGCAGTGTCTGGACTTCATCATCAGAGCTACTTCCAAAGATGTCATTGGGCCACAAAATCCTGCATCAGGAAAAGAACGTGCGCATCATTATGGGTTATTAGCACAGACCGAAAGTGACAGAGGTCTCAACAAAGCGAACAGACACATTACAAGCCAAAGGAACTCTCTTGTTTATGCCCCTCAGTTGTTACTGGCAGCAGGCACTGAAATCACACAGATTCCTATTTTCTAAAAATAAAAGGCAAAGAAATCGCATTCAAACAAGTGAAGTGAAACCAGACTGAATGTCAGCTGATGGCAGTAACATGCGTATAGAAGGATTCTCGGGAGCTTCACAGCAGTACTTTTATCTATGCAATGATGCTGAATGTCTTCACGGTGGTAAACACCTGTGTTTGTATTACTGATTTGATATCATTGCTTATGGCACATCCCCACAAAAGTTAACAACATCAGCACCCCTCCGATCTGTTGAAACATAAGATTAATGATGGTGACTCAGCACATTACGTTTAGTATATAGTTAGGAGGATAATAAATGCATGCTCATCTAATAACATGAAAGTCTACCGTGAACTGCGTAATATGACTTGCCTGCATTCCCTTATTTGCCGGACGGCTTTAACCAGCTCGTTGTTTTTCAAACACTCCAGCATGGACTGAATGGCTGCTTCTGTAGAATTGAAGGTGGGCTCAGATTCCACGCTCAGAGGCTCAGCCGCAATTGCAGCAGTAGCATCCTTCAGATTTTTCTTCAACTCGCTCAGTTCTCTTGACATATTTAGCAGCTGTTCCAAGGAGAAAGACATGAGATGTGTGTTTCCATTCTCCATAGGTACCAAAGCTGGTTATTTCAAATCTGTTCTATTTAGCGGTACTGATTATGGAAAATGCCCACTTTAAGAACAGTTTCTTAAGACACAGTAAGTATTCAAAGTACTTCCGCTATTATGGCACATCTCACACCTAACAAAACAAACCATCTCTGTTTACTAGAGAACCTGCAATATACTAGAATATGACATAACATTCACTTTGTCGCTTCAATGTTTGTATTACAGCAGTAAGCAAAGTACATACAGTAACTTCTCCTCAGCAGCTTAAATATATGCACTTCATCAGGAGAAAAATGTACAAGGAATGGCAAGTTAATGTTGGTGTCTCTCCTGAAATAATCATTCAACTTAAAGTAATAACCTTGCAGATAACTTCCAAAGTAGCACGTATTTTATGCAACTGCTGACAATAAATTCCTCACAGCAGAAAGCTGTTTGGGTTGAAAAAGATGTGTTGTTATGTCATAAATACTTAAGAAACTTTGTAATGCTGACAATAAAAAAGACTCAACTATGCGATTTTGTTAACTACAGTCTTAAAATACGTTTAACACACTTGGGAAGCATTTAGCTGATTTCAGTTTGGTTACCCACAGAACAGGCTCAGGACTTGCAGTCAAAACACAAAGTAGTTGTACATTAAATACCTCTGTTTCCTAAGATGTGAGAGGATGCAAAAACACATAAAGCTGCTGCAGACATTTCTGGTACCGTGTACATGCAGCAGAGGTGGTTTTTATGGCTGGACATTACAACATGTGATTCCAGTCACAACCTTAGTTCTGTATCTGCATTAATTTACCAAACCTTGTTATTGTCATGCTAACAAATACCCCCGGTCTAAATGTCTCCTGTATGTAGGAAGGAAGCTCACTCAAATCCCCTAAAAATTAAGGCCTCCGTGAAAAAACTCACTTGCAGATGTTTACGCAGTGTGAGCACTCCCTTACACAGAAAGTGCGTGAGTGAAACTAAGATTGCATTTATAATTCTGGTTAATTAGCAGTGACTGACATGACTTTTGAAGACTGAATTGATAGAAAGAAAGCAGTCTCTTAAAGTAGAGTCAATTATAAAAGTGCATGTTTTCAACTAACCCTTAATGAGGATGCTGCTGTGTTGAAGTGTTTTGTCTGAAGGTTCCTATTCAGGGTAGAACTGTGTAACTTTTGGTGCACGTCCGTGGAAAGAACATGAAAGCAAGCAGTGTTTTTTAGTCTAAGACTCAGTAATGTTGGCTACATACCTCTGGCATGGAACTGACTTCGTGCACTTGTCCGATAAGTTTACAGTAGGACTGAAAAAGCAACAGCAGCTGGAAGTGGAGTTTATATAATCTCTGGCACAGTTCCAATTGCTAGGGGGAGAGTTACAGAAGAAATAATTAATAAGGATCTGTAAGTCAGGATAGTTTTTAATAACCAATAAGACACATTTGAGACAGTTTAGTTCTTCAAAAAGTGTTATTTTACAAAAGTATGACCATATACTATTTCAGGAACCAAGTAATGCTTGTTTTTCTGCAGATAAATCATATAAGACACTGAAAGTTAAAGTCACAGTAGCTCTCAAGTAGCATGTCAGCACCAATCTCAAAGCAGTTTGTATGGGTTAGCTTCACTGACACCACTGCAGCTGGAAAGCAAAGGCAGGGTATGGGAGAAATGACTTGGACTTATAGAACAAAAAGCTCTTCAAAGTATCAGGTGGCCAAAGGCCACATCTGGGGGGATGGAAATCCAAGACAGAAGCAAAGAAGTGTCTGTCCACAGAGGCCAAAGCTCCTGCCCGCTTCTCTGAGAGGAGAGGAAGAAACAAATAAACCCAGCCTGGAGTGGGGCAGAGGAAATGCCAGCTTTGCAGCTTCAACTTCAGCTCATGGATTTTCCAGCATCTTAATGAAACCATACAGCAGGTGGACAGAATTTAATGTGTACGAGGATGCTATAATACTAGCTTCTATAATTTATTCTCCCAGACAAGCACAAACTGTTCTGTGAAGCCTGATTTGTTTCTTCCATAGTACTGTGCAGCACAACACAAAAGGTGTGTCGGACACAGCCAAGTAACAAGAAACAGGCACGTGTGCCAGAGACACCAAGCTAACATGCTGGTGGTGCTGCTATGTGTGTGTGTCACCAGGAGGGGATATCTCACAACTCCACAGATGGATGGAGGAGGGGAGGAATATTTCATCTTTGGCAAATTACAGAAGTGAAAATTCTGCAAGTGCATGTCTGGACGCTTCCAGTCCTCTACAGGAAAGACTTGGAGTCTTCAAACCACATTTGGTTTGTCATCTCCACAGGCAGAGTGACCAGGCTCGGTGATCTTTCTACTGACTTGGGGGAATGACAGCAGAGCTTCATGCCAAACATGGCAGGAAAGAAGATTCTATTAATGCCTTTGCTTCCTTTATGGACTTCACATGCTTGGCTACCAGCATGTACTTCAGCTACTTACTCAACTGAGGTCAGTGCGAATGTCAGCACAAATACTAAGAAAAGGTACTTTAAAAACATTGTAAGCATTAATTTGTCTGTTTACATATTCATAGAATTCATAGAATTACCCAGGTTGGAAAAGACCTTGAAGATCATCAAGTCCAACCGCAGCCTATGGTTCAATATGTGAGTGCCAGGGTTTCACGCACATCCTTAGCATTTTAGTTCTAAAATTTGTTTACAAGCCCAAGAGCTGAGGTCAAAAAGAGCACTTGGACAGCAAATCTCACCTTTGTCATCAGGTAAGGGTGGGCACCAACTGCTAAGCTATGAACAGTCAACCAAGGGCACTGTCAAAACTGGGCAGAGCTGGTGTCCCTGCCCATCCCATGGGAGGTGATGGAGGAAAGTGGGAGCTGGGGGGAGCACTGAGTGGTGGGGGTCAACCTGGCGCCACACATCTGTGGTGGGTCAAAGGAAAGGAACGGCTGTGCAACCTGCTCAGCCAGAAGTGAATTATGGGCATGGTACGGACAAGACCCACTGTTTTGAATGATAAGGTAGAGCATTAGGGATGCTGTCTGTTCATTAAACTTGCTCAGTGATCATTCTCTGCAACTGCAACTGAGGCCACACAGCGCTGCCAAACTTGCATCTATGTTACAAAGCTTCCTCCTCCCACAAGGAAGGCTGACTTTTCAGATACAATCTCCTGGGAAAATTCTCTGTCTTCTGGCCACTCCTGAGCCACAGTTGAGCATGGAAGCTGGGGAAGGTGCCAACAGTGCACCAGTAATGCCAGCCCAGGAGGCCCACTTGCTCCCTGCTGGTTCAGTAGCATGGACACAGCAGGTCCTCCAGAAGGGATCAAATTCACCCTGTCCAAATTTGGGAGAACTGGTAAATCTATCTGGCAGGTAAACACAAGTAATCTTCAAGTTGTCAGGGAGGTAGAAATTAACTCAAAACCAGTACATGGCCTAACATAATAAGGAAAAGGAAATCTCATGATAGCTTGGCATGTAATACACCATTTTCTGGTCTTTGGGGCACAATAATTCAGTGCTACTCTGCTGGCTGCTAACCTGAATTAAGACAAACTAAGGTTGAACTGAAGGCTCAAATCTGACTAATTTAGTATGAAGTTATCGTTATCAAAGAACTCAATTTTTTTCCTCCTGACCTAAAAGTATTCACCAATATAGAAACAAAAACAATTTTAATCAACTGCCAACTGTAATTTATAGTTTATCACACAGAATAATTGAAAATCATGAATTTAAAAGATTTTTTATAAGAACTGATCTTCCACTGCAGCGTATGATAACCATTGGAAGACTCCATTTTCAAAAAGCTACGTAAAGGACAACATGAAATAGCATATGAAAGTGTCAGAATTTTGGCACGGTATTTTTAGATTTCACAAAACACATTTTAGTAAATGATTTTAGTCACTGCATGTAGAACCACATATTTTATAAGAAAATCACAACAGAAAAGGAAAACATGCTTAGAAGTACAACAGTAAAATTGGGGTGTATTAGTCCATCTAGAGATGGACGGAGAATATGAAAGAACTTCAACTTACTGCAAGAGATTCCATTTGCTACACAGCAAGCATGGCACAGGAGAAAAGGAAAGGAAAGAAAGTATAGTGTCAGTGTAATGCATGCAATAGGAAGCACAGCCCATCTGTAACAGCATAACTTGTCAGCTCTATTAGCAATGCTTGCCTTGGTAACTGGCTGGAAATGTTACATACGACATGCACAGCACTCAATAAAATCAAGCTCTGAATTCTAATAGTAAATTACAGTCTGGTAGTTTACAGGCTAAATATCCTCCTCAGTTAGACCTTCATATTTATTAGTTTTGATTTATCCCGCTCAGCAGTACAGGAGCTCACAGTGAATTTGGGTTAGGAAATTCTAGAAACAGCACTTTTATTTACATTTTCTTTTCTTAATATTGTGAAGAGCTCACATTGCAAAGTACTCAAACATTATGCAGGGTTTTCAAGCGATTAACTGTACTGAATTTCTATTTATTTATTTATTTATTTATTAGAAATATTTTCTTACTTAGGAATACTTCTATTTTTGGATGTAATAGATTGAAAGAAATTTGGAGGATAAGCTGTTGGGTTTATTACTTGGCACGCTACAATGGAAACATTTTACACTTAACTTGATCTAACACAATCATAAGAAAAAAACACATGGAAAATGCCAGTTTGGTCTGACTGCATGGCAGGGCCACTTGTTCAGATCTGCATTCCCTTCTCTCACCAGTCATGATTCACTGATCTGTAATCTTGGAGCTATTAAAACGTCAGTGTAAGCCTTGATGCAAAGTAATAAAAACTCTAATTTACCCATATTAGCATTTCAAAGATTAAGGACCAACGCCTCAGAAATAATTTTCTCTTCTCCAAAAAGAAGCGCTCATCTTTTCTCTATCAACAACCACATTCACATTTTGTGCATGTTTAGTGCAGGTCTCCATATTTGTGTTATATTCTTGTGACATTTTAGATGAACAGAATGACGATGTCAGTGTTGTAGCCAACAAAGCACAGTGACGTCTGCCCAGCTGCAGCCTGTACGTATGCACAAAACATTAATAAACTTCTGAAATTCTTACTAAAATGATTTACCTTCGGTAAATCAGTACAAAGTCACCAAATAGGGACAGCTCAAATAATGCTACCTTTGTATGGCCACACAAAGTACTTCAGTCCGGCTCCTTTCCACGGGCTTTACAATTAAAAACGTATGAAAAGTATCACACAAAATCTTGCACTAACCTTCAACAAAACCATGACAAGCTCAGCTTTATCCTTCTGCAGTGCTTAATTAAAAGCCTTCCTTTATATCCTGGCTTCCATGCAGCTCATGAAAATTAAGTTTTGTAAAGCAGCGCTTCAGATAGGAAGAGGACATGAGCAGACAGAGCACCGTGCTCTATGTGTGCCCATTTCTGTTATTAAAATCTTGTCTGCCTCTCTCTCAGGCTCCTCTGATTCTCAGCATGCCATGCCAACAAGTTTCTCGTGGACTTATGAAAAACAGTGAATCCAGATATAGCCTCTAATTTGCCATGGAAGTGACTTCCAAGAAGATGAGGGAAAGCAGAAATTAAGTGAATTCCATGGGTGGGCAGCGGGCAGGAGGTGCGAACCGGGATTTCATCTTATATGTAAAGCCCTCCTTCACCAGAAGAAAGCATGCAGATCTTTCAAGGAGTATTATAAAATGTCCCTGAAGTACTCGTTCAACTCAACATGACTCCAATCCCACGATTGTAGCTTTTCTTTCTCACTCCTTAAGCACAGAAAAATGAAATAATATCCCTTGGAAGTTGAGTAGGTAATTTTTTGACTAAATGACATTTTTTTTGGTCTCCAGTACTGTGGATCTGGGCAGAATGGTCCTGGCTTTCACTTTTCTCCACAGTTTATAGTTTAACGCCTATTGTAAGGGAACTGTGATAGAAAATACCCAATTAATGGCTTTGTCGGCTGTATCTCTCTCTTTGCCCTCAAGAAGCCCCACAGGCAGTACTGTGTCCAGCACAGGAAGAATGTGGAGCTGTTGGAATGGGTTCAGTGAAGGGTCATGAAGATGATCAAAGGGATGGAGCACCTCTCCTATGAAGAAAAGCTGAGGGAGTTGGGCTTATTCAGCTTGGTGAAGAGAAGGCTCTTGGGAGATCGCATGTAGATTAAAGGGACCTTATAATTAGGAGAGAGACCAATTTTTTACATAATCTGATAGTAATAGGAGAAGATGGGATGGTTTTAAACTACAAGAGGGGAGATTTTGGTTAGATGTTAGGAGAAAATTCGTCACTTAGATGTTAGGAGGAAATTCGTCACTATGAGGGTGCTAAGGCACTGAAACAGGCGGCCAGAGAAGTAGCAGATGCCCCATCGAAGGAGTGGTTCAAGGCCTGACGGGATGGGATCCCAGGCAGCCTGATCTAGTAGGAAGAACCCATGGGAGGGGATTGGAACTGGATGGTTTTTAAGGTCTCTTCCAAGCCAAGCCATTCCATCATTTCATGATTCTATGACTATACAACAAAAATATCACTAGCTAAGAAGCATCCTCAGCTCCCACTCAAACAGCAAGACTTTGATTTACTACTGGAAGAAGAATTACTTTTCTGTACTATTAGCAGAACAGAAGATAGATCTGATAGATAGATAGATAGATAGATAGATAGATAGATAGATAGATAGATAGATAGTGATCTAATCTTTAGATCACTGGCTTTCCTTGTTTTTTCAAGGAATCATTTTTACATACTATAAACAGACAAAAGTTACACAGTTATTTCTTAAGACATTAAAACTTTGATAGCAACATAGCCTTCAGTCATTTAATGACACAGGAGAGTCCCATCACAACAAAATAGTTGCCTTGTGTGAGAGTTTTTAATTGCAAGTGCATTTTATTGGGATATTCTATGTGATTTGAAACAGCAGACAAAAGCTTTTCCTCACAAACTGGAAAGTTAATGTATATATGAATGTATATGTATCAGAGAGAAAAAGAGAAACATAATATATAGTTTTGCTTTCTTCAGCATCCGCTGGTCTAGAAGGACAGCAGAAATTATTCCACCTGGAGGAAGCCTAAACCAAGCCATGGTCCACTAGAAAAGCTGACCACAAGAGCCAAACTGAGTTTATTGCGAGTCCATGGATCTGTCCAACAGTGGTCAGATAGTATAAAGAACCTGAAATTCCTAATCTAATTTCCAAACAACCATCTAATTTAAGAATGAGATTCACCCTGCCTTTAGGTGTACTGTGACTCAGTTTAACTCCAGATTACTATGGTATCAAGATGTAGAACTTCAGCCCGGAGTCACTGAACCTTCAGCCACAGGAAAACCCACAGCAAAAGACACATTCTCAACTTTTTCAGCAAAGTGTTAAGGGATGCAGTGTGTTTTAAATATCCATTCACAGCTTGAGTTTGTACAGCCCACACATTAGATTGGGATCTTTTAATGAGCAAGTTTTAAGGAAAGCGTATACTGACTTTGGACTTGCAGAGTAAGCTGAATGTCTCATTAGGAGATGAACACTTATTTGAATTAGCTACTAATAATTGACTATAAAAACTGAATTTTCCGTGCATCTCTTTTCAAAAATAGAAATAAAAACAAACCAAAAACACCCCAAACCAGTCTTTGGCTGGATAAAAACTAAAAATCCCCATTTGGTAGGGAGGAAGAGCGTACCAGTAGATTTACTCATCTCTTACAAGTGGACAGACAGCATAATGGTATGTGCAGTTAATCTGTCAATAAACCAACTCCTCTCTGCTTAAGATTCGGCAGCATCGAATGACTGAATGTAGCATTGTAGCTTATAAATCAGAGACATGGACCAATCATGCAATCTATTGCAAGAATAAGGGGTGGAGAGGCATTCTGGGACATTCAGCTGTTATATTTGCGAGCTTCAGTAGCTGACCTTTACAACTTCTATTTCAAGCTTCTTTAATATCTGAAGAAGGAATTTTTGCCTTTGCCTATTTTCAGCAACAGTAACAATAGTCAACAAATCATGTGCAATTATTTTGAACTAAGATCTGATTAGGGAAACCAGTGCCAAGTGAATTGCGCATGCAGGCAAGCATAACCCATTTAAGCCAGTTGTGACGCAACCCTGATGGCAACACTGAATCTGGTCTTACGTCTGTCTTGTCTGCAGGTTGGATTATCTTCACCTCAAGCTTTTTTCAAAGGGGGGGTTCAGAGAATCCTGGATTTCTGCACTCCATAGAACAAGGTATTGCTTTTTTTCCATGCGATTATTTCTGAATCTTTTCAGAAGTAGCCTGGTTTCATGTTTGGCCATTTGTGTTTAGCTAGGCAATGTTTTATCTCAGAAGTTTTAAGCAGGATTTCAGGCCTTAGTCAAACCATCATCAAGTCTAAGAGTTAAGACAGGTTCCCTAATGTAAGATAGATGTTTTTTTCATGGTAGATTCTTAGGCCTTCCAGGCTAAGGGAGAACAGGAAAGGAAAGGCATGAAAAAAACATACCTGTCAATCTAAGAATCGCATATCCTATTCCTTTTCTAATGACATTTCTCCAGCTTCCATGGACTCTTTTCCCCATTACTCTTTTTTAGAATAAACAGAATGGATTATTATATACAAGAAAACTCCCTTGGGAAGAGCTGTTTTCCATTGACAGGTAAGTTGAGAGTGGGAAGAAAGAAATACGTCCATTGATCCAACGACCATTCTGTCAACTTCCAAGGGATAATGTATTTTGGGCTGAAAGAACAATGCTGGGATAGATCAAGGATTCTTGCAGGAGTGAGAAACCTTTCTTTTCAGTCTGCTTGATAAGCAGTAAGAATACTGACTCTGGTTTCAGATTTAAATCTGAGAAAAAGAACACCTAATTAAAAAATAATAATAATAAACACGCAAATGGAAGATATTGATTAGCTTCTAGAAGCACTTAGACCATTTATATGTGAGCTCAGTTCATACTTTACTCCTTCAACTCAGTATTCTCTCTGCTGTATTTTTTCAAACAATAAAGTAAGCAGATGATCAACAGGAGGTCTGACCTTCCGTCCCGTTTTTTGGGTTACCAAAATAGGGATGAAGAGTATGAACAAACTGTGTACAGTAACATACGTAACACCTACTACCTGAAGCCACTGTTTGGAGTGTTGTGTACCAGCGGGCAGAGACCTTCCACAGACAGCCCAGTTGTTGTGCCTCTCCATGTATACCTTATCTCCCTCCCCTGATCTACTTGGCAGGAGAGGTAGCAGTACATGTTCCAGGCCCCCCCTTTTGTAGATGTGAGAATAACTCACTTATGACATCCCAGCACACCGTCACAGAGACAGCATCTTCTTTAAGTGCATAGGAAGGCGTGTGCAACTTTTGCTGATGCCAGCACCAGATGGGGGAAGACAGAACAGTATTCCCACCACCTATGATTATAGCCAGAGGATTTATTAGCAAACTATATTTGCTAATAAAATCAAGGAAGCCAAAATGCAGGGATGGCAAGGATTTGGGATTATTGAGCAGTGGCACAAAATCAAACCAAACCAAAGAAACAAATGCAACTGAGGTCAAACTGGAAGATAAAATACATAGAGATGGAATGAGAGGTTAAAATAAAAACAGAAGAGAATAAAATGAATTCGGGGAGAAGATAAATCAAAACCAGTATGACCAGAAAACAATGTCTTTCATAGAAAAAAAAGAAAGAAAAAAAGAGTTCTGAAAATGTCACTATAACCTTTCATAAGCTATAGTACATGCAAATAGGAGATGTTATTTTTTTCTACATGCTGTTGCTGTTTCTTGACTTTGGCAAATTCTCTTCATCCTCCTCCTTTCTCAATTTCCTCATTCCTCTTCCTCCAAAAGAGAAAAAAACCCTACAAAATAACAGCTCCCAACTCATTCTACACCACAAAGACACCACCTGTTTCTTATAGGTAGTATATCAGATCATAGGCACAGCCACTGGATCTTTCTTAACTGGGATTAATATACTAAGTATATATATAAGTGTATATATATATATATATATAACAAGCGTGTGCGTATATATATATATATACACTATATATATATATATATATATATATATATATATATATATATATATATATACACATATATATATATATACGCACACGCTTGTTTGTAAACGCTTGTGACTAGACGTGATAGAAGAGCTATTTTGCTATAAATATTTTCCTAGAGAATAAATAATTTAATTGGTCATTTTTACAGTCATTATTTCATAACTGCTAATTTAAGTGGATTTCAACCAGATAAGTCTTTCTGTTTTGTTGGCTGAGTCTGTAACAGCTGCAGACAAAATGGGAAGCATATTACATCGGGACTGATTTTCAGAGACGGTGTGCTGTGGGAAAATGACTTGTCTGAAATGGATGGCACACACAACCTAGGCAGGGTTAACTCTGCTTCCTTGTCTAGAATAGGAAGGCATTAAGTATTGCCTCTGAAAACCTGTCATTTCCTTTGGCCAGGACTGAGGCAACAACAGTTCCTCTGCATCTTCAGTGTGAAAACTGGATTATGCCAAAGCCCATCAGTGAGAGATGGGGGAAGTACACCACGACCTTGTGGATCTGAGAACAAGATATATCACATGTCACTTTAGAGGAGTGAAATAATTTTTCTCACTCATTACCTTTTCTTCTGAGTCCCCTGGTTGGCAGGTGATCACTCCATCTCGTGAGCCCCCGGCAAATGTTGCTTTGCAGTTTGCAAGCCACTGTTTTCAGAAAGAAATTAAAAGAAGATGTGAATAAGGCCCTTAGATTGATTTGCATAATGGCAGCAGTATTTTAGTTACATAGCACATAAAGAAAATATTGCAATTTAGATTTTTATTCACACAGACAATTTGCTTTGAGTACAATTTAAACAACTGCAATTTTGCATTCTGTTAGTAGTGTTAATACTGGAATTGCGTAAAATAAGAAAAAGAAAGAATTATTTACTAACTAGGAGAAAGGAATAATTATTATTAAACATGCTGATGTTTCTAAAATTAAAGGAATTAATATATCTTAAGTTCTGGTTCATATGTTCAGGAAGAAACATGAAATGAATCCAGTATCAGAAATACACTTTTTTATTGAATGTTAAACAATGCAGCACTACCTGCTCCTGACATAGTGTCAATATAGACATAGAAAAACAAGAAGAATAGCACAAAGCACAATCCAGCATACCGAGAGGGTTGCTTCCTTTCTGTTGTTGTACGTGTCCAGGTATTCCTGCAGTTCTAGGACACTGAACTTCAGTTTTTCAAGAAGGCCACAAGACAGAAGCTGGAGAAATGAAATAAAAAAGACTAGCAAATGTCACTATAAAAGCATAAAAACACTATCAGAACAGGAAATACAGTAAATACCTTGCAAAATAATACTTAGGTTTATAGATACCAATAATGAAAATTACTTCATTTTATGCTTATGAAAAAAGTAGATAAATAGAAGACTATACTGAGAGCTTACTAGCAACTGGTGCACCTATGATAATTTGGACTTGAAGTTGTGTTCTAACAGCTTCACAAAGAACATTTTCCCTAGACCAAAAACACTGCACGAAGCTCAGCTGGTTAATCTCTACAGCTCCCTAATGATATAAAGCACAGTGCTTTGCGGTCACAGAAGGCAGCCAAAAGCAGGTCTAAGATCACGTTTCAGAAGAAATGCTCCTGTGTGAGGTCACACTGTCCTGAAGCTTTTGGGCAAACATGGACCAGAATGAAAACAATAAGAAGGGTCACCTCAATTACTAACATATGAGGGCTGCTCTGAGAGTAATGCCTCCTATTTTCTGATGTTGGCCCATGACATCAGAGGTGGATGTTGGTGATTCGGCAGTTGCAGTTGAACCTTCTCACCAACATCCCATCACGTTTTGATACCGTGCGACAGATGGCAGCAGAGGGACAGTCCGTCAGAAGTGACACCTGACATGGAAGTGCGTCTGAAGCAAAGGCTGAATTCCTCCATGAGGACAACATAAGGGCACCCACTGACATTCACTGACACTTGCTGAATGGTTATGGAGACCAAACACTGGATGTTAGCATGGATCAAGTTGGATTGTACAGGTTACATTTTCCTAGCAATCATTATGTCACACTAAGCATATAACAGTGGTCACCTCCACTGGTGCAGATTTTTATGAGCGTGGCATGCAGGCTCTGGTTCATCACTGGTGAAAATGTACAGCTAATGGTGGTGACTATGTTGTAAAATAGTATTTTGAAGCTGAGAATTTGCTCTATCAAATAGTGTTGCTGTACTCTTTGTATCTATTGTGGTTTCCATGGAAATAAACAGAAGGCATAACTTTTGGAGCGACCTATGTATATTTCTTACAATCTTTTCAGTATGTCATGTGAAGCCATGATGAACTATGTACAAAGCAGCTTTTCCTTTGCCATTTGTGTGGTCAAACAAACCCAGCAGACACCTCTTTTATACTGCTTTCTGGCGTACAGGCTCAACACATTGCCATCTGCCAGCACTTACCTATTTAGAAGAGTATGAGAAGTTAATGGAAATTTGCTTAAGAACAAGAGAAAAAATTAAATTCAGAGATGGGAGGTGGACACTCTCTTGATGTATCCATACAGGAATTGCCTTTACATGAAACAGACACGGAAACAACAAACACTGCCATGCAGCATTTGGTTTTGGAAAAGAATACTCACCGTTTCTGCATCTACAAAAAGAGTAGGACATTCTGAGCACGATGTCAACATCTGAGAAGACCTCACAAACTTGGAGCCTATTCCTCGCAGGTTGTCTCCCAAGTAGCTGGCTGCATCGCAGGTTAGGAAGCAGAATCTTTTCTGAATATTCTGTAAAGCAAAATGCACTTTATCATATCCCTTATTCAGCTTCTTTTATAACAAACCTGAATTTCTTTTTTTTTAAGTGTGTGTGTGTCACAATGTGCACCAAAGGTCGTCTTCCTGTGCAGAGCCCATTGTTTGCTCATGGATGCAAAACAATTATTCTTATGCTGGAGAGAGAGCACAGCTGTGCAGCTGTGAAATTAGCTGCAGAGTTCGTAATCATCTACTGCTCAAATATTTTCTTGTAAACATGATTCCATCTACGTAAAGCCTTTTACCCACATGTGGTTTGTCGTCTTGTCAGCACAGGGTTAACACTGTTGATCAGCACATTACTTTTTCTGTCCATTCCGGGCATTGTTTTGTTATTATTCCATGTCAAGTGGTTATTCAGACAATATAATGGACATCCAAACGCCAAACAGCAGCATGGAAAAGCAGAGAAGAACTTTTGCTTTCCCCTCAGGGAAAAGGTTTCTTACTAAAAGTTTGCTGTTGTTTGGGAGGACTCCAAAAATACTGCATTGCATCCGGGAATTATTCTTCTCTGAAGTTTTCATTTCTTTGTCATTTTGAGTCCCTAAACAGCCCAGTCCTCCAGAAGCATCAGAACCATTCTAATGCTGACACTTCCTTTTCAGTGGCTAATATATTGAGTAACAAAAATATTTAGTCTCGCAGGACATGAAGTAATTGTATTGATCAATACAGAACAGGTTCTGTAACAGTTTATCTAATGTATATTTCACTAAGGACAACTGCCCAGCTGGTGAGAATAAGGTGAAAATGTTTTTTAAATAAAAATACGCATTTTTGTATTTTACCCCATATAACTCTAGGTATTTCTCTGAGGAGTGTTAAATTAGGACCTACATTACTATAAGCATTCCTCGCGGGAGAAAAGCGGTTCCCAAACAAATGGCCTCTAGTCCTACTGTTCTGGGCTCTAGATGTCAAGTAGCTAAAATGAAGCGAGCTCAGTTCGGAATTTATGGATAACAGACACTATTGGATTGGGTGACTCTTCAAAAGAATCTATAATAACCATCACATTACAGGTAGGGTATGCACCACAGATTATTTATGAAATAGTTAAAGAAAAGCCTTATCTACAGTACAACTTAAGAACCCTCTAAAGCATCTGAACCAGTCCTGCTCACAGTCAAGATCTGCTGTTTGTCTTACTGTATTTTTCTACCATCTTCAACACATCAGCAAAGCTCTAGACACGTCACTTAGCACAGGGCTCAGATTCTCTGCTGTGCTTAAGTCTGTGGTTGAGACAAGGGGCGTTTATTAATTACCACAAAAACAGGTAAATAATTATTTTTATGAGCAACTATCAGATCATCTCAATCACAGTGCTTGGTGACTGCTTTGCATTTACTACTTAGGTATCTTCTGAGAAGAAAGATTAAATTCAACTGTTAGTAAAACCTGCTGACAGCTCTCCTGCCAAAGGAAAGAGATCTAGATTTGGTCCTAACCAACAGAGAAGAGCTAGCTGAGAACATGGAATTGGAAGGACATTTAATAAGCAGCATCATGGACCAGAGTCCTGGAGTTACTGATTGGAAAGGGCAATCTGGAGAACATCTAGTGGGACTGCTGCCAACACAACTAGATCTAATCAGCCATGCTTTTGTCTAGGTGCGATGTAGAAGCTCCAAGGTAAGAGCTTCCACTGCTCCTCTGGGTAACCTGTTTAAGTGCCACAACCCCTTCCTGGGGAGGAGCAACTATGATTGAAGGAAGGAGAAGGAGAAGGGTTGAAGGAAGGAGCCAGTGAAGGAGACAGATCATAGAAATAATGCAAATGACTGATGTGCTTTCAGAATTTACCAGAAGGAGCCCATGGGAAAGAACTACATGGGGGACAGGACATAATAAAGACTTGCCCATTCCTTTACTCTTAAAAAGAGGCCAGAAGTTCATTCTGTAGAATTGAAAGATAGAAAATAATTTGGGACATACATTTGGCTAACTCGCAAATACTCCACTGAAACAAATATTCATGCTAAGAAGAACATGACGCAAAACTATGATCAATTACTAGCTCAGGCACCAAACCCAGCATGACATTGTCATAATCAGAGAGGGAGATGCCAAATAAACTAGCAAGAGAAAGAATGTCGAGAAAGAATTTTACAGATAATTAAGAGAAAGACCAAAGAGTAACAATGGAGAGAAATAGCGGCTATCTGAAGTTACTGAAAAGACTGATGAGTTTAATGTCCTTTTTTGCCCTACTAATACCAGACAGAACATTTGCATACAGATAGAACAGAGCATCAATGATACATCAGAAAAAGTTAACATAAGAACTGATATTTTTATATCATTGCAGATTAGGGAAATTCATGCTATGATAATAATAATACTGGGTAAAGGAATCTAGAAGCCATAACAATGATCTTTTGGAACTCACAGAATACAGGATGTTATAAAAAACATGAGGGAAGTGTTTATCTACAAAAAACAAGAGCAAAGGAATTAATCACTAAGTTCAGAGAAATGAAGGAACATGTAAGAGATGAGTAACAGGCTGTACAAATTTGTTCAGAACAAATCACATCAAACAAGTTAGCTGCCACAAAAGGCTTAAACATTCTATTTGGAGAAAAAAATGACATGTTCTATATTAATGTATTTACTGTCTTAGGTAGGAAAAATGGGTCTACAGGTAACGTGGTATGTAAAACCATGCTCAGAAGTTAATTATCAACAGTTCACTGTCCAATTCAAAAGATAAACTGAGTAGGATTCCACTGGGATCTGTCTCAGGCACTACCCAAATCATTAATGAAAACACTGAATAATGGAACATGCAACACGCTTATTAAATGCAGAGATGGTTGAACTGTGGGGTCTGCAAGCAATTTGGGAGCTAGGATTATAATTCACACTGATCTTGGCAAAATGGTGCAGGGGAACAAAGAAGGACAAGGTTGTACACCTACAAAGAAACAATCACAGAGTGCATTCAGGATGAAGAGCAGGCAGGAGGGCAAAGCTCCATAGAAAAAGATCTACATATTAGGTTGCATTACAAGTGAAAAAATGAATTAACTGTATCCTACAGTAAAGCAATTTTAACAGAGACACAAGATTTTATACAGGAACAGCTTCTACGGAGCATCTAATTCACTTCTAGTTAGTGCTGGTAAGAACTTAGGCCAAAGTAAAGAACCTTATCTTGGTTTTCAAAGAATACACAAACTTATGAAGAAAGCCCATAGCAACATCTAGGTGTTTAGAAAATACAACTTTTGTGGTGATGGTTGAAGTTAAGAACTGAAGTTAAATAAGACCAGATTGGGATAGGGGAAGTCATGACTGTGGTTTTCAAATATAAGCAGTAACTACAAAGATAAGAATGTACCACAGTGAGCAGAGCAAGAAATCATGGACACAAAACAGAGGAAGAGGAGTTTTCAAGGAATAGGAAGAACAATGAACAACAATGACTAAAAATGTTGCGAGGCTTCATCTTAGCACACAAGTTAAGAACAGTTTATACAAAAAAAAGAAGTTAAAAAACCATTTGAACAAGGTGAAAGTTGTAGCCCAGGGCAAGATAAAGACCACAAACTCCTCAGTTTTCTTCCAGCACTCTATGAATGACTTCAAACAATCCTACTTTATTTCACAAACATAACCTCCTCAAAACATTTCAGTCATGGCTTCAACAACAGCTGATAGCATTTAGGAGCCAGACAACTTATTCCTTTACTGCATTCCTTTTCATATACTCACGAAACCAACAATCTATCTATAAGAATACAACAGACTTAAACACTGTTGTGAAGTATTACAACTGGCAATAAAAGAACACATTTAGAAACCATACATTGGCGTCTATATGTAGTACTTTGCTAATTAAATTTATTTTGCAATTAAATGGACAAACAGTTCTATAACAAGTTATCTCAGCTATGTCCGTTTGGGTACAGATTACACTGACTGAAGTCTTTTGAGCAGGGCCTGAATGAAATACATATATTTTAATAAGTAAGATTATCAGGAGTAATAATGACAACATCATCATATTGCATCACAGGTACATGTTTGCATGTTGTCGCTCTGTTTCATGTGGATGTGAGTAATAAGAAAACATTCTCTGAATTTTTTTCTCTTAATCTGATATTTTTTCTTCTGGGAAGAGGATTTTTAGTAACAAAAAGGCTCAACTGTGCAAACTACTCACTGGCTCAAAAATCTACTTGTCTTGGAACAGCATGGTTTTCTGAAAGACATTTGATTTGACAGAAATCAAAGAGGCGGCTTAGAGCAGAGACCTGAAAGGATTATCCAGAGATCTCTGAGATACGACCGGTTTACAGAAAAAGTACTTCAACAATTTCAGGAATGTTAAACAAGTTCAGTGTGTTGTGGGCAAACATCCAAGTCACCATCAACTTGATAAAGACCAAAATGTAGGTACCCTGGAAAACACTCTGCTTTTGCTTCACCAAGTATTTAGTTGACAGGCCGCACCAAACAAGGATTTTGTTTCACAGTTAAATATCTTGGCAGTGCTCTGCATTGCAGGCCTTGCACATACTGGGCCTATTTCAGAAACTCCCTGTTGGTGAGGGTCAAAAATTAGGAAATCCTGGTTTCTTGATATCTCGATACCCTTTTTTTTAAAAAAAATTTACTATTATCCTTGTTCTACTGTTATTGAAAAAGCTTTTAAGAGCAGTATTAAATCTATCTTATCTGGTATCAGCTGAAAAAAATCAGTAGGCTATCTTTAGAAAACAGGAGAAGCAGAACATAGTAATGCACTGTGTGTCAGGTTTTGGAGTTAAACAGGCACTTCACAACTAATGTTCAGGTTTTGCATTATAGGGTATTATATGTTGTTTTAATTTTCAGCAGTGTACAACAATTCCTTTTCACCCCTTCAAGGAGGAGAAAAAAGACAGCTCTCAAAACACGTGAACAGGGCTACCAACCTCTAAGACTGACGTAAAGAGAAAAAGCTGAAGTACACATCATGAAGAACCACAGTACTTATTTTCAGAGCAGACCCGTCATGCACTTAAGTCAGCACCGAGACTTTTTTCATTTATTAGTGCTTAAATGCTTATCTTTCGGTATGTCTGTTTGCAGTGGTGTAATCTTTAAAGGAGAACACAGAGTACAGCTAAAAGGCATAACATTAACTCCAGAGGAAAAAGGATGGAGAAGAGAGTCCTAATTTTTGATGCTTCTTTTTCATAAGGACAGTTTCAATACATTAAAAGATCTCAAGACGGTATATTTGTTAGCTGGTATATTTATTAGCACAGTACCCACTGCTAAAACATTTGCTAAAAACAACAGCATACTCTGCGACCATTTGTAATTTAACTCTGCATGAAACTACCTGGCTGCTGTGTACAATGCTGCACATGTGATATATCCTGCAGCTGCCTCATATAAAGCAGGAGAAACCATAAAAATAAGCTTGAGAACTAATTACATGCAAACTAGATAGTGGTTCCTTAGAACAGCTCAGATGTTTCACCCCTTTATTCTCATCTTTTTGCATGATGCTAGTCTTTGTACATACACAGTTTTAGAATGAAGATCTATTTATAGTTTTTAGACTCATTTTCTGCAGTTCATGTTACACGATGGCAGCCAGATATTTCTATGCAAGTGATTAGCTACAGAATATTTAATATTGCTGACATTTACAATGGCCACTGGCAAATTTCAACAGTTTAAGATGGAATATTAACATTCCTTTGAGGTGAAAAGGCTATTTCCAGCAATTTGTAAAGCATGGAAGAAAATACCCTTTAAAGTAGATCCACATTATTTTTTTTAGTGTTATTTTCAAACCTTCAAGTGTGAGATTTTTATTTTAGTATTATTTCTATGACAATGCAATCACAGAATCATAGAATCACAAGGTTGGAAAGGACCTACAAGACCATCCAGCCCAACCGTCCTCCCATCACCATTGCTAACACAGGCCACTAAACCATCTCTTGTAGCTCCTCATCCAGACAACGCTAGTCATAGAAGACAATTCTATGTGAAAACCTGGTATAACTTCACTTGAAAAACTTGAAAAACTACTCCTGTTAGTTCATTACTACAGGTGTCAAAAGCTGTCCCAGTAGCCATGAACAACCTACATGTTTTTAATTTGTTTCTTATTTTCTCACCTTAAACAGGGAAGAGAACACATGAAATGTATAAACTGCACAGGAACCATCAGAGTCGCACATGAGCTGGTTGATGTGACTACGCCAGGCTTCTTCTGCATCATCACATGCTGCTGGCTGAAACGCAGCAAGGATGGCAGAAAAAAATGGTGATGGAGGAGGGGAGGCATTTCGATCAACATCTCCAAAACTAAAGGAGAAAAGAAAATAAACCGTGATGAAAGCAGAAGCACAAGGAGGTGGCAGATAAAATACACTGTAAGAGAGAGAGGTTAAATCCCACAAGCAATTACAGCACCTTTCTAAAAACACTCCTGATTTTCCAAATTGCTTTTGAAGATTGGCAAAACTGTGGCCACAGTGAGGTGAAATCTCCAAATCGGATTCCCTACCTTCAGGCCATTCAGATCTCTATTACCTTACCTTGGGGTACCTACACTGTTTTATCATACACTGGTTTGGAAAAGGAAGGCTGAAATTTCACAGGAGGATAGAACTTATGAGGAAAGCACCTATTCTAGGAAAACTTGCTTGCATTAATGTACACCAAAAGCTTGGAACAAATATATATTTGTGTATACAAACAGTATACATGCTGACGTGTCTGGTTTAACTCCTTCACAAACATAACGCATTCTTAGCACAGAGCATCATTCTTGTACTTCATGATGAATTAAACAGGTTGACTCTTATTTTAAAAGGTTACTAAGCTACTTGCTCCTGTGTATTCGCCTTTGTGGTGGAGAAACACTCCTACAGCTCCCAAGAACAGGAGCTGATTCTGAAAGTGTGGTACAGAGACAGAAGGCCTCTTTATGCCTCCCCTGCTGCTTTTCTCCTCATAAATAGGTGCTGACTGCAGTCTAGCTCAGCATTCAAAGTCTGAGGGAGCTGCACACAGCATGGAAAAATCTTGATGCCTTTGTGCAGCATTTGCTAGGGTCCATCCAACATCATCTGGAGGCTTCAAGAGTACATAGATCGGACTTCTGACAATATTGTGAACTCACGATCCATAAGCAATCAAAAGGATGAATGCATGGATGCTCTGTTGAACAGTTAACTGAGCAGTGTTTCCATTACTGCAAAACTTAAAGAAGTATTTTTCTCTTTTAATGAAACATATAATGTATAAAATGACTAACTGCACAGATGTATGCACGATTTATATCTTGTTTTTCCTACAAGGAAAATCTTGTTCTTTATGTAGTTGTATAATAACAATATTGATAATTTAATGTTTACTTTTTCATTACCCAAATGATGAAATTAATGAACATCCTGATACCACTTTGTTGTACAGCATAAGAGGATTTCTAGAAAATCCTCTTAGAAAAAGCAGCACATACATACAAGTACCTGGCAAGAGCAAATTGTTCCAGCCTGTCAACTTTCTCTTCAGTCTCTGTCATATCCAGACTGAGGCTATCACTGCATTCAAATGCTCCTGGGAGTTCATTTGTAGATGCTGAAAGCTCATCCTCGTGGACTGCTGTGTCTTGCTCTGCATGTATGGCTTCAACCTAGGGAAGTGAACGATGATGTCTTAGAAAACAGCAAATTAAGAAGTTAATACCACTAAAACCTAGAAAGGACTTAATGAAAAATAAAACAGTAGCGTGTTAAATCACACAGATGTAAAGCTCTATCAAATACAATACACAAATCGAGTTACACTTCTGTAATAAGATTGAATCTGCTTAACTTGCTGTCTTGGAACAATATTATTTTCAAAGGTATTTCTTCAAATGAATTACAAGCAATTTCAGATCTCAATACATTTGGCAACATAGCAGGGATGCATTTTTTTCAGGAAAAAGAATAGGGTTCCTGTTACCATCAGGCTGTCCTTTTTAATTCTCACTTCATGATATCCAAGAGGGAATTAAAGACTCTCAAGATACACTTAAAACAATCACTGTCTGGATCACTGCATGCATGTTTAGAATTTAGAATTATTCTTAGCACGTCATATTTACTCATTAACTGCCACAGAAGAGGAAGCCAAAACATTTACAGGCCAATAAAAGGATGATGCTTCTATCGCTTCCTTTTTTTTTGTCCGTTAGTACCTCATGTTAATGGACGCACCTGATCACATCTCCTGATTCCTTTTTGAAAGTTTTCATTTTCTCTTACATTTTTAGTCTGGACAAATTTGTTTGAGTTTGAATCTTTTGCCTTTTGTCTGCATCATCCACAACATCTCTGCAAAGCAGTGGTGGTTCACATGACTCCAGCAAGAAGCTCATAAGCTCTTTTCTGTTTGAGATGTCTCATAAAGGCATGTTCTCCTGCATAGACGCACTTATGCATGTACGTGTGTGTTGGGAGCGAAAAGGATAGTAATATTCCTGAGTCCAAGACAGATAAAAGGAACCAACACACAAACTGTTTTTGCTTTATCAAGGAGTTAGCATTAACCACTTTCAAACACGGGACAGAATAAGGGAGGAAGAAAGAGGAAGCAAACATTTCACACCCACTGGAGCCCAATACAACGCTCAAAAAGAATAGAAGTGGACTCCCAAGATTCACGTAGGAATGGAATTCACACGTAGGATTGGAACATACTTCTAGAAATAGACGTGTTTCAATAACTTGAAAAATATGTATCTGATTCTGTGTACGCTCATAGCACTATTTATCACCAACTTCTGATCTCTTACAAATAACATCTTGAATTATTGCAGTCACTACCGTTAGTAGAAAATAAGCTTAATTAATTTCTTCTCATTCATGATAACTCCTGGAATTAGGAAATAACCATTTCAGAAGGCTTGCTTATTCTGCCTGTTGCTCTCACTCACTGCACGTATCTAAAAGCAGAAGCAACATTTTTGTATTTGAATATGATGCAACAAGGAAACCTTTGTGTATTGCTCTAAAGAAGTAACAAGCATTTTCCTCTGCATCAGTGATCTGAAAATACAAACTCAGACAAAAAGAGAAGCATTAAGGAGTTCGGTTTTTATGTTATCAAATTAAGCAAAAAATTACTTAGGTGCAATTTCAATTTTCTAATTTAAAATTTCTAATTTTAAAATAAATACCAAACTACTTTATTTTATTTTTTAATTAAAAATTCTCAAGTATCTTTGAGGTAAAAAACACTAAAAAAACTAAGAAGGTGCACTATGTAAAGTTTATCAATTCATGCATCCTCATAACATCGGTAAATCCTTATCACCTTGGGTTGATTATTAGAGCATTAAATCAATAAGTACGACATCAGGATACACAAGATTAGTCACAGTCACCACCTGCAAACATATCCGTTCTGACTGCAGCTTCCTGAACTGAAATTCTGCCAACCTCTGCTGCTCGTAGTCGTTACGTGATACCCTGTCTACCAGCAGCTGTTTTGACAAATGATAATCAGTTTATCTGTTCCACAACCATTGTATTAAGAAGTTCCTGTCCTCTCTGATTCTTAACCGCATTTTCCAATTCCAGACCTTTCTTCCTCCTAAGGAAGTTTCTAGCACGAAGAATTTGTTCAATACTCAGCACAATTCCAACCTACATCTTACTGTCTACAATTCTAGTTTCCACAACTTCTGTTATATGCAGTATTAGCAGTTCTACATCAATTATTTGTGTGGCTGCATTTAGAAGAGATCAAAGGGAAGAAGAGGAATGAAAGCTGATGATTACGTAAGTCAACTATCCTCTGCCACACTCTCTTGCCTTGCTTTCCTGCAATAGACATTCCAACTCAAACACCGAAGAGGAAGCTTTAGTATTAAGGTGGAAGCGTTATAAAACCACAACAAAACCCCTCCAGATTATACTTCTGGAAAGACAGCGTTCACCTGAGCTCCCATAAACAGAAGTATTATCTGATAGAAAATGCAAGAAACTGCAGCCACACTGATTATCATTTACCAACCTTACATTACGTTTGTCTTCTGATACAAGTGTCTGAAATCAACTGTGCTGAACATGGCTCTTTTATCCTTGCAAATCCTGCTGCCTCCCTCCCTCCAAGATGGCTTAATATTGTGGTCATGAATTTAGAATTTCTGAGTGACTGCCAAAAGGCAAGAACTGAATCCAGTGCACACAACTGTACAATAGGTTCCCACATACAAAACAATCCCAGTGAATACAAGCGCACACCCACCCCATGAGCTGGCTTTTAAATCGGCATGAAGAACAAAAGAACACTCCCTTAGGGCTGTGACTTGTAAACACTCTACAGATTCATCTTCTAATGAGTTGGTAGTATCTTGGTGTATATATAGCGCAGTACCCCCGAGAAATAATAAATATAATCCTTTAATAAGGAAATGGTAAACAGAGCAGAAAGGTTACGAATGTGCCCAGGCATATTTATGTACCATATTATGCCATTACATACATAAGTCAGAATGTACTTGCTTTCACAGATCTTCATGAAATTAAAGCAAAATAGAATAAATGTTATGTGAAATCCATCGTGGTTGGAAAAGAAAGTAAAAATGTATTAACCTTGGATCCTTCAGGCACTTGGAGATTGTTCATATCAGGCAAAGACACGTCGAAGCTAGATGTTCCTATATTAAAATGATGAGGGTCTGCTGAGGTTGTGTCACATGATGTAGAAAGTGAGTCAATGTGGTTTGTATCCTCTGATGGGGAAAGATTTATAATCTGTTTGAAACACAACAGAAGGACAAAATAATTGAGTACACAGCTACCCTCTCACTTAGCTTTTACGAGTATGCAAAGTAGACACTACATTAAATGACAGTGATGGAGGCTCTTTCAGTTTGTACATGCAGGCATATTGCAAACTTTTCAATATCTATATTGGAAAAAGTGTATGCAAACATCCTAGAAGAGAACAATGAAAACTGGACACAATTTACAAAATTGAAGTCTTCTCCTATTTCTACTGTCCATTAATGAAAAAATGACATACATTAATTTGTGGAAAAAAGGGTATCTAATCAGACTCGATGCTTCCTACGTTTTGAACTTTACATTAAGTCTCGTGTATATGTGCAAATAAGGGAGAAGCAAGCAGTGAGTGCCATTCCCCAGTGTCAGATGTCTAAGACAGCACCTGAATGAAGGAAAACTAAAAGCCCAGCTCATTTACAAACACAACCCAAACTACTGTTAAATTTCAAGTTAGCAACTTACCAGGTCTGAGTTCTCCAAGATCTGGCTGGTGGTCAGGTCCTCCTCCTCTGATGACTCCTCGGAGTCCTCATGGTTCATTTTGTTCAGGCTGGGCGTGCTCCCAGAAAGCTGGCTCTCCTCCAGCAGCTGCATGTCACACTTGTCCAGGCTGTCCAGAGACCGTCTCCGTACTCCCCAGTTGAAGTTGTCCATGCTCTCTCCCTGAAATTGAATGTAGGGTCAGCTTCCTTCAGTTAAAACTCATCATATAAAAAAAATAATTAATAATGAGCTCAAAGTTAGGTCGATAAATGTTTTTATGTAAAAGTATAATACACATTTGATATAAACATTATTTTGTTAAGCCATAATGGAATAGGAGCATTTAAATGTTTCCAGTGCTTCACCTGCAGGTAAGAGCAGAAGCATGGAAAAGGCAGTTAAATGAAGAGTCATTCCTTCCAGTATTAGATGTTTTTCATGCATTTGCCGAATTAAGAATTTGATTTGTAAGTCCGCATATACGCACACCTCAATACCAGTAGAGCAATGACAGGCAAAAGAAAAGTTCTGAAGCAGCTTTAAGGGGTTTCTCCAATGACGTTTAAAAGTGTTAGGAGCACAGGTCACAGCGAGGTTTCAGTCGTGAAACACAGGCTAAAGATTTTTCATCCTTCTGTACGTACATAAGCACAGTGATGAGTTAAGGTAGATTTGAATGTACTCCTCCTACAGCACGCAAAATGTAACAGCTGAAGCAGCAAACATTTTGAACTTTGATTCTAGGCTCATATGGCTTATTTCACTTGAACTTATTTAACTACTTGAAACAGCAGTCCTAAAAGTACAGCATTAACTGGCATTTCTTGATAACAGCAGCTTCTTTAAAAAGGACACAGTCAAATGGGCCAAACATTTTGTATAAACTTTCAATTTCAATCTCCCATACATTTATACAAACTGAGTGCATTAATCAAATTGCATGACCGCTTATTAGGATGGTCAACTGGTACAAAGGTCACTTAATTTCTTTTATGCATAAAGTTGGCAAACAGTTTGCTACCAGTTTTCTGTTTATTTCATGTATTTCACAGAAACCAGACCAAGCCATGACAATGTCAAGTCCTGCCACGTTTCTGTCCAGCAATGTGGGAGTATCTGCAGCTGCTCCTGCCATGGACCACGTGAGCTTCGCAAACAATAGAAGGTCTACACAGGAAGTATCCAGAAACAGGTTTGGGTTTCTCTGGGTGAAAACCCTCAACGTCACAACATCACGGGAAGGGAATTTATAAAGAAAGGAAACGTTTCTTAAAGCTGAAGGCTGACTTCTTAAAACAGGATTCTTTAAGTACCAACACTTTTAAACATACCAGCTGCTGAAAATTCAAGTTGGCAGTGATCTTTTAAATATTAAACTGCTGAATTTAAAAAATACATAGTTCTGCCTAAAAATCATAAGCATTAGCAAATCACTGACTACAGAAGGACTATATCCTATGCTCATGAAGATTTAAACTATTTACAGTCATAGAAAAAGTAAGATCTGAGTTCAGTGAGGCACTTCAGCAGACTTCTGATTTTCAGCACTTGAGAAATCCCTATTCAGGGCTCAGATATCTCCTGAAATGGGTGCCCCAATCTGCATAATGTGCATTTAATTCTACAGTGACCTCACTTCCTTAACAATCAACTGACAGACTGTACAGATAGATCTCACTTTGCATCACTGCCCTTTAATGCAGTGAGCTCTGGAAAAGGTCTGGAAATAGGAAAAGCTTAGTTTTATGACACACTGCTTGCTTTTCATGTAAAAAAAAAAAAGAAAAAGGAAAAGAGAGAAATACATAAAATGCAACCCAAAAATGCAAAAACTGCTATCTACAAGAGCATGTAGTACTAAAGAATGCACTACACTGAAGAGGAAATGATAAATAATTGGCTATGAAGCCTGACACGTTTATTAGAAGAACCCTGTGTTTTCATCCTGAAACACAGCAATTTTATGCAGGAAGGGAACAAAAACTAAGATGTAAAAAATTAGATCTGTAACTCATAGAAATTGCTGTGCAGTTCCCAAGTACTTATTTTAACATCCTCCCCCATAAAGGCTGGAGGATACAAGCAGCAATGGGACATTCAGTAACACGAGTTACTGAACTAACAAGTAACTATGAGCAAGCAACGATGACCATTATTACAACTGGATCCTCAGAATGTTGAGGACAGCTATCGATGAACTCTTCAGCCCACATCTATTTCCTGTTCTGTTTTTCTTATGCAATGTGTTTAAAAACAAAGTCAGCACAAAGAAGAGAAATGAAAAGAGACACTTCTAGGGCATCCTACTAGAAGTGGGGAGTGAATTAAAAGGGAGAGAAAAAGGTAAGAGATGAAATAACCCATAAGTTTTGGGTTAGCGCAACCTTGATACAGGGACACCTAGAAACACATTGAATTTATACAAGAGGTCAGCGTGTGTATTGAGATGGACTAAGTTTTACGGTCTGAAGCATAATTATTTCACAGCAAACAAGCAGGAGGGAAGATGTATTTGAGAGGATGCTCATTTTAACCTACAGCTTGAGCAAAGATTTCTCCTATCTGACAGTCACCAGAAGAGTCACTTATAGATGTGTTTCACTGGCAGTGAGCAGATATTACATAGGACACAGTTCCACAACCACTGCTCTCCAGTAAAGGAGCAGACTGGCCATGGCAGTCAATTTAAACATTACCACAACCCAGGGGAGGGGAGGCACAGAGAGGACATTGAAAAGGGACACAGCCCAGGGTAGAGGAGAGTTGTGTCATCTCCTTCATAAAGCCAGTAAGAATCATAGAAAACTTGTTATTTTAATCATACGTATTGGCATCGTACACAGAGTTAATGGACTCAGACAAATACTGCAGGATGTAGGCAAAAGTACTGCAGAACTGAACAGTACGGCAGCACTCCCGTATCTCTGTATCTTCTAAGGCACAGGTATTTTGAGACAAAGATATTTCTGGGAGTTGTTTTTGAATCTCGTAACTGACATTCAAGATAACAGAAACACAGTGTGCAAAATATCCCAAACACTGTTGTTAATTTTTTGTCGAATCCCTTCTATAGTTCACGCAAATTCATGTCATTGCAGCCCCCTCTAAACATGAAACTGCAGCGCAGTTCCCAAACACACAAACACTCATGCATCTTTGCAGTTTTCTTCACAGATTTCAGACAAGGCAGGAGCAGTATGCAGCTGAATCAAATTAAGTTGTAGAAACTAATTTATTCTCACTGACAATAATCTACTCTTTCTGAAAGGGCCTCAAGTATCAGCTCTCGTGAGATGCTAACAGGAGCCAGCATACTACAACTGAAAGGCTGGGGATTCTTTGCACGTGATACTTAAGCAGAAAGACACTACAAATGCTGATAATAGAATTAAGAAAGTTTAAAATTTGTGAAGAATATCAAAAATGTTAAAAACAAACTTAAAATGAAGCAGAATGTAATTGAAAAGTAATTATGTGGAAGAAAATAAAACGTAATTCTAACAGGACAAAAATGAAGCACCTGTCAGAAGGGCGGGCACAAATCCGCCCACCCACTCATACACACACTGAAGAAGGGGAGGGCAACAACAAAACTATGGGATTATTTTATAATACGAATTTGCAAGAAGGCATAACAGATACCAGCGCATCTGAGCTCAAGTAGCATTCTTACCTGAAGTTCCTGGGAAGCAGATATAACAGATAGAAAAACAAATAGAAAGAATCTATGTGAAATTACTGTATTAAAGGCATCACAGACAAACATTTGCCTACAGTTTTAACTAATGTCATATATAAAAAAGTAACAACAAAAAACTTCAACTCTTCAGCCCCGTCTTTAAGTTTGAAAATATTCATTAACTGTTTTCACATCTTTAAAAGTGCATTCTGTGGTCAGGGGGTGATAAGAGCATCATTGACCTGTTTCAATCGTAAACTTTTTCTTTTGTGCTCTTTCTAGTTTAAGTTTTCCAACACTTTTTCATTCATGTTTATTAATATATTAAATTCTGACCTGATTTCCCTCGAGTCATTAGAGATACGGATTCTACCAGGTTTGAATTTGGCTAAAGTATTGATTTCAGTGAAACACTGCTGAATCAGGTAGGAATCCAGATCCTGGAATCCAAACTGCTTTATGTAAAGGAGTACATTTTTAGTTCTATTTCACATAAAACAAGAACAGTTTAGTATCTTTTTCACAACCGACTTAAGATGATTAATATATTAACCAATTTAGGCTTCAGTCTTGAAGTCAGCCATGTACACAGAATAAATCTTTGCAGGATCACAGTCCATGAAGGTGCACTGTTGAACGGGAATTATTATACATAATCTATATATGCTTTTAACTGAAGACAATGAAGAAATTCCTACATATCATCCATCAGACAAACAATTATTGTACGATAATTAGTCCCAATCTCTTGTAATATCTTGGAAGTGTTTAAGACTCAGAAACAATTGCAGCTGGTACACATTGACAAAGCAATCCTGCATTGATGTTTTTATCACTGTTTGGAAAATAAAGCTTTTCCATAGTAGTTGGTTAATCTGGTTTTGACTAATTATGTCACTTGTTTTTTTATTCAATTTTAATTTTTCTTATGAGCAAAGCAATGGGCAACTGTGAGCTTCAATTACAACATTTTCATATTCCTGACCATAAATAAGGACTCTGTGACTTCTCCTTCCATTCATTCATCCTTTCTTTTGCAGTTCACAGTTGAGGGGTCAGTTAACCTTAAATAATTCTACTAGTGGAAAAAATCTGATTATTTCTTCCTGTACCTGTTTTTCTCAAGGCTAAGAGTGATACCTCAGAAAACTCATGTTCAAATCCATGTCTGGATTAAAATAAAACAATTGGTTAAATGGTTAGGTTTGATGAACATCTGCACTCTTCAAAAGAGCTATCAATTCCTGAACATTTAAATGGCAACAAAACTGTTAGTGTTGTTTGGCATCCAAATACAAAGATATCCTTCAAATTTTATATGAGTAAAGTTAAAAGTGTGCAGCACCCCAAATTTCTGTGCTTCTTCAGCTTCTTCCCTTCAGCAGTTTTAGCTACAGACGATTTGACCTGCAAAGACTTGATCTGGCCCCCAGGGTTCTGTTTTGCTTCTGTATGCAATGATGAAATCACTGACAGTGTCAGCAAAATGAAAGGTACATCTCTCACAGTATTAGTGATTTCATCAGCAGTTGTAGGAGTACCAACAGCCTGCAGGCCTGAATTCATATTTTGGAGAGTTATTCATGAACCAATAGATTTGGAACTAATTTATGCCTTTTTAAACTTGAAAATGACTTAAAAGTGAGCTCACATAGAAGGTATTAGAACAGAGGCTTTATCTTCCAGTACCAGTTCTGCAGTGTTTCCTAAAGTCAGCTCAGAAAGGAAGGGTGTGGTAGCCTGTTAGTGTTATGCTACTGAAGTAAACATTAAGTGAACATTATAAATAATGTCAACACAAAATGAAGTTTCTAGTTATACAGCTGAAGCTTTATATTACAAGAAGACTACAGTTTTTAGTACAAAGAATATAAAAGTATTTTAATAAAAAAGATGTTTCAGATAAAATATACTGTACCTCCCCATCTTCCAGCTCAACATCTAGGAAATCAAAGTCCCTAAAGACTCTGAATTGTTGTTCGCTGTTTGAATCATCCATATTCTCCTGCTCCCTTGCTCCGTCTTCTGAGGACACCAAGCTTGTCTGGTGCTCAATCAGATCCAAATCACCACAGGAAGAAAAAATCACCTACAATTCAAAGGATTTCTCTTGTTACAAACTGTTCCCTCTGGTTGTTTCTTCCTAAAAGCTGTAATTGGTTATTCAGAAGGCTGTATTTCCAGTACACACCTAATTCCTTCACTGAGTATTTTTAGAACACTCTTTATTATTTATGTTGGACAGGTGCCTTCAGATTAAACTTGTACAAAGAAATAACTTCATACTTCAGGAACGCGTCCAAGAATATTACAGCTACCTCCTAATGGCTGCAGATTGATGTTGCCTGAATGTTTGTATACATTTACAGGAACAATACTCAGAGAACTTTGCAAAGCAAATACTGTCAAAGGGATGAAACAATAAGTAAAAAACACACACACACACAAAACCCCTAGATAAAAATGATGTTCAAAACCTGTCAAGATTAAAAATACAAGTGATAATTTTCCTACTAAATATATTTATATATGCAATTTAGTTGTGAAAACGCCCCTGTGGTGCAGAAATGAAAGATCTGTTCATCAGAATACAAGTGATATATAAACTATATTTGAAAGAGGGCTTAGAAATTTTTCTTTTTCCATAGAAAATATTTAATACTTCTTTCAAGAACTTCCTACCTTAGATGACCTACTGCCTATTTCTTAGCACAATACAATATTAATCTTTAAAAAGTAAAGTTATGAATACTAACAGAAAAATCAGTCTCCACCTCAGCTTTAGTTCTGTAATTTGGTTATGTACTTTATAAAGGCTCTACACTGGTAATACCAGAGGTCATTACTGTTCACACACCTAGCTGTCATATGTAAAACTTCTAGCAATGCATCCCCCTTAGAAAAAAGGCATGTAGCTCTGTAAGTATCATCATAGTATCATAGTATTGTGCGAGTTGGAAGGGACCTTAGAGATCATCGAGTCCAACTCCCGGGATTCGAGCCCTCTGTGTAGCAGAGCAGCACTTCTACCCCCTGCTCCACAGGGGGGGATTCGAACCCAGGCCCTCTGGTGTTGCAGACGGGAATTCTACCGCTGCGCCACCGGAGGCACACTAAATCATCTTTAAATCATCTTTAAGTGAGAAGTCCATTCATCCAGTGGTCAATACGCTAAGAAATGCAGTACGAGCCAGTGTAAACCAGAATGATTGCAATATGACATTAAATCATACAAATCAGATCAAGAGCACTGGGAAATATAGTTCTGGGCACAAAGATATACAGAAATGGTCAACATAAGGCTACTTACTGAAGGGTTTTTACTCAGTCCAACTTCCTGACCACACAGAGAAAGGACATGTACCAGCTTTTCCTTTGTCCTTTTCTAGAAAACAAGACATTTCTCAAGTCAGCACTTTTTAAACCACTCACCCTTCTGGTGGCTAAAAACAAGCATTAAATAAAATTGATTAAAGAAACCAACCAACAGTTCAGTCATTCACTGCTCACAGGGTTGCTCTCAGAGCAACTGTACATACAAGGGAAAATAAAAATAGCTCTTAATTATTTTAGCGCTTATTGTTTTTAAATTAGCCTAGTAAGCCTGAAAGGAAAACATTAGATCCTGTGGATAGCTTCAAAAAGAACAGTTTAGAAGTTTGCAATTAAGCAAGTGCATAATTATGTTCTGCAATACTAGGGGCTGAGTCATTCCTATATAAGCTGCTACTTTAAAAGCAAAAACAACAACAAAAAAATAACCCAATCCATTAAATACATTTATTATGCATCACTTTAACTTGCAAGTTCCAAGGAATTCTTTTTATACGTTTCCCAAGAAAACAGCAGTTAGAAAACAGTACTTGCTGTCTATCTGCTCTCCTCGCTAACACCTGAATTCACCCATCAGTTTTAGCTACATCTGACACTGAGCTCTCAAGATTAAAAGAATGCCATATAGAAACAAAACGTAACTCAGTTCATTTCTGAATCCAAGAGAGATATTTAGCACACAGAGCCAGTCTGGAATCCAATTTGCATTAATTCAATTGCTCCAAGTGCAACTATGAAGGAATAGTGGGTTATTTTAAAGTAGTTTACCTGTGAGTACTGCGGTCTCTTCCAGCTCACAGGAACAAGGACATTGGAGTTAGATCCTGATGAGGTTGAAGAAGTACTTCGGGTGACAGCCATTGCCCTGGGTTTACCATCTCGTCCAGACGAACTCTGCAGCTCATCATACCGTCTCCCAATAATTGGAGTCTTAAACAGAGAGTAGTTATTCATTAATGCAATGCAGTACTCCAGGAGGAACTTACAATGGGGCCTAGCACTTCCATTGCAGGAAAAGATTGTTCTGAAGATCAGAAGCATGAGTGAAAGAAGGAGTGTAGCAAATTTCATGTCACTTCGTATGTGTTCTACTTTCCATTGTGAACTCTCAGTAGCTGCTGCCATCCCTAGTAGCTTGAGCTTGAATTCAGGAGCAGCTAACATTCAAAGCAGCTGTCAAAACATTTTATAACATAAGAAGTAATCCAAAAACCCACAATCTCAACAATACAACCAGAAAGTTTATGAAATTAATTTCAAATCCAGATTAAAACTGATGAGCAGTCTAGCCCCATTTTAACGCACAATGAAATGCTTTCTTGGATTCATGACAGAATGCTCTGCATTTACTAGAAATTTCCTGTTTCTACGTGAAAAAAACAAGAAGAAACCCTTTGTAACAATGTTCTCACTACTACCTACACAAAGAAATATATAATGCCTCAACCAAACATGTAGGTACGTAATTATAACTTGAATTATTTGTCCATTAAATTCAGTAAGACCATTTATTCAGTTGTACAAAATTGAAAGGTATACAGGATCTGCAGGATAACCCCTGCCGTAAAAGAGTTCCAATTATCTCTTCTATCATAGAATCACCCAGGTTGAAAAAGGCCTCCAAGATCATCCTGTCCAATAACCCACCTACCACCAATATTTTCCTTAAACTATGTCCCTCAGTACAACATCTGAATGTTCCTCGAACACCTCTGGGGATGGTGACTCCATCACCTCCCTTGGCAGCCCCTTCCAACGCCTGACCAGTTTCAGAGAAGTTTTTCCTAATGTCCAACCTGAATCTCCCCTGACACAATTTAAGGCCATTCTCTCTAGTCCTATACCTAGTTTCCTTTATTTCACAACTTTTCAGTTTTCTTAAGGAGCTATAATTTGTCTTAGGAACATCTGAATGACAGAATTCACCGAGGTGTTAAGCAGCAGAATTACAAGAAATACCTCTGAAATATCAAAATGAAACTCCAACGTCTTCCCTGGCAGCTCCTTGGAAGCACTGTTCCACACTCGATGTATTTCCATTTTTGAAAGATCATTGTGTTGATATGATGGTAGAACTAAACTGGCAGAACGAGAAACTACCAGCTTCAGGATATTCAAGGCTTCCCTCCAGTGAATGCTCTAGAGATAGATATATTTGATCAGCAAACGAAAGGTTCACATATTTTCAAAATTATTTGCTATTTACAGTCATATTTTCGACACATAATAAGAACATGGACTTGGAATAATACTGTTTTTTCTCTGTCTTGACCAGTGACTAAATATATATTTACAGAACAGTTTCAAAGCAGAAAACTAAGTCCCTTGCCTAAGATACCATTGTTAGGGAACTTCCTTGCAAAGTGGAAGACCTGAATGCAAGGACAGTTTGGCAGACAAAGGCTTGAAACTTCCAACCTGCATGCCTTGATCACTAGGAATAGATACAGGTGCCAAGATGGATTCTGCTTAACAGAAGACTGACTCAAAACAGGCACTTTATAGCTGTGATTTCCTAGTAGAGATGGGTGCTTTCCACTCATCAAGAGTTAGGTGCAGAAGTCTCTAAAGGGAAGTGCTTATGCCACATTTCCTTCACGCTAATTATTAAAAAGAGTGGTCACTCAGGATCTGCCTGGTATCAAGCTGCTTCCTAAAGCAATACAGCTGCTTCCTAAAGCAATACGGTTGCAGTTTAACCCTTCCCACACAGAGAACACACAGCTGGGCATCTTATCTGGGCACACACAGCCTATTAGGCACAAGGATGTTTATTAACTAGTTATCACTGTGGACAGTCTCAGTGCTCCCAGCTAATGCAATCTTAAAATCTTACAAAGAAAACCAATGTACTAAATACTGTGAAGTTCCTATTTTAATATAAAAGAGATATGGTATTTACCTGTACGTATTTTTCAATAGTTTTTAGCACTTCCATGTTGAACTGTTTGACGGGAATAGCTGACAGGTCCATATAGCTGAGAAGACTGTAGATCATCTGCAAGAGGGACTGCTGCATGCTGGGAAGACCCTTTTCTAGAAGCTGTTAAAAAACGTAAAGTGATTATAACTAAATTGTGAGACCTTCTTCCCTAGGGGAAAAGTTACCAGTTTCATGAATATCACTTTGGTTGTTAATCTCTCCTCACCCACTCATTTTGCAATAGCATTTTACAAACATTTTACAAGTGATGATGATAAAAGTGTGAAATAAAACAGAGCTTTATGATGAGAGCCAAATGCCAGCCTGTTTTGATAATGGAACATAACTTCAATATGCGCTTGCCCTAACTTATCCAGAAAACAGATTCTACAGTTGAGTAAGCTGGCAGGTAATATTCACACATTAATAGGGGAAGTACATCCAATAAAAACAGGGCAGTATCTTTATTTTTCTGCCTTTGCTGAAAGTCAAGGGGAAAAAAAAGAAAACATGCTAAAGAAACAAAACTACCACTATTCAGACACCAATATATATTTATCCAAACATACTCCACTGCCACTGCTCGCTAGCTGTAACTGCCAAGGAAACACTTTCTGCTAAGGAGAAGATGGAGTCCCTGGAGTCTCTTCCTGTACACAGTAATACAAAGAGGGGCTTGATCTAGATCCCGGAACCTTGGAACACCTGAATGTATATACTGGAATTCCACAACGAAACTTGGAAACAGAACTGTGCTCAAACATATACGTGACTAATTCAGGATCTATACAGACAGACATGTTATGTTTGCGTGTGGGTGAAGGAGCTGAACGTTTTCTGGAAGGTAGCACATTCTTTCATTGCTGACAGCTACTGTCCCTCCCCACAAATTTCAGAGGCAGTTAAACGTTAGCGCTAAAGGTTACCAGGAGCTTCAAGATTAAAATCTTTCTTTACATTCAGGCCAACAAAATATTCTTCTAGCACTGATTAGGAGATCTAGAACATTACTTTATTAAGATTTCGCGGTGTCTCATGTCATTAGTCTTACACAAGACAAAAATGCCACCTGTTACTCAAAAAGACACTGGTAATTTACTAGATGCCCTCACTGCCCTGAATGACCTGAAAGGCATTTTACTGAACGATAATGTTTCGTGCCAGCTAAAGTGAACTGCTCAGATAAAGCAGACTATGTAATCCCACTAAGTGTCTTTCATCAGTGAAATGGAGCAGTAAGTAGTGACTCATAAAACAAGGTGGGCAGACTCTGCTATAGTGCAACAGATAAAATTCGCCATGCGTTATCCATTCCTCTACCAAAAAACAGCAGGAAGTTTTGAAATTATAGGAAGTTTCTACAAGGTAAGCAGCCACAGTCCATGGATACCTTTACTGAGAGATAAATGTGCTTAGCAATTTTTCAAAACAGGGTTATAGGCTTTTTCTGTTCTGTTGGGATCTCGATTCTGTCCTCACGCATTGTTTCATATCATCCAGCACATCAGCTGGTACATCACTTAAGCATGAAATAAAGGATGGCAAGAAACAGTCTGGATGAGAGGAAGAAATTCTGTGTTCTCAAACACAGGTTGCTGCATCGGATAGTAACTTTTTTTAAAAGGAAAATGTATTCTTCTTGGGTAATAGTGAGAATTTCTCCTCTGTAACTGGCTAGAAAACTGTTCTAGAAAAGCTTCCAATTTCCATTCAGTTTTGTATAAGTTTGTCGTCAACAGAGTCATTTGGCTTAAAAAGCACTTTCTCCCTAAACTTTATTTATTTGTGGCCTATATCAGTTTTCATGTTGCTGTAATTAATGCATGTGGTTTTTGATAGTTCAAGTGTATCTGAACACTTCATGAATTTCTCACAACTACTGAAGTGTGGTAAAGAATAACAACATTAAAGCTCATTTAAAACAGTAAAAATTCCTCGGCTACGATGAGTAACAAAACCAGAAGCAAGTGGGAGTTCAGATAACACATCATTCAGATCAATAAATTCCAGGTCAAGGTGGTTCCGCTGCATTTGCAAAATGAAATCATAACTATTCTCAGCCTTTGACTCTGGTTCCTATGAACTGTTTTGAAAACTTGTAGATTCCTCTCTTGGATATGGTAGGGTTTTTCTGGCTCTAGGGCACCACACTCTATTAGCTCAGTTTCCTGAAGCAGCTGTTAAATAGAAAGCTGGTGGAAAGCAAAGCCTTCTCCTGCAAAGGGTTGCCAGGGCTGCCTGCTGCTGGTTGAATGACTGCTGTCTTTGTCTCTCCAAATCTGACAGCACTTCTCAGGCTACATTTATCAGGCAAAGAAACATCTTCCTTGTGCACTGAGATGAGAATATAGAAAGTATCTCACAAGCCACTTCCAGTTGACAAGGTACCACTGGGATCATACCTGATCTAGGATGCGTTTCCCCTTGCAAGGCAGGTGCTTTAACTTCTAGTGATTCCTTGGTTTTGAAGGGTTTATTAATGTTCCTGTTTCTATCACAAGCAGTCCTCTAACAAGGAGGAGTGAACATCTACCATATGCTTACTGTCCCTTCTCCTGTATTGACTATTTCAGCCTAAGAATGATACCGGTCTTAACAAATTACTAGTTTAATACAAGGCCCATGCTAACTCAGATATTCTTCTAGAATGATTGTACTACCAGCTATAGGGTTGACTTTTAAACACTAATATGCAAAAATCTAACATAAAATCACAGCAGGCTTTTAGCTATTGTCCTGTATGCTGATTTTTGTAGCAGAGGTTCAAAATTCTCCTGCACTGTTAAACAATGATTTTTCCTCATCTGTAAACTGAGATCCCTCAATATTTGCCTAGATGAAATTTCTCACTTTCCACAGCTGTAGCTGTAGAACTGAGTAGGGAGCACTGCTTGTCACTGCAAGGTTTGGATATTATTGAAATGTCTCATTTTAAGCCATAAGGCTCATATCCCTACAGCTGACAAGCAATTACCTGCCATCAAACAGATCAAATGAAATTTTTTGTCTGAATGGCAGTAATTGAGGCTTTTGCCTTTTGCTGAGAGCATTTGTTCTCACAGTTGTAATAACTTGTGGCAGAAAGACCCCTCCTGAAGGTGAACCCATGTGTGCGGAGGTGTCACCGTTGCAACATGGATTTACATTCTTATTTCTAAGCTCTGTATGTTTCCCAGTACCCTACAGGCTCAATCACTGGGGACTGAGCCAGGATTGTTATAGCATAGGCTTCACAACCAGCAGGTATAACATTCAACTGGAGGTTGCCCACTGAGGCTCGTAACCCATTCAGTTTTACATATGTACAGTATATCCCACAACTGGTTTATAGGAGATGGCAGAACATTGCTTATGCTGCTCTGTGGATCAGTTAATGAGAAAAGGAGAAAATCATCCTGAACGCTGGAAAAGTCTTTTCATGGCTATACAGCAGGCTGAACAAGATTGATTGTTGTCCCTTGCTACTCCTCCAGACTGGCAGCTACCCTGTGCCCATGCAAACACTCCTGAGACATGACTCAACAGAGCTGCAGTCAATGTAAATATGGAGAAAGGAAGTTGTGCTTACTGCTCTGTCATCCTGTGATGGCGGTGTTGCCTGAGGAATGTGCCTTAATTATGGTCAAAAATCTGCTTGACTTGCTGCTCATATAGTAGTACCCTGGTGCTAAACTACATTAAAGGGGAAGTGCCTAAGACCATTTTAATGGGCATGAAGATAGCATTCAACAATAGCCTTTGTGGAGATGCAGCAACATCAAGAATTGTGCATACAACACTGAAGGTAAAACAGAAGGGCAGATGCTTTCCTAAGGCTGAGAAAACAAAGGAGGAAGAGCCTAGACCTTGGTATTTATAGCATTTGTTTATTAGAAATTCAAGTTTGCCAATGAATGAGATAATTAATTCTGGAGGAATCAGAGTTGGCACGTTTGAAGAGCTAATAGCTTGTCAGAGTCTCTGGGTTAGAAAACAGAAAAATCTCAGGTTCTTGGTTTAGTTTCTAACAGAAGAGTCATGACTTTCACCATCAGTCAAGATCTGACACTGTTAGAGCTCTCATCTGCAAACATGGTGATTAATTGCAACCTGAGGGAGAGCCGAGCTTGCCCTGAAGTCCGAGTGAGGCTGTGCAGCCTGGCCTCTCTGAAAATATGTGGACGTTCAGTATCAGAGATGTCTGCTGACTCTTAAACTTTCTGAGAGAGAACCTGGCTATAAGAAACATTAATTTCTTACAGTAAATCCATTTCTTTCTTCTATTTCTGCTCTTTACTCTTCATTTTGAATAACAGCTACAAAGAGCCCCCATTAATATCCCAGAATTCAGCTCTTTGGGTTGTTAGGCAAGAGAAAGACTAAAACTGCACGAAGTCTCTGAAAACTTACCTCAGACAAATATGTAACCATATTCAAAGTAATATCAGCAAATGCTTCATGAAGATAACGGCAAACCACATTCACCCAGGTAGCACAGTCCCTTGTGTAGCTGTGTGTTTTATAAAGGGTCATGACATGTGCAAGATTTGATAGCTTGGGGTTCTTTTCCTCCAAACAAACCTGATTAAATATAAATTTCAAAACACATTAAGAACAAAGCAATTGCATTTTAAAGATGTCAAGATGCACAAAAGAGCAAACAACTTTCATACCTGCGCAATCCTTTCAGCTACGTCTTTACAAAACTGGTTTGGGCTGTCAAAATGCTGAATTAAATGGGGCAGAAGACACAAAACATTCAGTGGAAATCCTAGAAGAGGAAAGAACAGAATGGATATTCCTGAAGGTAAGAGTCACAGCGATCATTAAAATGGTATTTTTGGGGCAGGTCACAGTTTCACTATGACAATACTCAGAGACTCACACAGATCACTGTCAATTTGTTCACACCACTACCACACCACATTCGTCTTAAAAGGAGACTTGAAAATCCATTCTATCAATTAGGCACCAACATGTTATAAAGCATGAACCTACTTCTGCAAACAGTAATACCACAGAAACAGGTATTTACAGGATAAAATATCTCACAGGAGCATATTCCTTATTTTTGCTGCAGGGTATTTTTACCTCTTCCACTCTGCAGTCTTAACATCAGTGGCTTTTTGGCCACTGCTGATCAAACGCATGAAGAAATTCAATGACAAACAAACAGCTGTTTTAGTCAGGCTGCCAGACACAGTTTCCATTTTTCACATTGCTCAAGTAATAACAGTAATGAATCAAAATTCAGATGTAAGTCATCAAATGGAACTTCTCAAACGTGTGGTTCCATAGCTAGTAGATGGCTCCTGCATGAAGAGCCAGCCCGTCATCAATCAGCACATGGGCTCAGCTGAGAGCTAGGATTCAGCTCTTTTGCACCAACTCATAGCTGGCTCATGGCTGCCACTGATTGTAATGCAGAGCTGTAACACAGCCTGCTCCAGTTCACGTAGGAGCCGAGAGCTTAGTATCAAAATTATTGTAACCAGAAGCAATAAGTTTTTTGGAAAAGAATCTGGGCTTACGAAAATAACCTTCTCATCATTTGTGATCATTTTGTACAATAACACACGGGGCCCAAGTTAGGAGCAAAATTTCTCTAGGCTTCCTCTATACTCGGAGAAAAAGATACCTTCAGATGGTAACTTCACAGCCCATGTGTGAAATGTCCAGCAGAAGACCAGATCATATAGAATCACAGAATTATAGAATCCTTAGAGTTGGAAGGGACCTTTAAAGGTCATGTAGTCCAACTCCCCTGCAATGAATAGAGACATGCACAGCCAGATCAGATTGCCCAGGGCCTTATGCAGCCTCTCCTTGAAAGCCTCCAAGGACAGGGAGCATCACACACCACACAGGTGCTTACAGAGGGGCAGGCTGTTCCCTGCATTCTTACCTGTACTGTCAATATGTGCACTGATAAGAAAAATCCCACAAAGCACTAATTTAAATCATCTAATCTGTAATATTCTGAAAATAATTCAATGGAAGAAGTGGAAAAAATAGGCTATAAAAAGTTTGTCTTATTCATTGTTACTTTTAACATCACTCAGAAAATGTATAAGCTGCTAAGTCCTAAAAGTGAATTGTTAAATACATGACTGCTCTCTTCCAAAGCCTTACTGTGCAATAGATTCACTCTTCAGAAACATGCTGTGTTGCTATGAAACTTCCAAAAAGCACATGAATCCAAACTATGACTACTTTATATTAGAAGACAAAGTGCCGTTTTTGGTTTTATGCAGGTGGCCTAATGAGGTCTAGCATCAAAAATAACAGCAACAGAAACAGAGTGAAAAATACTTTGTTTTTACCTATAGCTTGAGAGGAATCCACCATGGATATTCGAGACACTGGTGTGAGCGAACTGAAGAGTTGTAGTGTGAGATCAGTAGTAGTAAGGGAGGTAAATCCTTTCAGGAGTAGCTGCTGTAGCCCTGAGAAGTCTGCCCACTTCAGCTGCCCTTGCAACTTCTCTAACTTCTCCCGGTTTTCAGCTTTATCCAGTGGCAAATGAGCCAGAAGTTTATTCAGTAACCGCAATGCCATTAGGTACTCAAACTCAAAATCAGACTCCATCAAAGCCACAGCAACCCAGAAGATAGTGGCCAGTAGGTTGGTTGGATTGTTAATATGGGATGGGTCAGTGAGACTGTCCTTTAGAGAAGATGAACTTCTGGTTTTAGAGGAGAGGCCTTGCTGGGTGCATGCCTGAATTCTGTCTAGCGTGGCACTGCGAGGTGGATCTGAGGACTTGTCCACATCTCCAAACTTTTTGGGTACAGAGAAGCTCCTCTGGTGCCTGCTTCGTTCAGCAGTGGCTGTGTTACTGCCTGCAGGATTGACATTCAGTTGGCCCGTGCTTTTCCGGTTTGCAGTCAGCTTGGTGCTTGATGTTAAATCTGGCGAAGACGAACTGAACCCAAAACAAAGAACATACATACATTGTAAAGTGTGAATGCACAGCTTGAATCCTGTGGATACTGGATGCATATACTTAACAAAATATAAATAAACACTGAAACAGAAAAAGTAATCCAGCAAACTGTCTACTGCATCTTGCCTTTTTTATGTTACAGACAATGATAGAAGTAAGGTTCACGTGGCACAATACGAAATCATAACAGGATAACCCACAGTGTAGACAGGTCTAAATGACATGGGGATAGGAGAGACAGAGCTGTGAAGGGACTTGTAGAAGCGTCCATAAAAAGGGGCAGTGGTAGAACTGAAAGCTGACGGTCTTTAAAAGGCCTTCATCAGTGAAGAAACCTCAACAGCTGGCAGGAAAAATACACGATGGCTTAAGGAACAATGTGAAGAAATGTAGAAATTAATAATACTGTATATTAAGCAGAACGACCAGTAAGCCACATTACTCTCAGAAGACCTGCAGTGCGGCTGCCAAAGTTCTCCTTGCTAGTACATGTCCTTCAGAAACCTTGTCACAGCTTCCCTCTGCCTGAATTCAAATAGCTCTTGAAGACAGTGTACAGAAAGCTGAGGTGTTCCAATTCAGTGATTTATGCCTCCTTATAAACTACCATGTGATGATTCAGACACTCCCTATCGATTATCTGTACAGATGAACACCCTGTGTTGATATATGTAAGGAAACTTGTGCTGGAGAACGGCTCATTTCTGACTGTTTTCTACCTCATCACACTCTAAGTTCCTACTGCCTATAATCTTTGAAGTGGATTGTATGGAATCAGCAATGCTAAGGTAAAGAATATGGCATCCTACTGCCTTCTGGAATGTTTCTTCCTTAATGCTCCATCTTGCTCTTTTCTACAATATGCACTGAAGAATAGCTCTTAGTCTAGAAAGCAGAAACTGTACCATCCCATCTCCACTCTGTCATTACACAGAATCACAGAATCAGAGAATTGTAGGTGTTGGAAGGGACCTCTAGAGATCATTGAGTCCAACCCCCCTGCCAAAGCAGGCTCCCTACACCACGTTGCACAGGTAGGCGTCCAGGCAGGTCTTGAATATCTCCAGAGAAGGAGACTCCACCACCTCCCTGGGCAGCCTGTTCCAGTGCTCCGTCACCCTCACTGTAAAGAAGTTCTTGCGCACATTCGTGTGGAACTTCCTATGCTGAAGTTTCAGCCCATTTCCCCTAGTCCTGTCCCCACGCACTATTAGGCAATACTTGTCTTTTGCCTCTTCAGTATGATACAACAGTACTCCACCTACCAGCTTCAGCAATCATAAAATCATAGAATCAAAGAGTCATCAGGGTTGGAAAGAGCTCTATGATCATCTGGCCCAACCATCAGCCCATCCCCACCATGCCTCCTAATCCAGGCCCCTCAGTGCCACATCTCCATGTTTCCTACACACCTCCAGGGATGCTGACTCCACCACCTCCCTGGCTAGAGTGCTCCAATGCATTACCACTCTTCCTGAGGATAATTTTTTCCTAATATCCAATGTGAATGATAGTCCCTGTGTTTTTTATCCTGTAGGTAAAGCTGGGTAACTTAATGCTAACTTTCCCAAACATGTTCCCAATTCTGTTCTTGCTAAAAGGAGCCCAACAGACATTAGTTCTCCCTCAGTACTGCTAATAGCTGTGTAACAGAAATAACCTGAATTTTCCCTTAATGCACAGTTGTCTGCTTCAAGGCCATCAGTCTCAGAAAGATGGTCTAAGCTATTAGCAAAATCAGTATGGGAAAAAAACTAGAATAACATGATGTATTAAACCAATATTCTAAACCACAACAATTTTTTATAGATATGTTTTAAAGTATATGGTACAAAAATACAAAGTGCAAAAAAGATAATATTTTTCTAGGATATTTAAATAAATTATAGCCTAGAGACAACATGACAGAATTTACAATGCACTGGAGAGTTCCATTAGTTCTATCAGCAGTGTTTCAGCTATTGCAAAGTTTGGCTGTGATATGCTCTTAGTCAAGTGACTGTGAAGGCTGCAAATGGACCCAACCGTATCAAAAATCATGTTATGCTGTCAGGTTACAAAACCACACACTTTCTATCATGAGTCATTGAAAAAGAAAGATATGCTTAGGCGAAGCAGGCTCTTACCGAGATAACACTGTCAAAAGATCGCTGTTCTTCAAACAATCAGACAGATTATCCACTGCAGCTTCCAAAGTAAGTAGTGCTTCCATTACATACCCCTATCAATGCATGAGATTAGTCATTTCAACAAAGAGTTTGAAAATAATGAATATTCAATAATGTTTAGTTCATAAAATAAAGTTACCCGTTAAAAATGATTTCTCCTGAAAATAGAACAACATTCACACCAGCACCATTATCCTGAACATTAAAATGTCACTAGAAGCATGTTTTATTTTCTGCCTCTGACTGATCTATGAAAGCATGCAAGAAAAGCACATATCTCATCAGGGGACCAGTAATGGAATACTGAACCTCTGACTTTGCAGGTCACTGGTTTAAATTCCATGCAGGCCACTGTGACAGAATACTAGTGTCATCTGGTGGCAGTTTTATTACCTACGTAAAATATGGAAGTAACGTCAGGCTATTTCCTATTAAGAGCTAGCAGTTCCCTTTGTGTAAGTCATGAATCTCTTAACAAATAGGCTCTGCCTGTAAGACTGCAGGAGAGAAAAGTCTATTTAGCTAAAATGAGTGAACATCTCAGATCACTGAGGGAAGACTGGATCAAGTTAGGTCAGAGTAAGTTTTGTGTTGTTATGGATGCTGTGGATTTCTTTATCCAGAAAGACTTAAACATCTGAGGAATGAGGCAGTGGCTATTCCATGGTGTGGGATTACATTAGTAGATGGGATGATTGGCTTCTTAAGCACAAATTAATGACGTAAAAAGAGCAAAATGGTCATCATGAAATTTTTTCAGTGACATTTACTGTCTTCTAGGTGCTTCACAAGACTGTAACAGCCTGAAGTGGGCTTTGAGTATATTTAGGTTCAGTAAATTCAGAGGAACCCTTTTTTAAGGCCACACCGTGTAGCTTGCATCACTTGATTCCCACACACCTTGTTAAAACTGTATTTTTAAATTAAATGTACCTTAAATCAATGGTGCTGTGAAGAATTACGTATACTTGTACCTGAATCTCATCTCCATGCTCTCCAATAACTTCCACCAATCTTGACAAGAGGTCAGACAATGCATGTGCAGAAAGGGGCTGCTTTAGGGCCCTGAATATCTGGAAAGAGCGACCTGCATAGTGTCTTGAAGAGCTTGAAAGAGCTGTTTGTAAAGCAACCTCACTCAGATGCTGCTCCAAATGAAAACCTAAGCAAAAGAGCAGTAGATCAGTTATCTTGATTTATTCACAGACTTTACTGTGGATCATACACAGGCTGAACTAACACTGGGGAGGACATACATTCTAGTGCACCCTGAAGAGCCCCTAAGAAATGAGGATGCAGAAATGAACTGTTTGGGGAGATTTTCCCACTTTTACATTTATTCCACATAGAACGTAAGAAAATAAACTTTGCAAATCCAAAATTCTCAGTCTGGAAATGTTTTGCTCAGAAAAAAAAATATATATATATGCATTTTTCACCTGATTTCAAGCTTTTTTTTACAATTCTTGGACAAACTTTGAAGCCACACACCATTCTTAGCAGCAGCAATGCAAACACTCCCAGACTGAAAGTCAAGCTGAATGAGAAGTCTTTCTATGAGCTTTGTTAGGCTTTGGATAAGATCTTTAAACATTAATATAAATGAAAATACAAATACCGATTTTGAATTCTGCTTTGATATTGGAAGATATTTAATTAGTGACTGTGTTGGTATTCAAATTATGTTTGGTACATTTCCTATGCTCCAAAAAATGACAAATGAAAACTAAAACAAATTATGACAGGACATTTACTTAGTAACTGCAGTCTATTTCACCAAAAGGACATATAGGAGCTTTTATTTGGTAAACCAATCATCCAAATGGCTTTCTACCAACAGCTCTGAAGGAATTCAAAGTAATTCTTTCATATGTCATTCAGTGTTCTTAAGACATACAGTATGATATGCTTCTGCACAAGCAGATCTACTGAATCACAGTAGATAAACATTCTGCATGATCCTGAGAGGATATTCTTTTAGATATGAAAGCAAAACAAAATATTTCTACCTGACTTGGAATCTTTAAATACAGACACAACATGACGCAGAAAATTAGTAAGCTGTTCGGCACTCTTGGTGTTCTGATTTTTAGGTGTGATATCTTCATGGCACCACAGTGGACCAAAAGCCCTTAAAGAAATACAAAACAATGTGCAAAATTGTTTTGAGTCACCAGAAATAAAGGTAATCAGTTAAAATACAAAAACTGTAAATTCTATCAGATATTTCCCAGGTCACAATCTGGAAACTATGCATCTGAACAAGATGGGTATGAACAAGATACAAGTAAATAACTATACCTGCACTATATTATACGAAACCTCTCACTTAAGGTACATGCCATACCATTTAGACAGCAGCATAAACAAATCCCTGTTTCTGAATTTGCTATTGTGCCTGGGATGTGCCATCTGTAGTCAGCAGTTAGTATTAGTTTCACCATCACCTTTCACTATGCCTTGGGTACCTCCTGTCTACTTGCACGATAATAAAACTGTCTTTTTCCATTAGTTCACTGTTGAACATAACAGTATCAGCCAATTAAACATTTTATTCCTGTCAGGCAAGATTTTTTTATCATGTTCCTGACACTGTAATGCTTTTAAGTACCTACCTACTACTGCAGGTATCAATAAAAGAGGAACAGGAATCTGTAATTACTATCCAAGATCAGTCATTTTCCTTTGAATCCTTTAAACTGCTACAGACAATTGTAAAGAAGACATAAAAAGATGCATTTTGAGTACAAATGTAACTTCTGCTTATCTCCACTACCTGGTAGTCAGAAACTCAATTAATTTGTTTGCTTTCTCATCTGTTTCAGCAGCAGTGTCCATGTCCTCAACCTCTTGTGTAATCTGGGGGAGATTTCCACTGCTGCCTCCCAGACTGATACTGGAGGAGGTGGAGCTGGAACTCAAGCCGGAGTCTGGCACCGGAGAGGACTGGTATTCCCGTAGAAAGTCAAAGCCACCTGCCAGCAGAAAGGGAGGAGATAAAGATGGAATGCACTGTTGGGCCAGCGTTACAGATGAACACATCCACACCAAGCAGCTCTTTTCAGAGCTTCTATGGGGAAACATGGGAGAAACCTGCAGAACATAACAGCCCTCACATAATGATGAGAGTGAAAATGGCAGTATTTTAACTGTGCAGAATCCACTGCAAAATGAAGAATATCAAAGACAAGATAGTTTTCTCTTTTACTGCTCAAAGACTACAGTACTCAACAAACAAATGTTTCCTGGCATTTACATTTGGAACCTTGCCTTTTTGTAAAACTAATTTTGAAGTTAGCTAAGTACATGAAAAATTCAGCTCATTTCCGTGGACTAGCTGGACACTGTAAAGCACTCTGTAGGATAGACTTCTTAGGACAGTTATAATGTCCCAGTGTTGCATATATAACAGAAATGAAGACACAGTGTTTGACTACATGTAAAGACTGGACTATTCATATTAAATATTTTCAATATCAAGGTTAAACAAGTAAGTTTTCAAGTGAATAAGTTAAATAAGTGGCAAGTTTTTAGTCTCCTAGATAAAAAACTTGCCACACAACTTCAGAGCTGGAATCAGAAACTAAGACCTATTTTCTTAAGGTTAGATTGTTAGTCGTCTTATGCTGTACGTCCTGCATAAGAAAAACTGGCTTTGTGAGAAGACAGGGAGCAGGAAGGTCCTCTGTACTGACAGTATATATAGGTCACTCCAGAAGTCATGGTTCTTATTTATTCCTAAGGAAACTATGACAGATAGAAAGAGCACAATAACGCTATTTATAGATCAAATTCTAAGCTACAAAACACTATTTTTCAACACAGTCACCACTGTTAGCTATGCATTTTCACCAGCAATGAACAAGAGACTGCTTGCAAACCTTGTAAAAATCTGCATTGATGTCTGGAATGCACCACCCACCACCTCACTGTGCTCACATCCACTGTTTGGTCCCCATAAACACTCAGAAAGCATCAATGAATGTCAGTGGGTGTCTTTTTTCTTCATGGAAGAATTCAGTCACACATCTTTGTTTCTTATGCACTTCCATGTCAGATGTCATTCTGTCAGACTGTCCCTATGCTGCCATTTGTTGCTCACTCAGATTCTCTTAATTTAGTTGTCTGACACTAAGTGGAACGAACCTCAGATGAAACATTCTAACTTAGGATTCTATGCTGTGGCTGCTCATCCACATTTTGGCTCTTTATATGAGCTGATCAAAAAGAATCCAAACACGAAGTGTTGAAAACCTCTTGTGACACAAGAGGCCAAGACACAGAGTACTAACCATGTTTTTCAGAGATAGGAATGAAAATTGTGTTTCATTTTGGCAGAAAAGCAGTAACACCTTAATGTAAGAATTTTATTCTGTACTTAAAAATGCACAGGTATGTATTGGAAAAGAGATGTACATAAGTCATTTGGGAAGATCATATGTGAGGTAATTTTGCATAGAATTTATTCAGACTAAAAGGCCAAAAAGGCCAAACTAATGGAGTAAACTAGAATGTGTATACTGACTTCCCTGTCCTCATCACCTAAAAACCAATCCTTTGTAGCCCATCCAAAAGAATAGTCAGTTCTCAATATTCTTTATAAATTGAAGGTATTTACTACTTTTGGCTAAATTCCCAAAGAACCACAGAAACACCACTGATCTGATCTTTCCACTTCTCAGTGTATCGTAACATTCTTTACCATCTCCCAGACAATGAATCCCACCTCCATAACACTACTCTGGTTCTGTGACTCTTTCAAACCTCAACAGTATGCTATTAAATAAAAGTCATATTAATTATACCGTCATATTAAATGACAGTAGTAAGCTACCTGCTTTCAACAAACTGCTCCCATGCAATCCCTTAAATGCAGGTAAACTGCTAAAAGTTAATAGAACATCAATTTCAGAGAGATATGAAGTAAGTCTAGTAAAGCAGAAACAGATTTCAGGACAGAAATGAAGTGCACCTGTGGTATAAGGGAGGGTTTATAGCATGTCAAATTTATCTTAAGAATGGAAAATCTGAGCTGCATATTCCAGCTGTTCTTCCTGTACTGGAAACATTTCTTCTTTTTTTTTTTCCCTTTTTTTTTAAGACTGAGGACTGATTGCCCTTATATAAAGCATTCCTGGCTCTATGAGGGAAAAATTAGGAATTCATTAGCCGTATTTATGTTTAGAACTCCACTTTATATATTTTGCTTTATGTAGACAGCTTTCTCACTATCATGAGAAGTTATTTAATAATAATTTGGGTGCGGTTCACATGGAATTAATACTAGTCGAAACTTTTTGGATTTGCTACTTTACTACTTAGATTTATCAAAACAGTTACATTTTAGGAAATCAGGCTTTATATTGTACTTTCAGAAAACTCTCAGTACAATGCAGTGTTTTTTCTCTTCTCTTTGATCTCTGTTACCTGTATAAAGATATTCAGGCAGGTATGCTGGTTGTACTGTCAGAGTCTTGGTCTCATTCATCTCTCTGGTCTGAAGAAGCACTGATGCGATGGCTTGATAGTTGCTATTGCAAGACAAGGCAATCAGAAGGTGAAGCAGTAATTTCTTACTGTGTTCAAAGACCTCAGGGCGGTAATGGTCAAGACCTAAAAGGAAAGGTCACAGCAATCACTGAATATGAAGCAATAATAAACAAGTTCACATTCCAGAAATAGCAAAAATTCCAAGGCAGTTCATGGTAACAGTGCAAACAAACAAGATGCAGTATTTCCGGACACAGCTACTTCTGTTTTTACTTCAGAGGTCTGCGTATATGCCAGACAGAGATTCCACTCAGAAGATACAAAATGATGTATTGCAATATATCTTTATGCATTATGTCTCAATGCAGCATTAACTCGCTAGGGCCAGAAAACCTCGAAAGATGAGTGCTTTTTGATGGTTGTCATATCTACCTTGCTTACAACAGTATCTTGTTCCCTGCACAGAGGTCAGTTTTAAAACTCTAAGAGGTAGATGCTGGTTTATAGTAAAGGAACCGACAGTCAAAACTCCTTGAAAAAGAATTCCACTTACCAGCAAGACAGAATGGGAAATAAATCATCAGTTCAGGGTGCAGAACTGAAACTGAAGGTGTGGTATTGAAGGACCCTGATCTTCTCAGCACTATTGCTGTTTGCATGCTCCCAGATTTTAATGCGACCAGAATAAATCATACATCACCAACATAAAGGAAGCAGATTTTCATAAAATTAACCACACCTGTGTGGTAGTAATCTTTTTTTTTTTTTTTTTTTTTCAATTCTCTTTCAGTATCTTACTTGGTATTTATAAAAACTTTCTTGCACTTTAGTGCTGAATATTTGAGTTGTTTTCTTCTCATACTCTTCATAGGACATATTCCTCTTTAAAAAGCAGCTTCTTCACTCAGAGTGGCAGCAGCCAACAAGCCTTTCAAGTCAAGTGTCTTCTTGTTGGTTCTTGTCTGGCCTGAAAAAATGCAGCTGCTCATATTGCCGTACTCTGATTCATGTGTGTTCGGCTCCTCTTATCATCTCTTTGGAGATCCTGTGATTCTGCCTCACCCATCTGCCCATAACCTCCTCCAAAAGAAGCACTGCTAACCTTTCAATCACTTTTTCAGCTTCTTTATGTCTCTGCTCCTATTCTCCTTTCTCCACTTCCTTCCATCTGCCAGGAGGTAGTGATAAAACATACACTTTCAGGAGTGAAAAGAGTACAACAAGTTCTCTTGGTTGGAGATAACTTTTGTATTAGGCAGTAGTTGTGACTGAAGAACACTTAACCTCTAAAATTATATACAAGTATTGACATATACAAAGTGAGAAGTTCTTTGTCCACCTGTGGTGCTGGGCCATTCTCTAATTTGGAGGAGTGCCTTAAAGGGTACACCTCTGAGGCATGGACATGTTTCCATGATAGAGTAGTCTTGCTGGCTTGTCTAATTTCACACTGGTTGCAGAAGAGTTTAACAGCAGTGCTTCTCACACACTCCTGACATAGGTTCACACCAGCAGTCAGCCTCTGCTTCACCGCTAGTACTACACACCACCCAATAGCAATCCACCCAACACATCCATCATAGAATTATTTCACTGCAGTATTGCCCCAATCTTCCTGACACACAGAAGGACAAAGGCTCTCCATCTAGCCACCATGCTATTTTCAGGATCCTTTTCAGTCAGCTGCACCCGCCCACTCACATTCCAACAGGACAGAAACACTCCATTTTCAAATCATATTCATATCTGTGGCTAACACATTTAGCATCGCTTCATTATACCATCACAATGGAGCTCAACTATAAACTACAGAAATTTTTCCTTATAACAGCTCTTGAGAAACTGAATTTGAAGCCTAGAGGCTATGATGTCATTTTAGCCACTGCTTTGCTTTCACATTTGACTTCAATTTCACATTTAAGAATTGAGACCTCTCAGCCAAGGGACTGTCTCAAAAGGTATTCAAAATGTCTGCTTGTTTCTCACCAAATACTGCAGTGTTGAAGCATTACTGCATGAAATAACCAGTAACGACATTTTAACAACAAATTACTAATATCCTGACTGTGTTTCTTCATATATTCCCTGATGGTTCCCTGATGGCTCCTTGCAGCTCTCTTCACTGAAGTAACCATCCTGCTGCATTCTATTTCTGTCCTATTTTTTGTCTTCTGAGAACTTCTAACTCCAAATGCTAGTTACAGTAGCTTGCTTCAAAGCAAACTAAAGAGGCTGTTTCATCATTTAATGGTTGTTCATTTGATTCACACACTTAGACGTTTCTTATTCAGCTTCCTTTTATACTTGAAAAATTGACACCAACATAAAAAGAAAAAAAATCTGTTATGGGCAGCCCAAAAATGGAACCGAACTTTTAAGTGAGGAATACATGAGCAATGTCTCAGTGAGAATGACTGACCTGGGAAGTCCCTTCTAGCACGCTCCTAGCTGTTCTTATTGTTATTTACTGAAATGTGTTCTGAAACCATTGTAAACATACACAATATTTGAGTGTTTGATGAATTCGATCCATTTTCAACAAAAAAAAAAACCTCACACAAAGAAAATTTCCAACAGTTGATAACAGAGTAACAGAAAATGAGAATGAAGTATCTTGTTCAGCTGTATACCAAAGTTTATCACATATATTCTACCACTGCGCTCTAAACTCCCAGCTTAATTTTTATCACCCGATGGACAACAGACCCCTCCCACATTGCCTGTGAGCAAACTTGGTGGTAATTACGGTGAGGAAATGAAAAGTGGACTACAGTCGCCAGATTTATTTTATAAACCTCCAGCTGTGTTGATTGGTGAAAAGCAGTAGGCTTTGCAATGCTAAATGCTCCCGTGAGCTAAAAAAATAGGCCATGCAGTTTTCATAATACTAAGTGGTAGGATAAGGAATGTATCACTCTCTAGTTTAATTGGGTTATGGTCAGGAATAGACGCAGCAGTGAGAGAAAAGGAGTGCCTCTAAGGTCAGGTAAGTAACAGGAAACATAATAAAGTATTCCGTTAGGAGTTAAATTAATGAAGCTTGCTTTCCAGTCATCCATGTCCTACCTTCACTGTCTCTCTCTGCATTCCTCTCTGTTCTCTTACATAATACTTTTGCAAAGACAAGAGATAGCACTTGTGTCTGTTATCCACGTCTGAGGCATGTACAGACTGGCCAGCTGCCCATCACAAATGAAAATACACAAAGCCTGAGTTTCATGTGCCTTTCTGCTAGGTGGGTTCTACGTTTACTACAGATGTTTTCGGGAGTTGATCACCTTCAAACTTCTATCTGTCTTTCAAGTTTTTACAATATTTTTTTTAGGAAATAATAATAATAAAAGAAATATCCCACAACTCCACAGCTTTTTATTTTCTTCATTCAGCTGGTCTTACCTAAAAAGAGAGCATGTAGCAACAAGGGGAGGTGAAGGGCCCAGTCTTCTCTTACGCTGTGGTCCACTACCATCTCAGTCATGAAGATGACAGCAATATTGCACCTGGAAATTAAACCACTGGATCAGTTGGAAACTTCTTGGAGATGGGAAAGAATTGATGTGACAACTATTTTTTCAGAAGAAATTAAATCTCAGCATTGTAACATGCAGTACTACACACTTCCAAGCGTGAAGTATTTCTCACTATGATTAATGTTGAAGTAACTTAGTTACAGTATCAAGCAAGTAAGTATCCATTACTAAAAAGATCAGTTAATGTTAATGATGTAAATGATGAATTTCATAATATACACAGCCCAGTTAGAACAATAGATCAAGGAGAAAAAAGTGCTGTGAATAACAGCCAAACAGGATCAGGAAAGACACATTTCCCTTTTCTCTTTTGACTACGTTGCTTCAGTTTGATTCTTAGAGTGATGTCCTATACTGTAAATAGACTTTCTGGTACAAATCTGGCTGGTACAGCCTTTACTGTATTTTAACATCAAAGCACAGGAACTCAGCAGAAATTAAAGATTCATTTTTTAGATGTTCTGAGTGGTGTTGGCAAATGAGAAAATGCTCACCTATGAAGGGGTCCTCGGGGTGTAATAGTTTCTGGGAGGTAGTCTACAAGTGGTGCCCAACATCCTCCATTGTAAGGCATAGGCAGGGGATGTGGTTGTTTAGTTTCAACAATATTCAGGAGCCAGCTCGTATACGGAGAAACAGGGTCATCTGTATAGAAAAGTATTAAAACATGGTTCAGAAAAAACAAGTCCAGTCAATAATCTTGAAGAAATAGTGAAAGAGTTTACACTAACGCATCTGTTCAGCTGTTTGGAATGATGTGATAAGATGACATTAGGTTTGCAAATTCCAGTGTTCAATAACAAGTGATGCATTTTTAATCCCTCTTTCACGCTGCTGGAAATTAAGCACATTCCAGGCAGACAGTACTGAATTGTACATGCTGCAGCTGAATCCCTGCTGTCACTTAGTAGCTTTGGATCCAGATCACAAACCAACAAGCAACAGACTTTCCCTTCAAAAATGAGAGGAAAGTTCAGCCAAGGAAGATGTTGTCGGAAGCCATCTGCTGCAAGGAGCTGCGTGCCAGCGACGCATTCCTGCAACTCCCCACCAGCAGTACCCTGCTGAGTGATGCTACGAAGGCAGAAATAAAGTGTCCCAGATTAGGAAAGAGATAGAAGGGATATAAAAATCATCCTCAGTAGGGTTGAATTACTGAATTTGTGAAATAAGTGTTTAAATTTTGCTTCAGTAGCTGCCGTACTTTAATAAACAATAGGATTTTTTTTTTCCACCTGCTTATTGCAATGGTAGTCCAGTAAGTTGTTTCCACCACGTTCTGTCTTTTCTCAGCTGTGCACAGCTGTGCTCATCTATCTTGCTTTTTATTCCCTTTTGCTCTTCTCGACTTTCCCATTAGTCAGTTTTTAATTCTCAGGTCTGGCAGTCTGCAGTACAGCGCCGTGGAAAGCATGCTCTTGAGAAATGCCTCACCATCGTCCCTTATGAATTTGCAGTGAAAACGTTATTTTTTGCTTGTTTGTGTTGTTGTTACACTTCATTTCAGGTAGCTCTGAAACTCTCACCACTCTCCCCAGCCTTTAATTTCTACAGCATGTACCTTTGTTGGCTTTGCCACAGGACACACTGTTTTGTTGCCTTGAGAACTACCACAGCCAGATTTTCTATTAAACATCACTAAGTGGTTTTGACAAAATGTCACCAGCTTTCCAGCTCTTCAGCAGTTCTTCAATACAGAACCTACTTCTGCAATCGGTACTTTATTATTCCCATTCTTCAGCCCTAGTCTTCCAAGGGACCTTTTAATTCTTTATGATTTATACCTCCACTTGTTTCTCTCATCCTCTGGAGGATGATTTATTATTTATAGATAAAGCAGAATAAAGTGCCTTGATAAAGTTGCAAAGTACAGCAAGTGCACTTACTCATCTTATGAGGATTAACCAGAAAATATTTGCCAAATGCTTTTCACATAAAAGTACTGCACAGTTACTATTCAAAACCACCAGATAAAGTGTTTCACATAAAACTGCTTCATAAAATCCACAGTAAGATCTAGTTCCTCACTTACTATTTCATGGGTTTATGTAATGGACTGAGAAAAAGAAAGAAGTATTTTGCACCTTAACACACCATCTTCCCCTGAACAAGAGAGTCCCTGTCTTGGAGGAATGTGTTTCCTATTTCTATCTTCAGCAGTGCATGTATGCTCAAGTAGACTAGAGGGGAGGGAGGCCATACCACCAAATTCCTGGTAGCCCGGACTGCTTGCCCAATGGAGCAAGTTGCACTTTGTTAATGGAGGCTGCATTATTTGTATTCCAGCTTGACAAATGATACAAGAATTACTTTCTATTCAGAGATTTATATACAGAGATCTATATACTCAGTAACTGAATGAAAAGAATTTCATTTTACATCTAGGCATTCATGTATTTGTGGAAAGAACCCTTGTTCCTGTAAGGTCTGCAGGTGCAGGCAGGAACAATCATTTCAGCAGTGGTTAGAGGAGAAGTTCCAAAAGACCCAAAGAAAATTCCAGCATTTTAATTCTTTTCATTACCGAAAGCCCCTGTCAAAACAGCTACTTGTAAGGAATGTTCTGATAATACAAACATTTTCTGTTTTGAAAGGTTGCTCATGCAGATCAGATTAGTGCTGCTACTCCAATTAACATCTGCTGAAGAAATTTAATAACTGCAGCACTCGAAGACAATTATGAGAACCAGATAACTGTAGTAAGACCCAATGAGTTTAATATGTGGAGCGCTTCTTATATGTATTTAAATACTTTAGAATGCAGTATTTTGTAAATACTGTACTTCCTAATTGTCAAAAATTGTTACATATACAGTTAAAATCAGCCTATTTCAATGTTTTGCAGAAAAGTATTGACAAAAAATTATTTGTCTGGAAGAATATATAAACTGTTTACTTTTTATGTCAAAATACCAGCCCTAGCTACTGTCCTTAGCACCAAGGAAACCATTATGGCCTCTATATTATTTCACCTAACTCAGCTATGACAGAAATGAATATTTGTAAGAAAGTCTTGCCTTTATACATTTGGTTAGGTCCTAGCTGAACTCTACAGATTGGCTTCTTTATGATTCACTTCAGAAATCAGATTATTCAAATGACAAATATGTAATTCAATAGTTGATGGAAATATCTTGGTTTTCTATGGAATCTCTGCTGAGCTTCAAAGGTCTGTTTACAGTCTACTCAACAGAAATACACAACGAAGAACAACTGTGCTCAGGAGCCCTGTTTCATTTCCCAACCATCAGAGTTTTATATATTGTAATTTAATATTGGTTGCAGACAGCTAAGAAAGGTAAGGCTCTGTTTTGGAAGTTAGTAGATCCTTTCTTCATGCTCATAGAACAGTACTTGAACTGGTTTGGAAATGGAGGTAAAGGGAGCAATTCAAAGTACTTGCTGCAATGCTCTGGGATGTTTTTCACCTTGCTATGTACAGCTCGGTGTGTTACTGACAGGAGAATTCTCTGTTACTGCCTTCAGTGAAGTTCTTTTGCCTTTAAGTATGTTTGACTGAAGTTAAACAAAGGAAATAAATGAGGTCTGAAGGTAAAACAGGGACACACTCTACATGCAGATGCTACGTTGGTGTTTACACAGAAGTCAAACAGAGAGCCTCCCACTGTCAGAAGAATGTTTTCCTCTCCCACCAAACAACAGAACTTTAATCAAAGTGAGTAACAGAACTTACTTTTGTCATCATCGTAAGATCCTCCGGAGCTGTTACTGTACCTTGATTCTAGTCGAGTATGTGCTCTGACTACATTACTGAACCTTCAAATACAAGAAAAATCTTCATTAAAAACATACTGACATAAAACATCTGGGCTGTAAGTATGTGCTTACTTTACAAAGAAATACTTCCTCGTGCATTTGCTTTTATATGGGAGTAGACAGAAGTTTGAACACAATGTTATTTTCAAAGAAATAAGCCAGTAATTGACTGAATAGTCCAATGTCAAGCCCACATAATTATCAAAGAAACAAGAATGGCAGCAGATAGTCTTCCGATAGGATAATCCAGCAACTGCAAGAGCATGTCAAGCAGAGTTGTCATGGAATATTAAAGACAGAACAAACTGTTTGCAACTGTCCTCAAATCTGTCACAACAAACAAACTTTTTATTGGTGCTTCCTTCACCTGCCTATGCTGTCAGCATTATCAGGCCTGAAGTGGCAGTGAGAGGAGCCTTGCTGAGTACTCACACCAGTGATGATGTGAAATATGATGGTTTATGCAAAGGTAGGAAATTTACTGTGTCAGAAGAACTTTATCAAACAAAAGAAGCTTGAAGGTTCTCTCTGCAACATTCAATACAATTTCTTACTAATGATGTGCACACATACTGAAGGCCATTATATTTTTTCAGTGTAGGTTTAACAGATGTTCGATTGCCACATATTTATTAAACAACTGTCAGGAGTGAGAACTATGTAAACAGCTTTATTTTACATGTCCTCAGTTAAGAATGGTTTTTACTACGACATTGCCTCTTAGGATCCTTCTAAGCATCAGGAATTTTCAGGACACAAACTTAACTTTATTCAACATCTAACCCTTAGACCAGGGAAATGCATACATTTCGGAGAAAAAGAAGTCACAAACCTTTCATCAGTCTCTTTCACAATTCTGTTCTCTTCTACGTCAGGAAAACTATCTTGGCCAGCTATAACAGTGTTACTGCTGGAGGTGGTTCCTGTATATGAGATGTCGACAAGCAAACCCGTTATTGCTGTGGACAGTATGCACAAATAAAAGCATATAACTTCTTCAGTAGTCACAGGCAAAGTGATCATGCTGCTAATACAATACATGCACTGCCACCTCTACAAAACATGATCTGCTTGCATGGCTGAATGATCTGCAGTTTACATGCTTCGAGAGGCACATTAACAGAGTGATGCTCTTCAGCTCCTTGGACTATGCTCATTGTTAGCTGACCAAATTCATTTCCAAGAACCTGGCAAAACATAGGCAAGTTTGAATTTGGGGTGTCTCTTATGTAGCTTTGTCTATGGCAGATTGAAATAGCCTCAGGCCTTTGAAAATGGAATTGCCACATGGTTGAATTTCTCAGTTTTCAGCTGTTAACTTCGGCGATGCCTTCATCACCAGTGACAGCACCAGTGATGCTTTCCTGTTCTGAGAAACCAGTGACAGCAGTAGAACCCCCATATGAATTCTGAACTATGCCGTATACATTACATATATTAAATTTATGTTTTAAAAATACATGCAGCATTAGGAATTAAAAAGAACTAATTCAGGAACTGCAACAAAGCCCTGAAACTTGCACTTTATATATATACACATCTGAATGGGTACAAAAGTAACTATGACATTTTCTTTCAAAGACTTGGAAACTCGAAAGAGTAGAAAACACAACTGAAAAGTATACATAGATCATACCAGAAGCTGCAGCTGAGGCTTTGTTACTGGCAGCAAAGCGGTAAAATGGAGGATTATCACAGTGCTGGACTATTGGGTTCACCGGGTCAGTTTGCTGCAGCTCAAAAAGAAGCTCCTCCATTGTCTGAATCGTATTATTGCGACATAGATATATTGCAACCTTTTTTATCTAGAGAAAAACAAAAGATCAGGTATTAAACTCTGTCCAAAGTGAATTTCTAAAGAAACAAACACATCATACATTGCAGAACTGAAAATATCCAGAATGCAAATGTTACTGCTGATCAGACACACAACCACACAACTGCTTTCTTCTTGTTCATAGAGAAATACAACCACTTGCTTTGATTTCAAGACCATTTTCCTAACTGAGCAAATCTGTGTTCTAATCATCTGAGAGGCTTTAGTTACTATCCACAAATCATCTGTTTAGGTAAATAATTTGTAAATTATATACACAAAACCAACTAACTGTGTACTCATCATTTAAAGATGTCAGCACTGACTCTGAATTGTGCTCCTGGATTTACAGTTTAATTATATATGATTGCTGATGGACATTGGTCCTGCATAGAGCAATGTTTTCATCTAGAAAGCTACATCCACCCAAAAGTTCATGTTTATTTTTCCAGATAAGGTTGATATTAAAGACAGGTAGCTGTAGCCACAAAGAATAGGTCAGTAGCTATTTGTATCTGCAACTAAAGTAATAGGACATGGGAAAATGGCAGAGCAACTGTGTATGTAGACTTCATGCAACCCAATTTGAAAAACCTGAGAGTATAATTTACAGAAATTGTGGTAAAAACACCTTTTGTGTTATTTAACAAGGCCTCAAACTTAACTGTATGCACACCAGCAATGTAGACTACTCAGAGAATTACATAAAACTAGGCTGAAAATGTTGATAGCTACTAAAAACAGAAGACTTTCTCTGGTTCAAAACCATTTTCTCTCATAAAGTGCTGGAGCACACAAACCGTATGGAGAAGCATTCTTCTCTGCCTGCCTTCTTTTTTTTAAAGATGTCCCTAAACAAATAGTTATAGTGATGCTAATCCATGGGACTGAATTTGACCTCACCAAGTATTGCTGTTCTTATAAATAATTTCTTATTTATAACTTCCTGATGCTTCTCTTTCACTCTATAATCTCCTTTTTCTTTTTTTCTTTTTCTTTTTCTTTTTTTCTTTTTTTTTTTTAGATAGAGAAAATGGACATTCACAGTCTTCTTTACCCTTCTTTGCTATACTCTCCCAATGACTTTCCAGACACAAGTTCATTTCCTATTGGAGGCTTGTTTCTACTTGGGCTCATGGTGCCACATTCAACTACTTTCTCACCAGAAGAGGTCACGTACTCAACAGCAACAGTCTCTGCTGAAGGGTTTCCTGAACTGCCAATTTTCTAAGAAGTTTTTCAGTAGACATGTAAAAGAAAGAACAGCTGAGCAATTTACATCAGGGCGCTGGGAAAGGAATGCTTAAAGAAGGTGCAGGTATAAAAGACAAAACAATGAATTTAGCTGCTTGAAAAAATAATAATTAAAAAAAAATAGGAGTCAAGGAATACTTTTGGCTTGAGCACACATAGGCAGAACAGATGGCTGAAGGCATGAAGCAGCTGGTGACTGCCTTGGGATGCAGAGGGCTCCGAAGGGAACTGGGTAAACTGGCAATCTTGCAACAGCAAGATCTTCTGAGCCCAGGTGAGCTGGCACAGTGCTGATAAAATGTCTGAATTATCTTTATTTGCAAAACTGTATCCGCTATCTACATGCTAATTGGAGATACATGTTTATGGTATCAGCAGTATTGAACAGTTAGCAGATTTAAGTACAACTTCTTATCTGTAAACTCCAGGGCATTATCAAAACACTGAGCAGATGCATGTGATAAGCTTGGTGTATTTTCCTACTCCAGACAGAGTTACAATTAAAGGGCAATTCACAAGCACAGTCTTTATGTTCTGTGGAAGTTGAAAACATTTTCAGATTTTGCAAAATCTGAGAAGAGGGTTTAGAAAGACTTTGAAGAAAGAAGGATGGTTGCTATGAGAAAAAGAGGAGTTGAGGTAGACTGCTTGATGCTGTAGGGTGGCAATACTTTTGGAAAGTGCATAACTCATGGAAAGATCTTCAAAACCCTCAAGGTATTTGGAATCAACTCCTTTATCTTCTACTCATAAAAACACTGAGCTTAATCTTACAGCTACACCACTTTCAATCTTTCATCTTGATTAGATGAGTACCACTGATTTTGCACATACTTTACACTTCTACTGAATGGATAATGTGGATCAGTAGGCCCTCCAAATTAATGGAAACCAACAGGGTGTTTATGATGCATAAGCAACGTCTCAGTTTTTTTAATGTTCTTCCACATTTCCTTTGTTCCATTACGCTTAGCATAAACACCTGAAGAAAAATGTTATCTCAGCAGTGGTAAATAAGGTTTTTTGGGTAAGTTTGATCACTTAAGGATTCATTTCTAATTTATTTCACAGAAATCATCAGAAAGGAACTAATGAAACAGCATATTAACATCATCCTAGAAGATTTACTAAATTTAGATTTTCTTTCTCCCAGCTACTGAGCAAAGAAGCACATGGGAATGGGACTATCTTGCTTTTCTTAGACAACCGTTACTTTATTTCAACTTAAATAATAACAATATCCTGTACAGTTTGACTTGTACATTGGAGGAACAATTATATAGCTCATAAGAGCCATACAAAGGCAAAAGGTGATATGTTAAAGAGCTTATAAAGGTTATGTATGCTGTTCTTCTTGATACATCCCACAGGAAGACTTATTCTGCTATAGAAGAGAAAGTAAAACTTTCTTAGAAGTGTTTTTCCATTGCTTAAATGACTTTCAAAATGTATCCAATGTGTCCAAATGTAGTGTGAGCTAAATGCCAGTAGAGAAAAAATTTGTCTAATATTTTAACTTCCTTTTATTTTTCATGCAAATTATTTAACTTTTGACAAGTCATTCTGCCTAATTAATACCATTTTAAATGTATATGTAAATTGCATATTTTTACACAATTATGACATGAAAACAAAGGTTATATATATATATATGTATTTATTATTTTTTTTTCCATCAATTCTGGTAATTTATAGTCAGTCCTTGTTACTTGTCCCTTACATAGACAATCAAAGGTGTGCCTTGCTTGTGGGGAGTTCACCTCCTGCTTGAAATGAGGTGTGCTCCACTGGTGAAGACTGAGATTCTCAGTACTCATTCCCTTTTTTCAGTATCAGGCTCATTTATTTACTCAATTTAATTTGCACGGTGTGCTAGGCAATACATAGGTGCTTCTTAATCCTAAAACAGAAATTCATTTTCTACATGAGACAGCTGTTTGCTTAATTGCAATCCATGTAACCAATAGTAAATAAAGTGCAAGAACTTACATAACGTAAAAGGATGGTATCACTACTAACGCCACACAAACTAATGAGAAACTGCAGTGTTATTCTAAGGTTGTTACTCCATTTTTCATTGTTGGCCAAAGCATTCCAGACATTTTCCATCTCTGGTCCAGGAATTTCATCTCCATACTGCAAAGGATCATAGGAACACATTTCTTGAAATGCATACAGGATATAAACATGCAGATCTCCAAACTGAAGGCATGCCATTTTTTGAGCATTTTCTCATGCAATACCAACAGTAAAACACTGGAACAAATGACAAAATGATGTTTTCAATAACCACTTGACGGAGTTCAGAACATACATTCTATTTAAAAGAAATACATTCTATTTCCACTTTGGAAAACAGCAGCTTTGTCTGAAGAAAGCACAGTTATTCATCTTGGAACAGAACTATATTTTTGGACATAACTTACTTGATGAACTGTTGGTGGGTGGTAAAGGTGATACCTCAACAAATCCAGCAACACATCCCATAGAATTACTGTTTTAACGCCATAGAATTCCTCTAACAATATCCTAGAGACTTTGTACTAGCATATCATTAATGACTGAATATCAAGCCCTGGGATACAGAACAAATACCAAAACTGTTCTGGTGGTACAGCCCCTATATTACTTCAGGCACACAAAACAATAGTTCTGGTTCAGTTACAGGGCCTCAACATGGGGCAAAGAAGAGATCCTGAGCCTACTGCTATGCAGCATGGATTGCAGTGCAGAATGTCTGGTATCAGAGGCAAGGAGGTATGTTTTGCATAAAAAAATTAAGGTCTGAATATTTTGGAAATTGCTTTATAGGGTCTTGCTTATATATTTATTTATTTGTTTTACCTTTGCTGTCATATACATGAGATTATTAAGAACCAACGAGGTGGCCTCTGGAGAGCCCCATCCATTGCCTTTAAGTCCACTTGTGACTGAAACTTCCCCTTCCTTGTCCTTTAGTTCATCTTCTGGAGTGGTAGGGCTTGAACCAGGGAGGAGCAGTCTGTTGTCTACAAGTTCAATATTATGAAGCCACGGTAGCAGATAAGTAAGCATAATTTGTCTTCCATTTGGATGTGTTGTTGGAAATCGCTGGCTTACCTCTAAAATAGTATAAGTTTAAAAGTATGATATGTTAGCTTACATGTACTGCTCCAGTCAGATTCCTGATGTATATTACATCACCTGATGGTCTTAACCTCGCAAACCAGAAGCATATAAAATCATGTACTTCAAGAAGAGAAATATAATAATAGCAAGAAACTGGTCAAATCTTTTGTCTAAAATACCTAATGTAGTTCTAACACATTTTGGACTATCATAGTTTGGATACAGAAAGTTACTACCTGTTACAATGCTATCATGCCATACCATATATTAAGTGAAATATGCCTGCAAAGAGGAAAAAGGATAATTTGGGTATTGGCTGCTATTCTAGAATTTCAAGAGTTTTTGGGGAATTACAGAAAAACATACAACAGTGCTCTGCAGAATTACAGTGTCCCATTAGAATCCATTTGTCTAAGCTATAGTATAAATTATGGGGCACTTACAATATTGAGTTTACAAAAACATCTTGCAAGACTCTTATTTCCCATGGGGAGGCCTGTAAAACTCACAGGTGGTTGCAATCCTGAGTGTTGTCTGAAGTGTAATACACAGTTTAAAGAACTGGCACTGTAAGGGAGAGAGATCTGGGAAATCTGTGATAAGATTTTCTATCTTTTCTTAAAAAAATCTTCAAGACATAATGTTGCCGTGCACAATTATAATCCAAACCCCATACTTGCCCAGGTGCTAGCGAAACCCTCGCTAGGGCCAAAAGGACCACCGTGACTCATCAAGAAAGGTGGCAAAATGGCGTTTATTAGGAGTAATCAATACCTTATATACCTTACTACTTCGTCTACGCCCCCTAGGGCACGTTTGAAATGCGCGCGCCCAAAGTACATCACTAGATAGGGGACGGAAGAGGCTGGTTTACTATCACCGTCACATCCCGAAAAAGCCCCGCTACCGCCTATATGCTTGTACTACAAGGTTCAGCCTCGTTAGCATCTACAACAACATAAACTAGAATCTAGACGTATGTAAAGGGACTCTGCTGTGTACTGTGTAATGTACAGACATTGCATTGCAGTATTTAAAAATTACAGCACCACATCAGGAATGGTCTCAGAGTGAGCATATTCTAAATGCTCCTCCTGCAGATCTGATTCTTCAACATTTTTCTCCACAACCCTGACACGATGTATTTCTGATAAAATTAGAATGATAATAAAAACATGCAGATGTGGCAAAGGTGGAGATCCCTCCTTCAGAATGAATTGAATATTTGGCAAATGTTACATGGACACAGGCAAACAGTCTTCCTGATGTTAAAGTCATGTGCATATGGAGTGAAGAATTCTATCGTCACAACTATCATCTATATAAACTAATCTAGGCCAAGAATCACCCATTATTGTTAGAGTATGCAAATGTCACTTTAACCTATCTTGGGCTCCTGTAATCTCAAAGCTACCCTAAGGTGACACAAGTGGAACAAAAACTCCCAACTGAGGTATTCAATATTCTGTAACTTATATAAGTACCTCTAGGAAATATATGTTACATTGCTAAATTTGAATTCACCTGAAACAGATCAAAACCAGGACAAGCTAAATCTATAAACAGAATTGCCATTTACAGATTGAAATATCTCAGTAGTCCACTATTTTTACAAAAATGCGTGGAAGATATGAAGTAAAATAGATACAGATACCTGAAAAAAGCGGAAGGGTAAGTTCAGGATACATCCTCGCTAGTTCATGCGAAAGAAGGGCAAGTGAGACACTATAAAGAGGTGGCAACGGACCATGTGTACCATACAAAATACTGCCTGGTCTTTGCTCAGCTACCTTTTTTGAATAAACGAAAAGCTTTGATTCAAGAATCTGTGAAAGAGAAAAAAAAAACACAATGAGAAAAATTCATTGACTCAGAAAATGTCAGAACTTCCAGATGTAACAGAATGACCCACATGCTCCAAATCTGAAAGACCCTATCTTTTCCCCATTAATTTTTCTATTAATATTCCCAGGAATATCTAAAGCCACAATAAAATGATTTTTTTTAATTTTCAAAACAAAGCTACAAAGCAAACAAACAGTGCTCTTTAAGGAGCTCACACACACATTAAAATACAAGACAGTAGGACACACACATTCAGTTGTTTTTTCAGAAAGCAGCTGATACGTGCCTGCATGAGTTGCATAGAAATTTCATAAATCTCCCTGTTGGTGTCAGAAGCCTTGAACAGCACCAAGTTTAAAAGCGTCACAATATCAAAAGGATAGTTCCTAGAAGAATAAACGGCAGATTTTCATGAATGTTGGTGAGGAATGCAATTTACATTCACCCTGATTTAGTGCGTAATATGACTTAATGAGAATGTCATCTTCCTTTTCTCTGTTCTATCCCCAGAATATGGGAAAGGGAGTTCTTATGAACACATGCTGTTTGATCAAAGGGCCATCTGGTGAACTGGAAGAAAGAAGGGATTAGTTGTAATTATCTTAGACTAATGCTTAAGAATGCACTGAGTTACCCACAGAGAAAAATGCAATACCTGTTTCTATAGCTGTCAATTCACCTTAAATTACAATGTAAACTGTTCCTAGAAGAGGAGAGGAGATGGCTAGAATAGATATTTTCAAGGATAAAGTACTTCCTAAAACAAGCAGCAGTTAAAATAGACTCTTTGAAGAAAAGATACTACCACCAATATGTACATTCACACACATTAGGAATTCTATCATATCCAAAGACTAAAAACAAAACCTGCTTCAGTTGGATTAGATGATCTTGTAGGTCCTTTCCAACCTTGTGATTCTATGTGATTCTATGAAAATCCACTAAGTCAACATTTATTGTAATGGTAAATATATTAACAGAATATACCTTCATAATTGTTCACCATGGGAGTGACTTCCAGAACATGTTATGCATATTATCACCATAGAAGCAATATATGTGAGGACCATAAACTGGAAGTCACCGAGCATTTTGTTCTTTGCAGAAAAATAAACATCAACAATGAGATAACGCTCATTTTACAAGCAGTTTCAACAGTGTTCTCTCCAAGCAGACAAAATGGATGATAGAGGAAAAACAGACCAAGGTTCGAGTGTTAATAAAAACCCTCAAGTTCATAATCAGACTTTCCCTTCAAAGATTATGCAGATCACACTCACTTTTCACTGTAGACGTGGGAATGATTAGTTTTTAGGACACAGTGGCACTGGTAGCACAATCTGAAGAGAGGAGACTGACTGAAGAAGCGACTCATTTATTCATTTGTGTCACACAAAAAGCATCTTAGAAATTGTGAACACAATTCAATTCATATTTTTAAAATCTCAGTATAATGCAAAATATATTTGGGTTGTTCCTGTAAGAACAACATAAAATGAATTCTAAAATACTAGTCTTGTTTTGATTTCCTGTATCTCACATTCTCTGTTGGAATCAGCTGATCAAATGTCTTATCAAATTATTTTTTACTTTTTTAAAAGTCTTGAAAAGCTTAAAAAAAATAATTACAAAGTCCTGGTGCAAAACACTGTTTTCTATTTGCAACTTGTAGCTCATGCTTCTTTTGTACTAGTGACAGCGATATCAGACCACAGAAAAGTAAAAAGTAGCCAATCAAATTAAAGCAAGTTAGAAAAAGAACAAAGTAGCTATTTTCAAGCTAATAATATTTAGAACTTAATATTTTTTTTTTTTAAATGAAGTAAATGAAAGTAAATGAAAATACCAGGCAAAATCTTTTGAAACCAGGTCCATATTGCAAATTACACTGTTGTGGATATTTTGTATCTCCCTGATGAAAACAGCATAAAAATGGCACAGATTTCAAGTGTGTATATGACAGCAGCAGCTTCTAACAGGCAAATCACCTTGTTTCCAGAATCATGGAAATAAAACAATACAGTGCCCAAGAGCTGTTTGAGACAACATAATGTATAGGGATGATGATCAGAGGGGCTGGAACATCTCTTACGAAGACAGGCGGAGGGAGCTGGGCATGCTCAGCCTGGAGCAAGGAAGGCTGTGGGGTGACCCCATTGGCAGCCTTCCAGTATCTAAAGGGAGCATATAAACAGGAGGGGAGTCAACTCTTTAGCAAGGGTAGATAATGGCAGGACAAGGGGAAATGGTTTTAAGTTGAGGGAGGTAAGATTTAGGTTGGATGTCGGGGGGAAGTTCTTTAATACACAGAGAGTGATGAGCTGCTAGAACAGGTTGCCCATAGAAGCTGTGGGGGTTGGAGATTTATGATCCTCGAGGTCCCTTCCAACCCAAGCCATTCTATGATTCTATATGACTAACAATTCTTTATAACACAAGCTGAACCTTCAATTCAGTGAAGTCTGACCAGCAGCATTCTGGAAGGGATCCTGCCTGAGTTGTTACAACTGTGAAATGAACGTATCTGCAAACCCAGCATGGCACCCTATGCCAAAACTCATAATTAGACCCTTTCTTCCATAAGCAGCTAATTTCAGAGAAAAGACTTTTTCAGCGGATGTCTAGGAGGGCATGCCAGTCAGCAATACATGACTTTAGGCATTTTGGCAGGAATACTGAAGTCAGTTTCCCCACTCTTCAAGATATATTTGGTCATTTTGTCCATTTTGCCCATGCATATTTCTCCTTTTTCCCTTCACTCAAACAGCTGTTCTCTTTGTCCTCCACACAAGACAAACCAGAATAGCAACCAACAAGAAACAGATTTACCAGTAATACATTATTTTTCATTCTGGAGATCAATTAAATCTGCTTATACCAGCAGAGAGTGAAAATACACAACACACAACCAGACATTTTGTTTTAGAAATAGCAAACCTGATTTTATACATGTGCTGTAATGTACTGTATACATATAATTAGAAATGAATGAATACCTGCTTCCACACACAGTTGCAATTGCTTTGAAGCATCCAGAGGCAAGCTGGTATGATCCAGTATAACATCGATCTATAGCCCAGTTGAAGAGATTAATCTGATCAGGATTCAATTCCAACAACAGGACTACAACTTCACATCCAAGCTGGTGAACCTGAGAATATAAATGCACATGAAAACACAACAGGTGAAATAAAAATGTTACCTAGAAATTTTAGAGCAATATAAGCAGAATAAGGGCAAAATGTAGTACTCAAGTAAAAATAAATACGAAAATGTATGATAAATTTCTATGGGAGATATACTATATCAAATGAGCTATCAGCGATATGAACTTTCCTGATGGACACTGTACCACCTTAATCAAAGTATCTCCACAGCTACAAATATCTTGTGGCTGAGTCTTGGCCCACGCCTTTCTGCTCCTTAAGTAGAATACAGTAGTGGAAGAACTAATAACCTAATGACTATGCATATTCTGACAACAAGTGAGTTAACTACTTGTAAAGATGGCCAACATTATTTAATATTAACAGATTGGGTAGGATCCTCCTCATGCAAATCTGAGCTGCCTGTACAGTCAATACAATTTAGTTACAGTCCTGAACTACAGTGACTATCTTAGTGGAAACTAAATTATTTTATCCAATTTAGGAAAGATTCTCTCAGTAGTTATTTCTACCTACTTCCAATTTGTCTTAATATTTCTGATATGTTTCATTTTTTTCAAAATCAATTATCATTCATACAGTGTGTGCCATCTAGCTTCCAGGCTTTGCTGCCTCCTTTTTTTTTTTTTTACCCTGGTATGCAGTATCTGTTTTGGTAGAAGGTAGAAGGCTTTTAGGGACAACAGTGAGTCAAAGGCTGAGATACCACAAAGAGAAAGATTACAGTTCTCTCTCCACTTCATGCAAGTCACTAATCTACTCCTTTGAATTCTAGTCTTTTTCAAAGGAATGAGCTAAACAGCTACAAAAATTGAAATATCATCGGATAGTTACAAGGTCAACAGAGAAATTCATCTGCACAGAAATGGATGAGGAAATGGCAAAAATAATTTACTGCATGTTCTTAAAAATACATATATACCTTTATTTCCTCATCTGAATCATTTATCCTCTTGATTTCTTTGATAGATCTACCTACTTACTTTCACTTATATATATTTCACCAACATCTATGTCACTGAGCAGGAAGGGATTTTACATTCTCATTCCACAGAAACTTGAAGAGGGTGGGTGGAAATACAAATATTTTTGAGCTCATGCCATTGTTAGTGTTTATCATCAGATTAAAGGTTTTGCTGCAAGCAGCCATGAGCCACAATGACGTAACCACCAATCAATCCGACTTATCCCGGGACCTCAACCGTCTGGGGGAGAGAGACATAAACATGGATACCATGAAGTCTTCTCTCAATTTATTGCTGTGTCACACTCCTTATATACCATCCTAAATCCCATGCAGATGCGTACACCCGCTGCATAAAACCCGATGCGTGCGAGAGAACCTGTACACACACCTACCTAAACCCCCACCCGCTAACTCTCAACCTACAGGCCATAACTCAGCAATTCTAGAACACTCCATCAACTCAGAACTACTGTATGCACTCATAAATCCTTACAAAAACAACTTAGTACCCCAACACCACAAAGTAGTTTTTTAGATTATTGTTTACATATGTTACACGCTAAGAAATAAGATTTTCTGTTGAAATACTTTTTAAATCAACTGCACATTTGTATTAGAACTCTGCATGAAGTTACGGTTAACTGTTCAAAATAGAATTTATACTATCATAGTTCTTACAGTCACAGACTCCTTACTTGTGTAGCACAGATTAATAGTATTCACCAGTGTTACATTTAGTTAGTACTTACACGTAAATCTTGACAAGCGAGAATGTTATCAAGCCACTTGTATAGATATCCGTCAGGGGAAAGACCAACATTGTCAAATACTGGTCCACAGCAGAGCACTGCTGACATGGCCTAAAAGAAACCAAGGGACTTCAGTTATTAAAAATAAGTAAATAACAACAACAAAAAAATGTAAAAAAATGACATTAATAAATCTCTGAGAATTATTTCAGCCCAGATCCAGGCTAACAAGGATGCCATTTGTTTTTAATTTTGAGGGAATTGTGTGGCGAAAATAGTTACACAGTTCATGTTGATAAGATTGCTATAGACATTTTAGACAGGCATACGTGATACTCAACTGATAGCATATTTAATTTCAGAGTTGAATCCTCCCAGTGAATCTGATATGTTAATGAACTGTTAAGTTAAATAAAATTTTAAAATGTATCCTCGTTTTCAAAGTAATTAGCCCTGAAAAGTGTCCACAAAGAAAACAGTGCAATACTGTTAAATTCAATGATTCCGCTGCATATACATATACCAACACAAAAGCAAGCATCAAGTATGACAATTCAAAATACTGTTAAATAGAAGGAATTAAATCCCATAAGTACTTGTATTTTGATTGAAAAGTTTCGATTATGGATTTTGACAGTGGAACTTTAATACCTTTAATGCACAATATTGGTATCTTGTAATCTGATGATTTCTATCACTGTAACGGTCCAGGGGTGTGAACATAATACTGAAAGGTCCTGCCCACTGGCTGAATAAGATGAAAAGGTGATGTCTCAAGCTCTGCTGGGGGAAAAGAAATCTCCTGTGGTGAACTAAGTGAATAGAAATAGAAATAGTTATGATTTGTTAATTTTAAATGAACATTAATGCAGCAGAGATGATAACATGAATTTCTACTGAGAACTTTCTCTAATGTTCAGTATACACTCTACTTAAAGTATGTAAGTTCCTTTTTCAAATCTATCAGTGAATTAGATACATCCTAATTTATTTATATTTACGCTAACATGTCCGTCTGGCTTTAGAAACACCACAGAAGAAACTAATTTCAGAATCATTCTTTTCATGGCCTCTTTCATCCCTTTAGTGGCAGCTATTTACTTGTTTTCTTCCAATCCTGAGAATGTAAACTCATCTAATACAGTAATAGACAGGGACATGAAATGAAAGAAACCTGATACCAGTTTATTTCTGACAAAAGCGTGGTATACTTCCTGAAGAGCTGAATTACTTGAGCAAAAGAAAAACACTGATGAATTCTTAACCACAAAGGGTTTAAAACATGATAAGAACATGTTTTAGAGAACAGCCTTAGTCCCCCTAAGCAAAACACTATGTACAAAGTGTAAGAATGTGTAATGAAGAGAATAGGAAATTCTACTTGGCAACTGTTTTTCACCTATAAACCATGCTGGAAGCTAGACAGTGCCTAACTAGACAATACTAACACAAATCAATATGAACAATAACTAAAGATGATAGACGATGACACTATAAACATTTGTTCGCTAACAGTTACATGTTATTGCTTCAGTAGTCATTGACATATTTTAAAGATGTCACATTAAAGGAAAATGTATCTCTTCATAGAATTGCATACCATATTATTGAAATGCATCAGTTATTATTGCATGCTCACAAAACATGCAGTTTAATCATGTAAAATTCATAAACCATGCAGTCCTTTGTTTTGTCATGTGCAAAACGAGAGAGTAAATGTAAAGGACACCTTTACAATTACTCATTGTTACTAATATTGGCAACTGCTAAAGAAATCCTGCATTTACAATGAGCATAATTCAAAAAGGAATAAAGGAAAGAAATTCAGTATTTCATTTGTTAGCAGCAGCTAAAAACTCAAGATCAAAGGGGAATCTTTTTACTTAAATGAGAAGAGCAGGAATGCCATTTTTTTTCTTATCTTGTTCAGCTACTGTACATTTTTTGTGTGTTTTATCTGAATGCAACCATACGATTTTGACATTTGCAGCTTGAAACTTACATTAAAGCACTTGTTTATTATTAAATCTCTTGCTACACTCTTTTAAATTCCTTTGCATTCATTGTGACAAATGCTGTTATGTCTTGTCATATATAAACTGGAGATTGTAGGCATATATATATATTGAGTAAGCCCCAAACATTATCTTTCAGTAATTACATGGAGGTTTCTAAAGTATGTTCTTTCCTGAATATTTTTGCTAACTGAATTACATTATATTTCTGATTTTTCCATTCATGAAAGGTATAAAACCCATCAGAAATCTTTGATACACAACTACAGTCAGATATCAAGGTAAACACACCTTGGGCAGGATTTCCTCTACAAGTAACAGCATACATTTTCTGCTCCTACCTGTATTTTTAAAGGCCTGTCTGAGTTTATAAAGAGTGGTAATAAAGTCAGGGGGTGGCATGTAAGGCCTTACATTAAAGAGACCCAGAAGGTCACAGATAATTTCTTAGCTGGGCTTTTAAAGAGAAGGTTCTTATGTATGACTATTACAAGCTTTGACATGCTTTACTGTTTTTCGATCTGACTCATCACAGACATTTGAACTTCTGCTCTACACTTCCCTTCACATTTGCAATATGACAATTAACAACCAGCAGCAAACAGAAAAAACAAATGACTTTTGCAATAGATACATTAGATGCAATGTAATATATAAAGGCAATTCAGCACCATACCTGGAACACACTGAATCAAGTTGGCAATCATTGCACTGAAATGTGCTCTCATATCCTTTAGGATTTCAACTTCTTTATCATTTTCAGCTTCCAGAAGCATGCGAGTCAGATCAACATACTCTAAGAACAAGGCTCCAAGGGCCAATGTATCTCTTTCTAAGGCTCCATTTGTGCTAGCACAAAGAAAAGTTGTACATTAAATACAATAACAGTGTAGATATACTTTAGCATCTTAAAGAAACACAAAAATCCTTTTTCAAGTAATATATTGACATAAACTCAAGTGTTGTAAACAGTGAAAATTAATTCACTTAAAGAGCAGTATTTAAGATAAATGATAGTCCTACCTATCACTTATAACACCAGCATCAGCAAGTAGTTCAAAAATTCGCAGTAATTGCAGTCTTAGTAGATCTCGGCGTTCCCGACGTTTCTTGTTCTTGAAGTTTAAAGGAAAACAGTCATTTTGATATGCATAAACGTACACGTGAAAAACTAGAAACTGTCTGCAAAGAGTAGATCTAAAAATTCTGATTCAAGTGTTTTCTTAAAGATGGAACTTGAGTGCTTTTGGATATTTCATAGTGACATTGACAAGTCAATACAGAATTAATTATAAACACATCTTTGTCTTTACAACTATTATTGAAGAAACTGTTAATAGCTACCTTAGTCCCCATTGAACACACGGAAATGAGATCATGAAATACTGGATAAAAAAAGGAATTATTCAAGGTTCCTGTGCTATCATCATATAGTACACACATTCGCATTAGCCTTACACCATCTACATTGTACACTTGACTCACTGTAAAGTGAAAGATCAGCTACTCCAACTTCAGAATTCTAATATTTTGTTAACCATTCTTGAACTTGGTGATGCTGCAGTTAATTTATCACTCATATTCAAGTTAGCTCCTTGCAGACAACACTCCTGTACACTGATCTTGGCTATGTTGGCTGCAATGGTTGCACACAGTTAAGATACTCTTCCAGCAGAACAGTACTGTTGTTCACTGGCTCACTGTATCTCATTATCTTCTAGAAAGCTGCCTTTTCTGTGTCATATTTTGCTTTGGAAGTACTCGAGGATTCTTCCTTGCTGAAGGGCTAAAATGACTCGTTTCCCTCTATCTTTCATCCTCACTAAGAAAAAACCTCAAAGCTGTTTTTTCCCTCAAAGAAATTTGCTGCTCGGACATAAAAAGCTCAGACAAAGCTCTAATTTTCCTCTTCACAATGTATGAATAGCAATACTGAATCAGATCAAAGGCTTATCTCACCTCATATTCTGGCCTTGCTGATGGCCAGTGGCAGGTGCTTGGGAAAAGAAAGTGACACTTTCCCTGCTTATTCTGACTCAGGACTGACTGGCAGTCAACAGCAGTTCAGCCAAAGGTTTTATTCAAATCATTATGCCATTTGACTTGTCCTACTTAAAGGCCTGATTCCTGCCTTTTATGCTTTAAGGGTTCTGGAAAGGATACGTGGAGAGAAAAATGCCTTTTTTTTTCTAATGCAGTATTGAACATGTATGGTTGTCTCCTGCACCTGCATCAGAGCCAGTGCTGTAACACTGCCCCTTGGCAAGCTCAGCTGCAGTGCCCACATGGGGGATCTTGTGTACAGCACATATTGGTTTACCCCTAAAATTATTGCCTGTACTGATAATTCTCTTTCTGTGGCACGTCTGTTCAAAAAAGTTATTTCTGATGTGTTGGATAGCTGCCTACTCACATGGAGGCCTGCCATGTTCTCTATTGCTACCTGACCCATTCAGACACCCTTGGGTTTACCAGTGGTGGTGCTTACTGGAAGGTGGCCTGATTTGTATCAGGAGAAAGATGGGAATTCACACTGTGGTCTCTTCTCATATATCTCTCTCTTATTGAAATTTCCATGCAAAGTGGAAATGGCAGTTAATGTTTGCCAGACAGAGAGTTATTAAGAACAGTCCACACAAAACTTAACATGAATGAAGTCCCTGCAGAGTGTCTTTTTTGTTGTTGTTTATTACCATATTGGGAAAAGCTGAGATCCTCTGCCTATTCATGATTTATGTTCTTTCTGTTCACTATTCTCTGCATGGCTTCTGTGCTAAACACCATGACTTGGCAGACAGGGATAACATGTCAAGTCACCACGAGGGTAATTTAATGCTGCTGCTGTGGAAAACAGTGGAGTGAATACAGTCTGAAACTGCTGGAGAACCGGGTAAACTAGCCTGGGCAGAGAACAGTATCAATACACTGCTTTCTGTATTCAGCAGAACTGCATGGACATGAATGCTGTATCTACACTGCTAAACAGAGACAAGAACTTTTCACTGTCCCAAAGTCAAGTGGTACAGATGCCTCATATTCACACTGCACCAGAAGACCCCAAGAAGTCTGGCTATGCCCATGCTGCCTAGCAGGACTTATGCAATACCTCTCTTGTTCACTGCTAGTTTTCTACAAATGCCCTGCTGTAACATGAGTTACAGTGCTTTTGTAGCATGACTTTGAGATAGCAAACGAGGGGAAGCACTGCAGAGTAAAAGCAGCTGGGGAAGATGAGAAGACTGTGTACGGTGGCTTGGTGCCTTCTGGGGCTTGTGCCTGTACATTCTGTACCACTGATCAAATTTAAATTAAACCAAGCCTTAATGCAATTATTTAAGCTGTGTTCCCATATACAGCTACTGTTTCCTGCACACAAAGCTTATCTGAGGATCTTTATTTTTTCAAGGACAAGAAATTTACTATTTTTAAATTCACTCTGCAGTTTAAACAAACTGCTATATTTAATTGCTTCAACTGACCTCTGGTCTTCTTTCTAGGGCTTCTTTCATCAGTGGGTGAAGTTCTTCTACTAGTTCCCTAAATTAAGGGAAAAAAAAAAAGGTAAATACAATCCAGTATCCTCTGACAAGCACCATTTTACTGATTACCTATAAACTAATGTCTAAATTGCAATATAAAACATAACATCAAAAATTACAACTTAAGTAACCCATTTGAATCAGAAGTAAAAAACTGAGAATATAAGAAATGGAGAAGTACCTGAAAACAAGGGAATTTGTTCTTCCAAATCCTAATACAAGTGATTCTGTTATTTCTATGCTTTCAAGTCTCATCAAAGGCACTAGCTGCTTTAGTAAGACGCCAACGGATGGAGTTCCAATAGCCTAAAATATATTAAGAAATGATTAACACTTCATAGCCAGGATGTGAATACTGAGTAAATATGTTAAAGAAGATAACACTGTCTAAGAATCAATATGTAGTTAAAAATATGTTGAAACGATATTACCATTATGGATATTAATACATAAGCCTAACTGAATGTCTACTACACCACAGTCACCACAATAAGGCCTAGCAAATAGATTTGAGAAATCCTTTTACCTTCATTCAGATTATAGTAATTTATTGAATTTGTTATTTCATTAAAATATTCCCATAACTGCATTTATAGTGCTACTGCTTCCCCCAGGAGCTACTACTCGAAACAATATTTCAGTATTCCTTCATGTACACCAGGCATTCAATCCATACTCAGGAACTTTCCTTAATCTCTTTATAATGCTCTAGATTTACTGGAGTCCTTTACAAGTAAAGAAAGGGAACAACAAGCTAAATTTAGCTTTAACTCATGTCATACAAAATGCCTTAAACACATGTTTTGAATATACATCACCCAGAATTCATTAAAAAAAATACATATATATATATTGTTTTGAAAATGCCAAAGCTTCTGACAATTATTTTGTCACCTCACACTAAACCAAGTTCTAATAATTATGTGCCTTAACCAGTTTGCTTAGATCAAAATACTCTCCAAAGTGAAATGTCTTTCATGAGGATGTACTCTCACCATCATTATTTTACATGCAGATACCAAATAATTTGCTTGAAGCAAGGTTCATTACCTTATTATCATAGTTCACTGTTCCATCAGGAGTGGTAGCCATGATCTCTGGTGTTGAAGCACGCAAGTGTCCAGGGCTCATAATACTGGGCTTTGCTACTCCAAAACAGAGAATAAGATAGTTTCGCCATAAAGTGACATAGTTGTCTCCACTGCTTGCTGTACTTGTTTTCTTTGCATTGACAGGAATACTAGAATTTAAAAATGAATTAAATTATTAAAATCATTTCCTAGTCTTAAGTACACAGTATCTTGACATATATTAAAAGGGAATAGAACATGTTGTGCAGCTGTCACAACATCAGAACATCATATGTGCAAAAATCAATGAAGGTAGTAAACTAGAGCTTTCCACATTACAAGCTGCAATTCTGTAACTCAAAACGGAATGCTTGGTTAGCAAGGGTGCAGGTCTTAGACACTAATCTTGAAATATGAGACTAACACAGCTTGTATTAAAATCACACAAACCTATAAAAGTGAAAGCTACATGCCACTTACTTTGGATCCACAAGAGGCATTATGAGCTGTAGCCTAGTGAAAGCATAGGGCCAAGCATAGCTGAGAGCTGTAGGACAATGTTTTGGTAAATTCTCCTGCCTAAGAAAACTGAAGAGGCAAAGAACCCACGGGTCTTTAACAGACTGTGCAAATATCCAGACATGGGAAGGACTTTTCACATCATAATGGCTATTTACTAAGACTGCATTCCATTCCACCAGCCATTGCAAATCCACGCTGTGTGTTAAAGGGATTGTTGTCTGTGAAGAGAAAAAAAAAATCAGCCAAATTAATTTATTTCCTGCCATGTTCCCCTCAGCATTTCTCTTTACTGTCCAGCTCCACGGTCAACTTCTGTAGGATTTTTTAGATGAATGCTTTTATGCTTCTAGTCAGCATAAGTGCTTCTAGGTCAGGAGTCTTGTATTAGGCTGCAGCCTGTAACTTGCATAGACTGTCCTTCTGTCCTGTCATCATCTGAACAGCCAGGCAAGGCCTCAGGCCATGATTAAGACTCCTTCACGCAATGATAGTCAGATAAACACCAGTACTATCAGTAAATACTCTTTGAAATTCAGAAGGGTATTTGAATATGTGAGTATCAGAATTACAGAATGGCTTAAGTTGGAGGGACCTTAAAGATCATCTAGGTCCAAACCCCTGATGTAGGCAGGGTTGCCACCCACTAGTTCAGGCTGCCCAGGGCCCCATCCAACCTGGCCTTAAATGCCTTTAGGGATGGAGTATCTACAACCTCACCACGCAACCTATTCCAGTGCCTCACCACCCTCTGAGTAAAAAATTTCTTTCTAATATCTATCTTAAATCTCCCCTCTTATAGTTTGAAGCCATTCCTTCTTGTCCTATCACTATCAAACCATGTAAAAAATCTGACCCTCTCTGACTTCTAAGCTCCTTTCAAGTACTGGAAGGCTGCACTGAAGTCTCCCTGGAGCACATTTTCTGTTTTCAGCTGCACAATGGCCTGATTTCATCCCTTCACACCACAGAAAAGCATGTTAGATACAATAAGCCCACAAGGGCCCACAAGAAAAATCAGATTCATCCTACCTGTGAAATGCTCTAGAGACTGTGTTTAGGTTTGCATATACAGGCACTTCTGAGCATGCATCGGAGCTACAACTTACCCCTTTCTGAACTTCAACACCAATAAGGGCAATGACTAAGTTCCAGCCACCCCAAGAATTACACAGTGTTAAAGACAAGACTTTCTCAGTGGTAACTCAAGAAGCAGCACACAGGTGATACCTGTAGTATTATGGAGTTTTGGAGCTCCTGGGCAGATGGCTAGAGCCTTAAATCTACATGATTTCTTTAATTTCTAGCAATTGCATTCTTAGTATATCATGTCGATGTTATGTCAGCGTCTACTAGCAGTAGCAGTAAAGTACTACTTACTGAATCTGAGACAGCCACATGAATAAAACTCTCAAGAATAGAAGAACTTAACTGATCCATTACATCAATCATAGGCTTGTCATCATCCTGTAGAACACAGAGAGCATAAATCAGCTGCTTTCCTTACCAATTTTTTTCCATTCCCATTTTTTCTGGTACATGAAGCAGACCACCTACAAATTATGCCATGAATCTAAAATGGCAAAAAAATCCCCCCAAAAAACACTACCCAAAAAGACCTTAGTAGGGAAGGATGCATTTTGTCCTTTCCACATTAAACTCAGAGCTAAGTCCATGCTGCAGTTCTAAATTAAGATAACTTGTTTCTATAGCTCACTGCTTTAAAAGCACATATCAGAAAATCTCATAATACTCCAGACAGTTGGTATCAAAAGACTGAAAAATTAGCTTACTGTTTATTACAGCATTCCTTTGCTATGAACACATGTATTTGTGTTCTTAGGCATTTAGATGCTTGCTGAGCTGTGACCACCAACACACATGATTCTCCATGCTTCTATATCCGTAAAAAAGACTTAAGAGGCCTTTACTATTCAGGCAAAATGTATGCGAATAATCTTACATGTGTCTTATGCTGTGTTTTTTATAAAATGGTATGCCAAAGGAATGAGCTTCATTTCCAATACAAATATGTAAAGCTGACAATACAAAAACGATCTGTTCAGCCAAAAAAAAGAGTGTGTTGTACATTCACATCATGTCAAGAGAAAATATTAATTTGCTGTACAAGTTTCAAATTGAACAAATTCTTGTATAGTGTACATGCCCAGCAAACTACAGAAAGGTTTGCCATGTTAACAAACAAAGAAATGGAAAGCTCGTATAAGGATATAAACTAAGTGCATATCTGCTGCATCGTAGCAATTGCTAGAAGTAATGGTAATACCACTTTTGATCTTTAGCTTTGGAAAACGCTAACTCCAAGTTCCAGAAAAGGAAAACCTTACCTCTGCCTGGCCAAGTGCCAGGAATAAAGCACGGATCTCTCTGAGAATTAAAACAGCTAGTTTACGGGTAGCAACCTGGAAACTACACAGCAGAACCAGTGCAAATCCTTCAACTGCATGTAGTACATTAGAATAGGGGCTTCTTTCAGTCTGTATCCTGTGGCTGGATCCATTTGGTATCAACTGTAGATTGATGCATGGGGAAAAAAAAAAGAAACAATGTTGTTTGAAAACTAGATATCCAATAAATACTCTATTTAACTACAACACATAAAGAATCAAGATGCTGAGGTCTCGTAAATGTTATGTAGGATACAGAAAGTATTCCCTCAAACCACTACGTTTTGTTTTTTTAACATACCCTATTCCACAAAACCTCTGCATGAGCACTGATTCATTTGGCTGGACCCCTCTTTGTAAACTGCAGTTCAACTCTCTGCTTTATTCTATCCTTTAGTAAAAGATGAAGGGGTAAATCACACTGCCAAAATTTTGCTGTTTTCCTACTTTAGAGATCAGGGTCCCCAGGTTCTATGATACTGCAGCAGGCAGCCCCATGAAGGGGTACGTGGCCTCTAGAAACTTATACCAAAGAGAACCCCATCAATAAGGTGAAGTAGTATTTACTGAAAAGTACAAGAGGCTTTCTCTTTCTCACATTTTTGTGCTACTATTACTTGTGAATAATGGTTCTCTGCAAGATAAAGCAGGCATCATGCTTGCACAAAAGAGGAAACTTCCAAAGTGACTGGGTAAGGTGATGAGAAGTCTGAAAATGTAAATATCTACGGGACAATGGAGATAGAAGGAGCAGGAGCAAAGTTGCTCAGTTCCCAGGCATGTCAGTAGCATATGAAGATAGCAAGCTATAAGAAACAATCATATTAGCTGATGTTTTTGGATTAACCAAATGAAATGTCTATGGGAAAGGAAGATCCACTTCACTGTTCCCAACACTGCATTCTCACTAGCATTATCAATCAGTTTCAGTCCTGGGAAAATGTTCTTCTGCAACAACTATGTAGACATATTTCACTTGATGTGCTTTTGCTGACATGCTTGCTTCAGTTTGACATGCATTCTCTCCTGTTACTCAACAACAATAACATCTGCTGTATTACACAAGGAAATGTCTGTCCTCAAAAGACTGCTGAACTAATTACCTTAAAAAAATCTTATGTGGCGTGAATTCTTCTCAGGTGAGTAAATACAAACATGTAAAATACAGATGCACAAGGGAACATAATTTCTGCCTTCAATTAATATAAATGCTTGGACACAAAACTCTTCATACCTCTGAAGATCTGGCTTTTGCCTGTTCAGCAGCTTTTCCTGGAGTATGTATGACAAGCTTCCATTGCGTGAGCAACTGTAGCAGCAACTTTAGTGAAGTATCAAGAAGGGTATGATGCATATCATTCACTTCACGCAACAGAAAATTAGTAAAACCGAAGAGTACATCCTCCCGCCAGTCAACAAAGTCAACAAGTAGACCCTGAAGAGAATTTTGTGCAATGTGTCGAAGTTCATCATCCATATGGATAGACAGCCTGTAAGCAGAAGTAAATCTCAGGTAATGAAGATCTAAGGAGCATTTATTGTGGTAATGAGCATGTTTCTCAGTAAATTAACACTGACGGAAAATTCCCAGTGCCAATGATGCTATCATGTTTTTATTATTACTGATCACAATTAACACCCTTAAACTGTTTTCACTGTTATTCTTTCTACAATAATACGTGAACACACTCGTAGATCCAAAGGAATTGCCTCTCTCCTAAAAGGTACGGCTTTGCATTATACTATTTGGCAACCCTGCCTTCTCTCCAGACAACAGTTTTGCTTTACTCACTTACAGAATTCTGAACCATTTCTACTTCACTACAGCACCAAAAAGCTCACAGAGTAATACTTGATTTTATAATCTATCTATTTGCTTACTTTCAGTGTAGAAATAGAAGAATTGCAACACTTATATTGCCTAACACCTAAAATGCATCTTTAGCCAAAAAGAAAATCCCAGTTATGGAAAGAAATCTTCGAAAGAAAGAAAAACGAGCATTTCCATCAAAAACTACTTTACATAAGACAGGGAATTAGGAAAAACAGGCTAAGGACATTCTGTACTTTTAGAAACTCGTCTCATACCCTGAAAGTCCTTCCAAAAGTTTAGATTTCAGATCCCATTTTCTAAATTTCATTTCCATCTAAATTTGCATTGTGTTGACATTCTTTTTTCAACACAAAAAATCTATATACACTGACACAAAATTTAACAAACCACATCTGTGTTTGTACCCTGGCAGAACAATGTAAATTCAGATCATTCTGTCTTGCAATTCCTGGTTCAGTGCTTTTATGATATATTTTGCTTCCTCCCCCAAGAGACCATAATTTTCTGGAGTGTGTCAGCACTCATTTTTGAAGTATTTAATCTATATTTAACAGAGCAGCTGAAAATAAGGATGCATTGGAAAGAAAAGGATAGAAATCAAGGGAGAAAAAAAAACAAAAAACAAAAGAACACACCAGCTGAATGGAGGGGAGTCAAATTCCAGTTGGTTAGAACTGTATGATGAGATGCAGCTCAGAACAGTCCACTGTAGCTGCATAAGGGACATTTTAGTTACATAAAAGGAAAGCAATTTAACCTCCTGTGAATATGACTCTAAAAATAACTACCATGCTTTAATATCATTCTTTAATAACAGTGTCTTTTCATATGAATTTGGAATCACGGTATTTGCTGTGCTAGGAAAGGACCATTTCTTTCTCATCGTTGGATTGCCATACACCAAAAAAAAATCAAGACCCCTAAGACAGTGATTAAGCCATCCAGAAAATGACTACCACAGTGACATAAATAATGGAAAAGGGGATACAAAAGATGTACATCTACAGACCCAAGTTACCATGCAATGGCACTGGCCACTATGTAATGAGAATAAATTCAACTGAGCATGAGAATACATTTCTGTACTTCTACCATATGGCAGGTAGCTTGAGGGAGGAAGTAAATGTTTGTTGGTACTTGAGTCCGATAAACTTGAAACCTAGTTTTGGAATTTGCAATGAATGGTTCCTACGGGCAGTAAAGTGGTAAGACGTACAGCATTTACTTGACATCTGCTGTACTGCTTAAATTTTAATACAGCTGTCCTGGAAGAAAGTCTTGCTGTAGGGTTACAGATTCCTCTCGAAACTGCCAGAAGACACATCTGTTGTGAGGATGAAAAGATAAAACCAAACAGCGAACAAAAGAACCCATTAACCCTAACATCATTTTATCTTTAGTGAGAAAAAATATTTAACTGCCTACCATGCAAACAACAAAGCCCTGTACAAAACCACTGCAAAACAGATTCTCAGTTTCTGTCAAAAAATTAAAATCTTTCAAAATCTTTTATTCTTGTATTGATTTAGTCTCAAAATCTAATCACCTCGGACTAAGAAAAGAAATAATACTGTAATAAGATTTATGATGTGATAAGAGAACAGCAATGACTTATCTCCTGGAATTACTTTTTCCATAGCTGGGAAAAGTAGTCAATCCAGACCCAAGGGAGGGTATACAGAATGCAGAAGCAGCTCTATTCCTGGAGTAGTCTGCAGACTTACATTAAGATAAGGACAGGTATTACTTCCTTAGACAGTTTATTTCCTTGTTCGGTGAAGCTGTACTTCTGTAGGCCATTTTCAGTCCACACTATCATAAACAGACCTAATTCTTTCAACCTTTCTTACATTTTTAAAATCATTCATTTTCTATTTTCCCCTGGTCAGTCTCTTCCTAACTGCACTGCATCAGCCTGGACACAGCTCTTCAAACCACGCATGTTTGACACTAATTAGAGGGGAACTTTTTAAGGCCTTTTAGACATTCCTATTCAAGCCAGGGAGTAACATTTGCCTCTTCACAGTAACATCACTTTCTTGTACTCAGTTTATGATCCACTGTAACCCAAAGATCCTAATCCACAATACTGAGATGCCACCCAGTTCTTTCAACGCCATGCCATACACTGCCTTGACCAGGAATTGCCTGTTGACTGTTTTCTGATAAAAAAAATTTCCAACATATTGAGCATCCATTTATGTTTACCTAAATTCTGTTTCCTTTGCTGTACTTGAGAATCTGATTTAAAACAGTACCAATGGCTTTGAAATGCTTTTGTGTGAGTAGACACAGGAGATAATAACTTCCCAGAGGTTATTACAGAATGGCTGGACATGTAGTTGCATCCAAGAGTGTCCTAGTGACGCTGTTCTCAGCTCCTCTTGATATCTCACTTCCTCTCAGAGTCAAGGACTAATATTACCAAACTGACCTACTGCTTACGATGTCCCAGTACGGTAATCGCCCAAGAAATGCTTACAATGATGACTGTAGCTAAAGAATCACAACCGATCTTTTCTGCATAAAGTCTGAGGTTTGAACAAGCAGAAAGCCAGTGGTTATTTTGACAGTTACGAGATGTAAGGAGAGAAGCACTGACTTATGAAGAAATCCACATCAATGTCTATACTTTCTTAGTTCTACAGATGTTATTTTTGAAGTCTGATCTTAACAGTCCTCTGTGCAGAATGTATATATGCTTTTAACCACCTTAGTTAAGATCATTAGTGAGGATGAAAGCTGGTTAAAATATTGGATTAAAGTCAAACATGTCCCATTTCATTTTCCTTAATTGGAATTCATGTCATTATCTAATGTATCTGCGTAATTTGATACTGTAATGATTTGAAACAACACATAACTGGATTTAAACACAAGGAAACCAAGCTTGCCACGGAGTACATCACCCTTCACCCTGGCTGCAGTTTTGGCTTGTTTAGCTGTCTGCACTCCTTACCACTAGCAGAATTAATTGATTCATTGCTCTAGTGCATCACTGGGAGTTGGCTGTTCACAGAGTACAGAAAAATGCTTTTGCACATAACCCTCCGACTCCCGCATCTGCCATTCTTCAGATATGTGAAAGACTTCAAAAGCAAGAACAAAGTGGAAAATATTGTTTTGCCACAGCTACATGATAGCAATATGTTGCTAGGGCCCTGTGGATTGATTTATCGCCAGACTTACAAGCACATGCTGAAACCTTTGACTTGTATAATAGAACCGAAATGTATCACACAGAGCTTTCTCTACTGACCAGCACTTGTTGTTATAATTATTTGCAGTATGTCACTGTTTTGATGTCCTGAAAAATAACCATAAACGTGTTCTACACTACCTTCTTCAGTGAAGTGAAGTACACCTATATAAATTCAATACCTAAATAAATCCAAGCAGGGAGGATAAGAAATCAAAACTTTACTTTCTGTCTTATAACAAAATCATTTCTATAAAAATTATTATTATCAATTAATTTAAAAAGTATTTGGAAACATTACATGCAGAATATTCTGTTTTACCAAATAAGTGGGAATCATGAACCAAAACTAAATGTTTATTTTCATGTCTTTCCACTGCACAGAAAAAAATTTCCCTCTTCTGTGAATCAGCATGCTGTGATGGTTAAAAAAAGGTAATGAATAGTCAGTATCTTGTAACCTAGATACTGAGGATAAAGAGCTCTAGATGATGTATTTATTCTCTTAGAAAATTCAAGAGTCTATAATGTAAACACAATGGGTATAATATAATGCTAGAACTTCTGTGTCTTATCTGTTAACAGAAGACTACTTTTTATATGGATATGGCTTTGTCTAAGCAAGCGCTACACACTCTGTGGCTCAGTATTCTGTTCTGTTCCACTTCAGCAGTTGTTTAATGATTGAACAGCTTACCTTGCCAGCAAGTCGATCAACTCAAGTTTTGACATTCCATCAGGAAGCAATCGAGGAATAGCAGCAACACACGTTCGGAACAGATCAATTTTTGGTTTTCTCTCACCACTGGAAATTTGAAACAGAATTTTAGCTGCACAATACTGGTGCTAAAGGATCTACCTACAGTTTTGCAGAGAAGGGATGGACAACAATGGAGCACCAGAAGCCTCATGAGAATATCAGGACAGAAAGAAAAGCATTAACAGTGAAACAAGGAAACTGATCTTGAATAACAAATCTTGATTTTGACATTTTTCATTCACAATGCTTACATAAAGTATTTCCACAGTACTTGAAAAATACACTATCATTGACTTACTGCTTTTCTCTGGCATATACGTCAAGAAAGAGTCACAACAGAGGAAGATTCTTCCATCAAGATCAGCTTTTGCATGACAAGCAATGAGGAAAAGCTGGGGATGTTCCCCACCCTAGTGCAGCTACAGTCCATCAACTGAATAAAGTAAATAGTGAATACGTAAGATGGCCAAATAAGAGCAGAGACAAACCGTTGACCTGAAGAGGGCATGAACCTATGGAAACCCTGCCACATCCATAATTACATTGAGAAAGAACTGCCCTTTAGAGCAGGTAGGGCCAGAGAGTTTCTGTTGATCTCTAGCAGAGATAGCAGTTATGTAGCAATCATTATCAGTGAAAACATGTTACAGTAGCCCCAAGGCTGCTCTAATCTCTGAAATGGCTTAACTGTTCCTGAACAGCCTGAGAAAGTGGTTCTGTTTAAAGTTCAGTATGAACCAGAAACTAGGTTGAGAGCCCTTAATTTTTCCAAAAGTAGTTTAAGTTTCAGCTGCTGATAATTCTCAGGACAGATGCAATCCTGACTTCTTTCCCATCAGTTTTTGGAAGAATGAAGATTAAAGTTCTTGTGACAGACCCTAGAATATTCTTCGTGCTCCTTTTTTACCTTGCTGATCAATTACTTGGCTATACAGGATAAAAGAAGTAGCTAGAGCATGATAGCATTTTAAAATGTACAGATTTTCCCACAATACTATTCACTATTAACCTTCAATATGAGGATGTTGCATTTGGATAGCTAACTTTTGAGTTCAGCCCCAGAGAAAGCCTGAAGATGACGTTATCCCACAAACCTAAAATAAGAGTTATAGATTATCTCTGATCATTTACTGAAATAATAGGTACAGAACAGGCATAAAGTGACATTAGGTTTACTTAAGGATTAAAGAAAGTTTTGTAGTGCCACTTGAATACCATTCTTTCTCTTAACACTCCTTTATGCTTACCAGCTTGGATATGTATTATCTTAACAAAATGGTACGGTAGTATGTCTTCAATAGATTAATTTAAATTGTACAATTTGGAGAAACAGTTTTCACAATGGATTATCTCTGTTTTATGCTACCTGTATCACATATCCAACAGACACAACCTGAAAGCAGGTGTCAGCGACTGACTTGAGAAACTGTGAAACACAATTCCCTTTTTGACAATTTGGTTATAAAGAAGTCTCTCTGAACTACTGTCACTAATGTAAACAGAAGTTACACTAATCACTACTGCAAAATACTGAATTATACTTTTTAAAAAACAAAAGTGCTATCGGAAATTTTATCTGCACAAAAAAAATAAAATAAAATGAGTCTTTCTTGCCGACTTGAAGTGGAAAGTGAACTTTGCAGAGTTTCATTATTATCAGTCCCTAGTGACTGTAAACAGTTTGTGCAGTTAAAGCTGAGGCATGTAAAATAATAGTCTGAGGGGAAACAGTTATGAGGGCAAGTGAGTAATTATTTATAAATATAAAATCTGTGGGTGTTCTGTGGCTTATCAGCCGCTCAGAAGTCTAGCAGGAGAAGATCCAAGTTTGAGGTTCAAGTTCCCATCTTATCTGAGCTACCAGGCACAGCATGCAAAGCGCCTGGCAAGAAGGCTCTGACAGGGCTCTGCGCTCATCTCTGGCTGGCTCAGTATCCAGCAGGATGAGCTCTGGATGAAGACACTGACAGCTGTCCTCAGCTGGAAGTCTGCTTCCATACCAGCAGTAGGGCTTTTTAGCTAGGTACGGTCAGCAAAAACATGTTTATATGTTAACCATATTCTGACTAAATACTGGAAATTAATTATAACCAGTAAGGAAATTCATATCCCACTGCAGGGTGCAAAGAAAACTCAGTTTATAGTGTTGTATCTATGTATTAAAGCCCATAAGAACTCAACTATTTAATTCTGGAGAACTGCAAAATTCTGTGAATACAATGATGAGCAATTACATATAAACAATATATTGTTTTTTTCATAGCACAGTTTTTAAAAGGGTTATTTTAAAAGTTGATAGCTAATGAAGTTGTGCAGGAGTTGACATGAGTTTAGGTTAAGACTGATAACAAAACACCTCAGATATTTTTGTTTTCCATAGAAGAACAAGAAAAAAAAAAGTGATATAATGTGTTTTTCCATTCTCTTGCATATATTAATTAAATTAAGTTCAGTCTGGATTTAAGGCTATTCTGGTTACAGCACAGAAATGCAGCAACTTACATGGCTAGATGCAGACCCCCCAGCCTTCCTAACTTTATGTCTCTGGCAAAGGTAGCTACCAAACCAAAGGTCTTCCTGAAACTTAAAACCCACAAGTCTAATTATTCAGTGATTCTAAAAATAAACATCACTTCAGTGATGCTGAGAAACCGCAGAAAGGAAATTTACAGCTAAGATAAAGTACACTTCTCATCTAAGGGCTCACTGTTCTACTAATTAACTTCTGGAAATAAAATGTGAGATAAAAAATTCATTTTTCCTCCCCTTCAAACACTTGGACACCCAACATTAATATGAAAACTGATGGCAAATACTGAACAATACAGTGCTGTAAGAAAAATGGTACTGTAAGAGAAATATGAAATGTTACCAGATAGTAAAGTTGGCATTTAATATAAATAAACTGAGACAAAGCTAAAGACACAAATAGCTTAAAATCTCATCGTGATCATCACAGTAACAAGCACGGGCAAAGGAAAGGCATTAAAACATAGAGATTATATCAGCTGTAAATTGGTGGTTGAGTTTGGCCAATCATCCATCACACTAAAAGTCCGCCTCACTATAATTCTCTCCTGGAAACTTCCCTCATTATTCAGTTCAGATGAGAATGCCAAAAGCCGCTGATGAAGGCTGGCTGCGGTGCACACTGGATTGATTCCAGTCCAGTGGAATTCTTCTTACATGCAAGACTGTTATGAAAAGGTGACTTGGGCTTTTAAGAAATAATATATTTTGATTACAGGTATGCACAGTAATGAGAATTTTGACAGATCATTTGGTATTAATGGAGATTTACATATAGATATTTTTTCATTTATTTTGAACTTCAGTGATGTAAAGATACTTTAAAACTGTTCTATGCATACGTTGGTATGCAAATTCTTCCATCTGAACATTCTTAAGACACACACACAGATTTTGGCTGTACTGAGAATGTCAGTTCAACTCCAAACACTGTAACATGAAGAGATGCACTCTCAACTTGTCATAAACAGTTTTTCAGTGTATATAAGCTAGCTGTTCTGGTTTCTTGCTGACACTCTGATGGCTCAAGATAGACAGAACCAATGCAAAAGTTCTAAAATTGCACCTCAGTATTTAATGGTATTTACTGTTCTTTAACACTCACGTGATCATGTCTTCAGGTTCTTTGTTAAGCATCTGTATGTTGGTTAGCATCATGCACCGCCCCACTTCCTTGTCAAGATGTCTGAGGATGTTGTCCACAGCTTTTCTTACTTGAGAGTAATACAATGACATACCTGCAATAATATGCATTTTGTATCATTTGTCATATTTGTAGATGTGTATATTTTGTAAAAGAAATCTGCTCAGCCAAGCTGTGTTGCGTGAGTTAAGAACAATGTTTTACATGTGATACAGCATACTCCATTAGCACAGATACCTTAACACACAGACAGAATATGTTACCATCTCAAAAACATTCTGTACATAAAAATAGCCCAAGTGATATAAATACATATTTCCCAGTGGAGTAACTGAAAAATACTTGGTCAAAAATATGTCTGTACACAGACAAATAAAACTGCACAGTTTGCCAAGCTATATATTATTATTATATTATATATAAGGAAGCTGGGGCTGTTTAGTCTGAGGAAGAGGAGGCTGAGGGGAGACCTTATTGCTGTCTTCCAGTACCTGAAAGGTTCTTACAGTGAGAGTGGGGCAGGTCTATTCTCACTACTGACTTGTGACAGGACGAGGGGAAATGGCCTCAAGTTGCGCCAGGGCAAGTTTAGGTTGGATATTAGAAAGAACTTCTTTACAGAAAGGGTGGTTAGGTACTGGAATGGGCTCCCCAAGGAGGTGGTTGAATCGCCATCCCTGGATGTGTTTAAGAGCCGCTTGGATGTGGTACTCAGGGATATGATTTAGCAGAGGTTTGTTGTTGTGGTATTGTTTTGTGGTTGTTTTTTAAGAGATAGGCTACTGGTTAGGCTGCGGTTGGACTTGATGATCTTCAAGGTCTTTTCCAACCTGAGTGATTCTATGATTCTATGATTCTATGATTTTGTGACCTTCCACAACAGAGGTAAAAGATTTGATCTAGTAGCAAGGTTTAGAAATGACAAGCATAAGGAAAAAAGGAATCTGAATAAGCTCTCCTAAAACTAGAAATAAGTGTCATGCTATTTTACATGAAATACAATATTAGACACACAGCTTTAAAGGAGTTTATGAAAATCAGATACTTCAGAAATAAAACTTCAATGCTCTCTTCTTCCATATTAATCAAATGCTAAAATTTTCTTAATCAAATTTAAGCTTATTAACACCAAGCAATATATTTTCAGTCAGCTATCTCCATTCAGTTCTTCTCCTGTTTAATAAAGAAAAAATTATCTTAGAACTTCAAAATAACAACAATTTTCAGATCTGATAAAATCAGAAGTTCAGTGCTAGAGCAGAATGTAAAAGACAATATAGGAACTACTTAGCTTAACCTTAAATGCTATCTGTGGAAATCAGAACATTGTACCATAACATAGTAAAGAATCTACTACTGAAATAAAAGAAATCAAGAGTTCAAATGTTCATTATCAAGTGCAGTCCTTATTGGCACAAAGAGTAACCGAAATGAACTGACTTAACAACTGCACTATGTCCATTGCACACTTCAGCAGCAGTTGAATTGAATGAATAAACAAAGCTAGAACTAAAAGAACTAATTCTTAAAAACCAGAGTGTTGCTGCCTTAGATACCATCTAGGTATGTAAGAGCTTTTCTTGAAAACAATTTTGCATAATAAAAAAATATTAAAAAAACACTCTATAGTTCTCAAACTAAATCACATATCTCATTAGAACAGAAACATTTACAATAATGAAATCAACTGGATTCTTAACACTATTAAATTATTCTAGAGACTTTTTCACATTCGTTCACGTGCAGCTTCAATACTGACCTATCATTTTTGCTTCCTCCTCTGTAAGAGTTTTGCTCAAATATGTTTTCTTCACTCTGAGAGTATTTCCAGAAGGAAGGACAGCTCCAGTCACTGGCATTGGAGGTTCACCATCTTTTTGCTGCAGGCTATCAGCAATTACCAAGAAAGCTCTCAGACCAATATTCATTCTCTGTAAAGTTCCAAAGATGAACGAATATCACAATCAAACAATCATATTCTTAAATCACTTGGCAATTTTGTTACACAGTTGTACTTTTTTCAGTATTCCAGTCACATCAACTAGCCTGACATATGTCGTAAAAAAGTAGCCATAACATTAACTATGAATTTATAGCTTTACTATGAGTGGCAGCTGTTCCCTCTCAAAACTTCAATTCTTCTCATCTGTACACTATAATTTTATCCTCAAGATAAAAAATATGGATTTGAACCCGGAGTTTAATAATGTATCCTAACTGGACCCAGAGTTAAGCATGAATGTCCTAAATGGTCATTATGACCGACAATGAATAACTGTCTCAAAAGGGCACAAGATTGACCCCACTATGTGAAAAGTCTGTCATGGAGCTCAGCACCAAAACATCTGGAAGATGAAGCTAAGTGAAGCGAATGTCTCCAGGGAGTAGAGAGGAAAACCTGCAGTCTTTATACTGCATTGGTTAAAACACCAGAATGCTTTTCATTTCTGATAAATGTATTCCAAAAATTGAGATGAAGTTCTCATGTCAGTCTTCCAGAAATGCATTCAAATAGACATAGGTGATTCCTTAAAACGGAAGTCTGTGTACAACAAAAATCAGCCCAATTATTTCACTGTCTTTGGACTAACGTTGCTGATGAACAGCAACATTTCAGACGTTGTCTATGTCCCTCTGATACACAGATATCTTGATGCAAAGAAATAATTTGCCTATTCCCCATAAGCTCTGCCTCATGCAGTGCTCATGTGCAATGAATGATATCTGCAGCACAGCAGTGATCAGACAACCGCAGATGAGTCTGATGCCAAACTTGGCAGGGTCTGCCTGCTCAGGAGCTCAACTTGATTTTTCTGTAGTCCACTGAATAAAGATGAAAGCTGTGCTGTAAGTAGAGCTCTCTTGTTTTTACTGGTTTTGACAGTAAAAAGTTTAACACACATTTCAAAATACCTGTTTTAGAATCAAATTGGATTTTGCAAATAGCTCATTTTATTTTAACATTTTAGTGAGTAGATATGACTGTGCAACAGTACAGGATTAGGATCATACAATCATTGCATTCTCAAATGGTTTGGGCTGGAAGGAAACTTAAAGGACACCTAGCTCCAACTCCCTGCAGGGTGGCAGGGCTGCCACCCACCAGATCGGGCTGCCCAGGACACTGAATGCTTCCAGGGATGGGGCACCTGCAACTTCTCTGGGCAATCTGTTCCAGTGTCTTATTACTCTGTGAGGAAAGAATTTCCACCCTGTATCTAATCTAATACTTCTTATCTTGCATGTATTAATTTTTAACTTTCAAATGTTTATTTTATTTTATTTTATTTTATTTTATTTTATTTTATTTTATTTTATTTTATTAAATTATAGGCAAATTAATTTCAAGAGAGTTTTTCATTATTTTATCAAGTATTTTATATATATATATATATTTAAAGTTTTTTAAATGTCTGATTGTTTTCCCTAAGGAAAGCCCTAGAAACATGATTAACACTCATGGAGATGTACATGACCACCACCTTCAATTCTTCATGTACTCTTTTTTAGTAACACTGTTTTGAAAAATGTTGAAATCATTAAAGAAAATTCATTCTTATAATGAAGTATTTTAACGCATTAAATAGATCATCAGCAAAGCGATCAGCAAATAATGTGGCTGATAGTTCCATTTCTCTCTTTCTTTTTAGGCATTTACATGACTTCACACTCTGTAACCTCCACACAAGGCAGGAATGAACACTGTGGCATTTCACAGATCAGTCCACAGAAGCATTTCATCGATAAATCAATTTCAAGATATTGCTTGGGAACTGGACAATGGCAAAAGCATGCTGAGAATGTAAGTGGAAAGCAAATGTATCACAATATAATACACATGAGCTAAAAAAAATAAATGCAGATGCATGTCGTACCTCCGGGTTGAGACTGAAAGCTTTTGCAGGTTTTCCAACACAAAGGAAATCAAAGATAATTTCCTTCATTGCAAAATCCAGACGTTCCTAAAATAGAAAAATATTGCAAATCGTTAAAACTTCTCACCTCTGCTACTTATTTCAAGGCAATAGGATCTTGAGATCCAGTTTAATCAGGATTTATTGAAATGTTCAGAACAACAGATTTTTAGGAGTATGCTGAACACACCATCAGATCTAAGCTTTCATCGCTGCTGTATGTTGACAAACGACAAAATCCTGCTTGCTTAATTTATAACATTTGCATACAAAATGAGCCATTTTGGAAATAAGGCTTTTAATTATTTCATTTAAACCATTTAAAATGCAGTAATTATGGTACTAACGTAGTATTTTATATAAAAGCAGATCATTCACAGATGGCATAGTTCAGGGAAGATTTTAAGCATCTGTTGTATTCACTTCTATACAGAGACTTTAAGCATGTGCTTAAGTGCTTTGCTCAATGTGAATGTTCATTTAAGTAATGAAAGAGAAGAAACCAAATGTTAGTGTATTTTAGCAATTCCCATTTGAACCGATGAAAACTGGATGTGTTAGCAATGTACTTAATCTGCTTTTTCTCCAACTTACCTTCTTCAAAGCAGAGCAACTTATTTGTAAAGTTTGGTAGGACTTATTCAGTATCAGCACAAATTACAATTCATTATTTCAAATTTTATCAACAGTCAGAGGTGGTCAATTAATGCATTTTCTGACTAGCTGGCAAATTCTAAAACTGATAAGAAATACACTGAGCTGAACTGAAAACAATTTCATCTATTTTCAGCGGAACAAAGGTAACAAAAAACTTGTTTCAAAGAAGACCGTCTCAGGTCCATTTATGAGGATTGCTCCAAACATAATGCCTCCTATTATGTTGGTCTACCACATAAGAGGTGGGTGTTGGTGGTATGGCAATAGAGGTTGAACCTTTCTATAGATATTCAATTACATGTTGTTGCTGTGTGACAGATGGCAGCAGAGGGGCAGTCTGATAAAATGGCATCTGACGTGGAAGTGCATATGAAGGAAACGTGTGTCACTGAATTCCTCCATGCAGAAAAAATGGTACCCTTTGACATTCATCAATACTTGCTAAATTTTTATGGAGACCAAATAGACAATGTGAGCACAGTAAGGCAGTGGCTGGTGTGTTTCAGCTGAGGCGACATTGGGTCATCTCCACTAGTGAAGACTGTTACAAGGATGGTATTCAGATTCTTGTTCATTTCTGGTGAAAATGTATACCTAATGATTGCGACTGTGCTGAAAAACAGTTTTTTGTTGTGAAGAATTTGCTCTGTCAAACATTGTTATTATGCTCTTTGTATCTGTTGTAGTTTCCACAGAAATAAATAGGAGATATTATTTTTGGAGTGACCTACATAAAATACCATCATTATCTGGATGAATGATATTAATAATGGTACTGCAAAAAACTTCAGAAAATAGGAATTTATTTATTTGTAATTGCAAAAGCAAGCTATTTGTTACTTGGAAATGTATACACATGGATTTCCCATACCTGTGCAATGAACTGTATTATCTTCACAAAGATATTTAGAGGCATGTCTCTTGGCACAACACCCCGGGACCCTTTGGGGAAAAGTGTTGTGACAATTGTAATAAGTCGACTGTAAAAGAAAGAAAAAAGCATTAGACAGTTGTGGTCCTTGCACACCTTCAATTGTCATGAAATCTAACTTGTAAATCCAACATCACTTAGAAAGTTAAGAAAGTATTTTTTTTTTTTATGTGAAAATGCAATGGCATAATTTGTTCCGATCCTTTGCTATAAAATTCAGTGCAATTATTTTATTTCACTGCTATATTATGAATAACAACAAACTATTTCTAAATTTAATGAGGCAAAGAGTGATTTTCAGTTCTTTCACAAGATGGGCAATAATTCACAGGGACACAAAAGGGAGAATTTTATTGTGTACTTTTCAGTGTTTGTTTGTTTGTTTTAGGAGAACTGTATCAGCTCTTCATTGGCAGTATCTGCTCTGCAAGTCCCGATTATCATAACAAACACAGTGCCTCACCTTTGGGTAGCTGTATTGCTTTCACATTTAATTCTGATCATGTAAACCCACAGTAGTCTGTACAGTGATTCCAGTGCAACTCGAGCCATTTTGGGGTCTTTATTCTAGAAAAATAAAATAAAATTCAGGCACAAACTAGAGAGGAAGCTCTGCATTTAGTGGATGTCATGATTCAGAGTTTTTACAGCGATGTTACAAAAAGATACAGCCCCACAGCTGCCCAGTACCCTCATCCCTGTAGCTGCAGGATATCTGTGCATTTGACCTACCTCTCCCAGTGTTACATAAGCTGTCAGAAAAGCAAAATATCAAGTTAGTGTGAATTAAATACAGATTACAATCTAAAATATCTACTTGAAAACCAACTCCACATGACTCTGAAAAGGAAACCCTGTCCTTATTTGATTCTATCAGTACAAAAGGTGTTGTCCTTTGATGGAGACCTCATGTGAAGGACATAGCAGATATTCAAAAGAGAAAGGCCAAAAATCTGTGAATTCTTAGGGTGGCCTAGATAATGTTGCACCTGGAATGAATGAGATTTCACTGGATTATCTGTCTGGATTGCTATTTATTTTTGGAAACTTTTGAACTAGTATATGATTTCTGACTGGTGATATGCAGTTTTCTATTTCAACATCCAGTTAACTGAGATCCCCCCAACCATTTGCCTCCAGGCTGAGACTGATTATATATTCTACCTGTGCCTTCTGCAGAGGTCTCCAAACCACTGGTTCAGCAAGTGGCAGGAAAGAGGCCCTTCATTTCAGCTAACCATGTCACTACTTAGCTAGGGTTGGGACCATCCTTTCATTTGGATCCACTTTAAGTGCAGGACGGCACACTAGTTATTGTGGAAGTAATAGGTAATATTGGGCCATCTTTGGTAAGTCACTCAAGCTGCTTTCAGCAACAACACTGCCTGTGTCACAGCTGTTTGACTCAGGCTTCATTTGATTAAGAAATACAGGAGAAAATAGAACTAGGCAGAAGTATACTTAGTTATCACCAAAATCTGTACAGCTAACTATGTACTGCCAGTGGGCAGAACTATGTATGGATCAGCTAATGGCAATAATCCAGCATGATTACCTAAAATGGATTTGCAACATATCAAGATACTGAATATCAGTTAAGTTTTAATATGGTAGTTAAAAACGGAAGATACTAACCTTGAGATTGGACAGGCAGTTGTTGAGGAAAATATGCCATCTGTTTAAAAAGAACTGCTTCTGACTGACACAAAGTAGGCATGTCACCAAAGGGTACAAAGCCTAAACAGGAAATGGATGGTGATACCATATTATTCACACGTCTACAAAATACAGAAATGATTTAAAAGAGCTACTGCAGATTTAAGAGCTATAACTCTAATATTTTATGCAACATTAGTCAACAAAAGCACATTGTTAACCAGTACAAGTTAAAATGGACATTTCTCTAAAGCTGTTACAGATATGTTTTACAAATGCATCAAAACCAAACGCCTACTTACAACACAATCATAAACCCAAAGATGGGGCATAGTTTTAAAGCCTGACAGGGTTAATTTCTGTCAATTAAATGACAAACGATAGCATGGAAACATCCACGCCTTATTATAAAAACAGTAGGACCAGCACAGTTTATTGAGATTCTTGACTTCTCAATTACTGCTAAAAATCAGCAGTCATGACATTTACTGGGAGATGTGTCAAATGCACTGCTGAGGTGTGCTGAATTGCAGGCAGTGCCTGGGTCTGCTGCTGGTTATATCTTGTGAACTGTAAAGTAAGAAGGGGCAAAAATGTACCTATCAATTTTAAACTGACTTAGCTGGTTCAACAAGACTTGGTTTTCAATTCTCATGCTAACACAGCAAATCAGAACTTTAAAATACAGTAGAAAATAAGATAACTTTTAAAGACCAATGATTCTCAAAATTAATGTTAGAACTCTAGCATTAGTCACAGCTCAAAGTCTAAGTACACTCTAAAATCCTGTAATACATAACATAAATTATCCATATCTAGATTTCACCTAATTTCTTCAACAAATGGCAAATGTACGTTAATTTTTTTCTTTTATAATCTTTATGTCCAAAGTCCATATGGCAGAAGATAACTTTTCTCAAAGAAGATTTTCTTACAATTAACGTTAAGACAGTAATAGTTGAGTACTTGGCAGGACCGCAGAGCTCATACACAAACCAAGGTTGTTAAACTCATCCTAACCCAGAACCCTCAGATGGAAGACACACAAACCATCTCCTGGAGTTTCCCAGTTCCCTCTGTTTACTATCAAGAGAACCTCAGCTAGCTCAGACCAGACACTTTCAGACAGAAAATGAGGTCCCCACCCTGCCTGTTCAGTCAATGAACTGATTCACAAAACCCTGATCTCAGAAAGGAAGGTCCTCCTCAGACTCCAAAGGGCGCATTTTCTTCCTGAGGTCTGAAAATATGCACTGCAGCTATTTCTGCCCACTGTTTGCTTCTCCCCTCCTCCTCACAATGTTTGTACTTCTAATCACACCCTCACAAGAATCTAGTCTATTTTTTCACTTTTAACTATGTAGCTCCCAGTGTGGTATGTGTAGACAAGCAATCAAATGCTAAGCCCCAGCTGTGCAATCCTTTCTCAAGCATGTACTATTGACTTTGGCAAGTACAGCCACCAGTTTGGGGAGCTTCTATTTTGTGTGAAAACTGTACAGCAAAGCCCTTGCCCTGATGCAGTTTTGACAAGGTTTTATTAACTTGGCAGAGTGGAGTAGCGCCACACAAACACAAGCAGAGAGAAATCAGAAATTTGTCCCAAGCCTCCTAGTAATTCAAACAGAACCAGAACTCCACCCTGGGGAATGCTCAGACCATTTCCTAGCACTGGTGTAACTGATGCACAGTGCAATGGTGGCAGGAAGCAGCAGCACACTCCTGCAGTCCTCCCAGGAGATTCGCAAGCACAGGTGAGCAGCGGTTCCAGAAAGAACTGGAAACAGGTTAGTCTTTGGGACATTCCCCCAGAACAGGAAAGGAAGGACTAACGACAACTTTCCTTACTTAAAAGGCCCAGGCTTCAAAATGGATTAGCTAACACCGCAGCGCTGACATGCGCTGACCCAGTTGGAGAGACAAACTGCTTAAGGCAGCCAGCGTCAAACTGACTCAGATCTTCATTTAATTCAGATCAACTCACGCTTCCAAAAATACACTGCAGTGTCACTGTTCATCTCACAAGAAAAAAATGAAACAGAGAGCTGAACAGTAGCCAAGTTACGGATTTAAAAGGGCATGTGTTATACATATTTTCATTCTTACAACATATTATTTAAGCCCCTTGAAAGAGTTGTTCCCACATGTCTCACTTGACAAGAAATGAACTCTATTCTTCCTTCTTTCCTCCTAATGCTTACACACAGTAAGTATGAGAAAACCTAATGGTTTAGTAGTCAGAGCCCCAGAAGCTGAAAACATCTGCCTGATTCAGAGTGATTAAGATCATATTCTATATAACATAAATGGTTGTTTTTTGTGGCTTTTTTTCTTTGCAGAAACAATAGCCTACCCTGCAAACAGAAACGTATGAGATATAAATCAAACAGAGAAAAAGTTCTACGAATTTCCAAAGAGCCTTGTTAAAGGGATTTTTCTGACAGCGAATTTTAGCCTCTGCTTCTTAAAGTTACTAACCAATGAGTGCTTCTTCCGTGAAGAAAGTTCAAGTGTTGTATCATACAGGCTTTCAACAAAGTTCCTCAGGCAGGGGACATTCACTTCATTTTTAACAGCCTGAAAGAAAATGCTGTGTTAATGAAACACTGTTTCTCAAGATATTTTTATCAGTTTTAAAGAAATTATGCAAACAACCCCCAAAATAAAACTCACAGCAGCTACGGGGACAAGAATTTCAACAAACAGTCCTGCCAGTGCGTGCTTGATATCTTTGTCTTTTACTTCAAGGAAATAATGTGCACATTCCTAAGACAAAAGAAAACAAGAAACATAAATTGTGTATCAGCTGGAATAAAGGCATCCAAATGTTTGCTTAATGCACATCAAGAAAACAGTTGAGCCAAACACATAGCAAATACTTGCACTGTGTGATAAGTTCTAAATTTGTGTTCTGCTGCAAGTACAAAGCAGAAGGCAAATCAAGACCAAGGATCTCTTGCTCCAACCGTTATAATCCAGAAACTCTCTCCTTACTCCTGCTTTTCTGGTTAGTGTTTTGGGGATGGAAAGGGAGATGGACACGGGCTGATCTCATGCTGTCTCTCTGTGTATATTCAGGAGCAGGAAGAATACTACACACAGTCTGCTTTATGTAATGCTCTGTAAGAACAGAAAAGCAGTAACTTCTCTGAGGACAACAAATCGTATTAGTCCAGTAACCTCTCTCTCTCTGGGTCCAAGGTCCCCAGAGCCATTGACCTTACGAGGAAGATCCCCACTGACCTTCTTTTCCCTTCCTTTTCCCCTTTTCCTTCATTTTCACATGCATATAGAAGTTTACAGATTAGATCAAGCATAATTTTTCCTGCCTACATCATGTAATTTCAGTTACTGCAGCCACTGCTGCTACATCACTAAGGCTCTTAATCAAAGCCAGCAGCCTTCGTGGCCTTCTCCAGTTGGTGGTGAAAGTCAGGGTCTGCCAGAGCTCACTGCTGAGGTTAGCTCACCCTTTGAAAATGTCTCTCTCCCAGACTGAAGCTGGTATGACAGAGCCTGTAGCTGTAGAACTGTATGTAGATACTTAAACGAATAGATAAATTATCCACAGAATCAAACTATATACACGCTTTATCAAATTGGTTTTCATACGCAATACAATGAATCTTATATAAATCCTTACGCAAAGGATCATGTCATGGATCATTTATATGTAGGATCACCATCCATAACGCATCTTATGATGCACTGCAGGATATATAAAAACTCATCAGGTGCCGAGATACTCCAGTGATGAGCAAGACAGAGATTATTAGCATCCAGATTTTGAGCCTAATGCATGAGAGCTTTACTAATTCCCAGTTTCAATAGCAGTGAACACTGGATCCCAACAGTGCTGTGCAATAAGAATACAACACATCCACTCATATTACTCATGCAGTGAACACACACTGCTTTAATGTGTTGCCATCTCTGGATAACTTACATGAAATCAACACATAATGAGCTGCCTTCACATATCAAAACACAAGGTAAGTAGAAAAAATTAACCTTTTCTCTATTGTTAAATATGGCTAAGAACACTGCAAGATTCAAATATAATGTGATTCATGTTCAAGGTTTAGAGAAATTATTCTTCATACCTCTATGTGTGTGCATTTGTATTCCAATGCCAAATCCTTCTTTGTGAGCATCTAATATTAAATATGGTTATTTATCATTCTACTGACACTATTAATAAGCTGATCTTACATGGAGATCTACATAAAACATTCATTTTACAAACTCTGCAGGTATGAAGATGATCCCAAGAAAGAAGAGCAGATAAAATGTTAAGCTAAAGAAACCTGCTGTGGGGTATACAACCTACCATGTGTTACCAGATAGAAATGTGGACTACTTTCTTTTTATTCTATATAAATATAAATATTTATTCTAAATATTTTCTTTTTACAGAATGATATGTTAGTTTAAAGCATGCATGTCAGACATACTATGCTCTGTATTTGTGGTTCTCAGAATGGATGGGTACAGGATACCCTATAGAGGAAGGAGCATGAAGGTGTGGTGAAAGGTAACAAGGTAACAAGCCATCCAGGGGAAATTCCATCCAGCTTTTGCCTCAGTTCTTTCTCTTCCTTTGTGGTTTTCTACATCAAACTTCCACTCCTCTTTGGGAACTATGTCAAGGGTGGAAAAATCACTTTGGAGGCAGTGAGCAGCTAGGCAGGGACACAGGGGAAGGGATGGTTGTAGGATGTCAGTATGTGAGGTCATAGTTCTACTCTTTTTGTTGGAGAAAAACTTCCTTTGTTGGAGGACATGAGTATATGACTCATGACACTCTGGAATGAAATGATATATTCCTGAGTTAGGTGACCGGAGAACTGAGAGTTATGTGTCTAAAAATCCCCTGAAGTATCACAACAGGAAAGGTTACAGGGGTCTGCTCTCTAAGTTCTGAGAACCGCAGCTCTACACTTAAGAATTTTACCTGCATAAACTGAAGAGAAGCTTCAAAGTCCTCCACAGGATACATCTTAATACGGAAGAATTTCATTCCCATTATGAGGCTGATAATGCTTTGAACTACATACGGGCTTTGTTCTTTATGCCGTAGCTCTTTTAATTCTGCCATGAATTTCTTCTTTACAGCAGGAAATCTAGGAATTCGTATTGGTTAGTCCCAAAACAGCATACATTCATGTTTGAAATGTATTGTAAGACATATAAATGGGGAAAAACTGACAGAAGATTCACATCTGGTTGTAAAATATATCAATCAGTTGGTCAATAGATTTCTTTCAGTTCAGCTTTCTTTTGCTTCTGACAAACTCAGAACAAAAAGAGTTCAGCCTGACCTTAGTCTTTGTGCACAACTACATCTTCCCAATTATTTTCCACTTGTGCTACATTTTAATATTTGAGCTCATGATATCATTAAAATAGCCCTATCAGACGTCATTCAAAAATTCAAGTTGAAAGATCGTGAAAAGTACGTGCAAAAGACAAGGCTCAAATTATAACCATGAAAATATTCAGGTAGGCCATTATTCAGGTAGGCCATTTTTGCCTTTGCTTTTTGTTTCTGACAGTCATTACAGTAACACTACAGCTTGGGATTGGGGGCAGGGGTGGTAACCATATTTTATCTCCCACATGAGTCTGCTTCTCTATCCATAAGGATCATCTACAGGATTCAGAAGAAGCTGCATTAAATTACAAACTGAAATAACTGCATAGAGACTTGAAAATATTGGTAAAATATTGCAGTCATTTTAAGGTTTGCTCAGCTAGAGAAAAAAACAGCATATAGAAAAAAGACTATTTGAAATAGTTCTCTTCAGGCCTTTGGGGTTTCCACAGACATCACTGGTGAGATAGGGAAAATACTTTTGCTGTAGCCTAGTTGAATTTATTATAGGATCACTGGAATAGACAATGCATATAGGAAGTCTCTGATTTTCTGGACGTTATGCTCTAAACCACCTGGATGAACAGAGGACCATGGAGATGAAATGATTTATTGTGCACTATCTTTAAAGAAATTGAGAAAACCAGAATACTTGCATACAAAGTAAATGAAACTACTCAGGTTTCCTTTATGTATGGTATTCAATTTTACTCACTTTGCTTGAGCTAGTACACCTATAACTTCTGCATATAAATCTGCAACAATGTGCATATTTCCAGTGTTAGGACCAAGGTACCTGGCAAGAGATAAGAAAGAATTGTGTTTGTCAGTCAGGTGTCTGAGAAAGCATGATGCTTAAATGCAATCTATGCAAGTCAGCAAGTAGGTTTTTTTTTCATGCAATTTTTGTCTGAAAAAGAGCCTTACCCTTCTTTGTATTTAAAGTGCTTGAAAGCCAAGTTAATAACATCATGTACCAAAGTGTCTATTACAGGATGAAGTGGAATCTGAAAACACAAAATAAAACATGACCGGTACACATATAGTACACTTCAAGCCACATAACTAAGTACTAGTATTACTTGTGGGTACCTTTCCTACACAGATAAGATACCAGTAGAAATAGCAGCTAGCTAATAAGACAGCTGAAATGAGCTATCCATTTAAAGTCCCTTTAGAATTGAAGATAAATACTTCATCTTCAAAAACCTGTCAAAGTGAAGTCTGCATGAGTGCAGAATACTCTGTATGGCACATGTGCAAGACAGAAAGCAATGGACAAGCATACAGGGTTTTATCTCATGGTTTTATTAGATTTTTAAAGACAAAACCAGAAACAAGAATCCTAAAATTATGCTATAAGACAAACTTTGTACAGATAATGTACATCTGAAGAACTCCATACCTGTTTCAAAACTTCTATTAATACTAAAGAAAATATAAAGTCAATAGCCAGATCTCTTCTTTCCATTAAATAGTCCCTTTGCTGTTCATCACTGCAAAATCAAAAGAAACACAGCATTTAGGAGATGTGTTACAAATCACATTATATGCTTTCTTCAGTTACACACGTAGTTCGCAGGGGATTATGTTCTATTTTTCAAAACTGCACTACAACATTTCAGAAGTAATGCACTGATACTTCCTTAAAATCTGAGACAAGTAAAACAAACCAAACTTGCTCCATTCACCTTCATTCAGATACTGAAATACAACTTTCCATTTTCTTCTTTTCTCCAGTTTAAGTACGCCTGTTCAAGGAAACAAAACACAACAAAAACCAAGGAAACCTGGATTGGTTTGTTTCAGTTTCCTTGCTGATGGCACCAGTTAGACAGTTCTCAATTACACTTGGAAGGCAAACATAATAAATTACTCTGTGCTATCAAGTTCAGATATAGACTTGTGATGAATTTTAAAACCTGCCTTTAAAGTACTGACGGAGAATTCATAACCAAATCACATCCTCTTTTTGAAACTGCTCCAGTGTTATTATTTTTAATTCGCCATCATTTGCCATATGTAAAAATGCATTCCTGGTGAACAGACCAGAAGATCTGAAGTGAGTAGCTTGCAACAGAAAGACAAAACATACCTGTGTGGATCAACTGATCACAGGTACAAAGTGCACTGAAAAGATGACATGAAATGTAAAATTCTTTTTGTAAAATTCAATATTCAATGAGCAGTCCTGTAGGCCTTCTGAGAGAACTACCACCGCCTTCAGTGAGGCTTTGAGCAAAGAACAGATCCCAACACATTTCTCAGTAACTGATTTCGGGTGTATTTATGTACTTCTAATTAAGAATGCGTTTAAAAGCGCTGCTTGATCAGCATTGAAATGAATTATTTGCATTTTGATTTTCTTGGTTTCACATTAAGTGGAGAAAGGACTGGTTATACGTACTTTTTCTAATACTATCAATTGACTGTGTGGCCTTGGTTCACTGTTAAACTGCCCTTCAACTAGATTTTGAGTGGCATTCCTGAAGACTTCTATGTGACCTTATACATAAACTGATTGTCTTGTAAAAGGCTCCTATAAGGGGCAGTCAGGAGAAAGCGGCACTTTATGACAAGGATTCATCTCATGCCAGTGCACAAACTGATGAATTATGCTTTCAAATAGCCTGCTTCCACTCACCACAAGGAATCCAGGAGAGCATGACTCAGGTCCATACCTACCTTGTTGATACCTAAAACTGGCTCTTATCCCTTCAATCCAGTAAGTACTGACCTCTGTAATTATTGGATTAAATGTAATTCTTCCAGTACTAGAAAGGAACTTCTAAAGAGGAGGTAGACAGACTTTTTACACGGTCTAATAGTGATAGGACAAGGGGGATGGCTTTAAACTAAAAGAGGGGAAATTTAGGTTAGATGTCAGCAATTTTTTACTCAGAGGGTGATAAGGCACTGGCATGGGCTGCCCGGGGAATCTGTGGGTGCCCCATCCCTGGCCAGGCTGGATAGGCCCTAAACAGCCTGGTCTGATGGGTGGTGTCCCTGCCCAGGGTGGCCGGAGTTTGATGGTCCCTTTCAACCTAAGCCATTTTATGATTCTCATCTAAAGAACTTCCAATGTGTTTCTAAACACCAAGTCTGCTGTTTCAATGAAATATGTAAATGTATTCATAAAAACTTTAAGTTCAAATAATGTACTGTACCAAACGGTCAGAACTCAATGTCAGTCTGTTGACTTATTGCCAAGGAACTCCTGATAGCGTAAGAGATCAATATATTTGTTCTGGGGTTTTTCTTTTTGCCTGCTTGTTTGTTTAAGCGTTAAGTCAATGTTGCTAAAGCTTGTTAACCAGTGCACAGTGATTTGGATAGAGAATAGCTGTATGTGAAATTTCTCTGACAAAGCACAATGCTGCATGAAAAAAAATCCTTCCAAATGTTAGAGAATTATTACCTGCTCATGAGCAAAAAAGACAGCTTATACAAGCATCTATTTAAATAACATGACAGCATACAAAACAACAGTAAGAACCAGCGTCTTCACTAAATGCAGCATAATTTTAAAGACACAGTTACTTCATTTATATTAAAGCTGAGAGCAGATTTCCAAGAACATGAAAACAACTTTCAAACAACTATAAATGTACAAAAGTGGATAGGTGAAATGTAATATATTTTACCCAGAATTTGTCACTAGCGCATGAAGACATATTAAAAACCATACCTTTTGGATTTAGTACTAGTTCTTGGTCTGTACTCATGAGATTCATCTTCTATGCCGTTCTGTCTTTTGTACCAATCAAACAAAGTGCGCAGAATAGAGGGCAGGCAATATTCTGAAAGCGAGCTCATTGAGCTTATTACCTACAGGGAAAATACAACAAAGCAAAGAGTGACCAAGGTTCCCCATTACCTTTAAATATATATATATATATAAATTTAAAAATAAATAAATAAAGCACCAATTCAATGGTTTAGCATTTTCTTTCTTGTTTTCATGTATCTTTCCAAGTTACAAATCTTTGGTCCAACTTAAGGTACCTAATATTCAGCATTTCCTCTTGAAATATAAGTACAAATACAGTAAGAGTGTCAACAGTACCTTTTAACTGACAATACCAGAGCACATACAAATGTTTAACACATCCTCCAACTCAACACTAACGCTTGTTTTTATTCATTATACACGTTGGTATTTAATTTGAGCACACTGTAATGATAGGAGAGAAAAAGGTGACTAATGAGTGGTACTGTGTTGTGGGTTGTATCTGACTGCAGAATGCCCCTCCTGAAGCTTGTAACAAATTGAGATAGATAATCTTAACTAACTGGGTATACCAATGTATCGTGTCATTAGGACCATGTACCTGGTAATTTAGACTTCTCTTTTACGTATGCTTTCCTCTGTATTTTTGTGTACAAATAAGTAAAATATAGTAAAAAACCATTCCTCAGAAGTCTCTGAATAAGCAGTGTTAGTGTCGTACCGGATACCAGCACTACTGCTCACTTGATATAAACTTTGTCACCAATTACAGAAACATTACTGAACATTTTTTAACTGTTACTCCTGAACTATGACTTAAACTTCCTATTACAGGAAACCATAAACCAGCAATACGCGAAAGATCAGAAGCTTGGGTAAAATAAACAACCATAACCTTATCCAAGAGGATCATATAAGTGTTGAAACTAAACATTTACAGACATTTTTTTATGAAAAAAGAGCAAATCATTTAAAAAATGAATGACATCCAGATCTGGAGATTTGTGACTAAGCCAGGATCACGCAGGGTCTGATCCTACGAAGTGCTGAGTGCAGGAGCTGAATGCACTTTGTGCCAGGTAGGCTGATTATGTCAGTAGCTCTTCCAGGTTTACTCATTTGCTTAAATGCAAAAGAGCACGTTTGAGTGCTGAGGAACAAGAAAAGCAGTCTTGTGTCTTGCATACAACCAAGCCCACGTGAAGTCTGCGACTAAGATGAGACCAAAACCAGGAATCTGAGCACTATTCCCAATGTCAGTCATGCCCCAAAATGACAATTTTTCTTGTGGATAATAGCTTAGATAAACAACTCTGATCTCTTTTTCTGTTTTTCATATGCAGAATTCAACTAACTCACAGTGGTGTGGTCTAAAGCTTAGGAAACATTTTCAAGATAAATATGATTGTTTTGACTGTGTTCAGATCTTACGGTCTAAAATTAAATATAGAGCGTTAGAAAGCTAAAAATGAAAGTTTATGCAACAGTTCCATTTTAGGAATGCTCTCGATCCAATATACGTTATTATCTGAAATAGAAAACAAGCTGCTGTGGAAGATGGCATGGAGGCTGTGCTTGCAGCAGCGACAGGAGGCTTTTCAGGATGAATGATTACAGCAGCCCAAGCTGAAGGATACCAAAGCCTTTAAGCATAACACTTCAGATAAGATCTTAAAAGACATGAATCAGCCAGTGCCAGAGCAGACGATTCACTACCTGCTCAGACATTTCTATTGCTTCTTTATTGTTTTCTAAAAGGTTTTCTGAAGCTGCCACAACAGCAGCTGTTCATTATGAGATGCAACGAGAAAGAGTTTCCTGAAGAAAACCGTAAAACCCAGGAACAACAGTGGGATTTTCTGAGAGAAGCATCTATTTTTAAGATCACAGCAATGCTCGTAAGCAAAACAATAAATACTTGAAGCTCAGTAACTTTTAAGAGATCACAATATTTAACTGCAAGTAGAGAATGGTTTCAATCAGGTGTCTCCGCAGGCTGCCTAAAACATTGCTCTTCCTTCAGCTACACAATTTCACTCCCCTTGAAAAGTCAAACTGAATCCTGTTAAATCTCCCCAATCTGTACCTTCTCCGCTGAATTTATAGTACGTGCCACTAGCAGGGATAAAAGGTCAATATAACTTTAAAAAAAATCTTTCTGTCATTGCACTTTTAAGACAGGAAGGAAGGGTGGACTGGGCAAAGACCTGGCTCTCAGGGAACAGGAAGGGAGGGAAGTCTAGCCAGCGTGTTGGTTACTCAACCCTTTCATTTATTGGAAGTAAGTCCAGGATGGAGATGAATTCTAGCTCTGTGCTGCTCCTGAAAGGGAGTGCACAGATGTACAAGTATGTCTTTGTTGTACAGATGATCATGTTCTTCCATCATAAATGAACCACCTACTGTATAACTTAAGGATAAGAAATCTGCACAAGTGTGGAGCTGTTTAAAACTTCTGTTCACAGAGCACTAACCATACTTTATGTAAATGCTTAATATTTATTTTGGATTAATATGTGAAAATAAATGGAATGAAATTCTGTCCAGATAGTTTGCTACGATCTATATACTTTCACGAAAGTCTTGCTGTACTGTCAAAACAGGAACCTAAGAAATGTTTCCACTAACAGGATGAATAATAATGTGGGTTTTTTTAGATTTCACATATGAATTTCTATATGCTTTAATAGCAAATGCATCCAAAACTGAGTTCTCCTTTCAATAGCATCATTGATGTCCTGACTCTCATCTTTTCATACATCATATTTATCTGTATGTATGTCAAATGGGCACTTGACTGTCATTTTATTAATGCAGAAATCCAGTACTTCATTTTTGCAGTGATGATTTATTTTTTCTGAACTATTATTCAGTCAGTGTCTGCAGTCTGTCTTCAAACTATTGTGTATACTCAAAATAATGGACAATACAAGAGAGGTTACACATTGTTCTATCAATGCAACTGAAAGAAGTAGGATTTGATTGATATTTTCTTTGCTATATTTAGGATACCCACAGCCATGCAATAATGTTTTCCCTTCCTTCAACATTTTTCCATCCAATGCATGTCTATAACAAAACCCCATAACTATAAACAACATGGATTCAAGGAAAATAAAGGCTACAATGAAGCTCATGTTCCTTGAAATCAACTGCAGAGTAATAATGGTCAACAGTAAGACCAGGAGGTCTTGGAGGCAAGGGTAGAGAGATGAACTACACTAAGCTGTTATTAATGTAGGTACATGATGGAATTCCTATTGGATCCCTGGAGACAGAACAATTTTTTTCCTGCAAATGTTAAGATTTCTAAATAAGCCAACCCTCAAATGTAAAAAATCTGTAAAATCTAACATTTGATGTAAATACAGTTAAGTTTGCGTAGATCTTATTTCAATCATATCTGTGTTCTGATAATTTCTGGGGGCATTTACTCCTAAGTAAGTATATTGGGGAATCATTAAGACTGGTAACAAGTAATTTGGAATCACTGGTTTTCACCTGTGTGAGTAAAAAACTAAGATTTTTTGTATCATAATGTTGTAGACAGTTGATTTCATTTATGTTGCTCAAACATTAGCGAGGCTTACAGCTTTACTTCAGGGTAACAATTTATATGGAATTGGTGGATAGGGCAAGGGTGATGGATGTCATCTTCCTGGATTTCTGCAAAGCCTCTGACATAGTCCCTCACCACATCCTTCTCTCTAAATTGGAGGGGTGTGGATTTGAAGGATGGACTGTATGATGGATTAGGAATTGTCTGGCTGGATGCAGTCAGAGGGTTGTGATTACTGGTTCTGCGTCAGGGTGGAGGCCAGTCACAAGCGGTGCCCCTCAGGGGTCGGTCTTGGGACCAGTGCTCTTCAACATCTTCATCAATGACACAGATGATAGCATCGGGTACACACCTAGCTGAGCGCTGCAGTCGATACACTGGAGGAAAGGGAAGCCATCCAGGGGGGCCTGGACAGGCTAGAGAAGTGGGCCCATGAGAACCTAGTGAGATTCAACAAGGCCCAGATAGTTATACAGGCTGGGAGAAAAACCCCTTGAGAACAGTCCTGTGGAGAAGGACTTGGGGGTCTTGATGGACAAGAAGTTGGACGTGAGCCAGTAGCATGAGCTTGCAGCACAGAAGGCCAACTATATCCTGGGCTGCATTAAAAAAGGGGCGGCCAGCAGGGAGAGGGAAGTGATTTTCGAGGTCTTTTCCAACCTGGGTGATTCTGTGATTCTATGATTGTCCAACTCTAATCAGCTCTTGTGAGGCCCCATCTAGAGTGCGGCATCAAGGCCAATACATTTTCACTTCCATGGAAGGTCATGAGTAGGTCCAAAGTATTATATTCATGCTGTATTTTTATATGGAAAAATGTCTGCAGGTTGATCCAAGAATACATGGTGCCTTCAGTGTCATCAATTCATAGAACACTTCTATTCTGAGCAATAGAAGATACTTCAGTGTGGGCTGAGAGAAGACTAATAAAAATGTCTCCTTGTGTGAGGATGAGTCTCTTGGATAATTATGGGGTTTTTTGCCCTACCTTTTGATCTTTTCGTGTACTGAAACTTCATGGTTTCCTGTAAGAGGAAGTTTAAGTCATAGTTCAGTAGTACTGTGTTTAATAACATTCCTGTAATTGGTGAGACAGAGCGTGCTAACGCTGGAGCAGTAGAACTCTTTGCCAATAGTCAAGTAAAGCTGTCTAACGAAGAACTTGCAGAGCATAACTTTAAATGTGTAATAAAGATAACACATATTGAAACTATACATCCTCCAGTATGTGCTTTCTTTATACACATGCACACCTAACAAAGAAAATACAGTCAGAGTAGGGAATCCAGTTTGCAAGGCTAACAGTGAGATGTTCTGCAAGTCAGGATAAGTGAGATTACTTCATACATTGCTAAAGATCCTATTTTAAGTTAGAGGATGGTGATGCAATTGACAGCTAAACAGAACCACAGGACAATACTGTCTGCCCACCAGGAGACACTGATACTACACCCATGTGGAAAGAAACAGTATTGTCTGGCATCACCTCATCAGCTCTGCATGTGCACTGCCAGGTCCCCAGACCCTGGAGCTATGATCATAACCACATTTGAGAACAGGCAGAAGATAGTCTCATTTTCTGACAGTCAGAGATAAAGCTGTTCAGTGGAAGTAAACAATGCTTTAAGATATATTCCTAGTGGTTCACAAGTTTCAACCTTAAGCTTCATTCTAATTACTGAAGGTAGCTAAAACTCCATTCTGCTTGTTGTAAATTTTGGCAAAGGGCATTTTTAAAGCTGTCTTTTTTCATCTCTGAAGCCAACCTGAAAAAGACAACTTAACTTAAAATTGGACTATTCCTTACTGTTGCTGCTTTTCAATTTACAGCTAAGATGCAGTTCAGATATTTTAAGATCCTAGTGATCTGTTCACTTTGTTTCACCCATCAATTTCATTTGACTTGAATACAGGCAATTTGTTTGAAGCCTTCAGAATCTGATTTGGGAAAATTACGTTCTTCTGACTGTGCCATTTTTGATGCCTTCAAATTGAAAACCAAAGCTGTTAGATACCACTTGAAAGTTAACAGATGCTTCTTGATAACACTTGTTCATGGGGATTCCTCAATTGCTGAATTAGAAATGGCTGGGATGTTATCTGTTGCCTTTCCTGTTCTTCCCAGACACCTTTGTTTCTGGAATAAATACCAACATTTTCCAAACTTTACTTGGAAGGCAGAAGCAAGGGATTATCAAACTGGTCTTCCTGCATCCCACATATTCTACATATTCAAGTTAATTTAATTTAATTTAATAACCATTAAACACAAATGGTTAGAGCTAAAAGCACAAGGCCTCTTATTTTTACTATTGGTTTTAGTATGGCATATTATCACGCTATTCAAGGTTTCCCAGATAGATCAGAACTTAACTTTTAGTATCAGCAAATAATATCTGCATTTTCATGACAATTTTATAATGCTGACGTAGTTGTTAATAAAACAGCTTTGTAATACTGAGATGCATCAATGAAATAAACTGAAAGATATATGACAGCTGAAAAAAGACTTTTTGCTCTCTCTTACTAAAACAAAATAAAACCTTTCAAGTGAAACACTGCCAAAAACTCAGGCTGACATAAAGCCTGAAAATGTCAGTTTGGACTGTTTGTTTGGAAAATTTCATGGAAATGAAACCGAGGTTTTCATCAAGGAAGTCTAAGGCAAACTCAGGTCTACAATTTTTCTACCAACTCTCTACACACATCTAGGTAGAACTCCAGATATGTGGTGAGAAATGTACACGAATGTTGTATGTAACAGAATGTGCCCTTGTTTTTCAGTCTGCATTTGTTGGTTCCTCCTGCCCAGGATTTAAAGTAAAACGCCACAGCTGGAAATGCAAAATCGCTTCACTCTATGGAAGTATTCACTATCCACATGAATTTATCTTGAATTAATTGTTCAGTTTTCTATTTGCCAGTAACCAGGAGAAGTGTGAAATCTTCTAACTCCTCCTTGTAAAGGGCCACAGTTTGCCTGACCATGAATACTTAATCAAATCAAGGCCACCCATTATGTGTTTGCTTAACACACTGCAGGAACAGTATCACAAGTTTTGCATATGGGTGGCTTAATTTGTTTTTCTTTCCCATTTATATCTGAAACTCTTCCCACAGGAAGGGAAAAAAAGTGAAAATATGAAATTAAGGTCAAAATACTAAACACAAAAAAAATCATTACCAGCTCAAAGCAGCTTCCGTCAGCCTGCGGTGGATGGCTTCCCTAGAGGCTGTGGCCAGCAGAAGCAGGCAGGATGGTCAGGACTGTAAAACAGCCCTTTGCCTCCTGGACAGCCCGCTTGACAGCCTTCCCCTTCTGCAAAAGCGGCTACAGAACAACCTAGAAAGGGTTACTTTGTCAAGCTGAATTTATGAAGTGAGCCTTTCTGGATGCCAGCAGGAGCTCACAAGGCATCTCTTCTTCTGGCACAATATATCTAACATACCAGAAGAGTCAATAAAAGTGGTTCAGTTCATTTTGGGTTCTGAAGTACTACCCATGCGTATCTCCTCACCTGAAGTAAAACATCTCAGTGTGGTACTTTCAGCTTACTGCATTAGCCGGAACTGATTTCAGGTTATGCAGTCACTGCTGCTTCTGCTATTTCATTCTATCCTGTCTTTATGGCACCAGAAGCACAATGGTACAGGCAGCAATGGCCAAAGCACAAAGCTCACTGAGACAGGAATGGTGGAGCAGCACATGACTTTGTTTTTCATGACACACCTTGTATTTCTTCCTCCTCTTTGTTGGGAGTGAGTTTTGGCAATCTTTACATGCCTTAAATTCTTTTACAACTTTCTTTATCTCAGAATAGGTTACTCACGTAGGATTTTTTTTCTAGATCTTTATTTTATTTTATTTTATTTTATTTTATTTTATTTTATTTTATTTTATTTTATTTTATTTTATTTTATTTTATTTTATGACTGGGGACCATGAGCCCTTCTCAAAAACCAGATATATCAATAAGATATAAAGGTTCCTTCAAACCTCAATCAAAGGAAACAGACAGAAAATAACACAACAAATATGCAGCAGAAATCAAGAAATTCTACAGCAAAGAAGTTTGAAAATAATGGAAAACATTCCTAATTTAGGAATATATTCCTAAATATTCCTAATTTAGGCAAAACACTCATCCTACTAAAGCACACTGACAGATTTTATTTTGCAGTGTACTGTGATGGTCTTCTGACACTAGATTGCTTTCCAAGTATTTGTCTTACAGCTCAAGAAACAGAAATAATTTCATTCCAAGTGTCTTACTTGATCAAACTGGGGGTCCTCTCCTCGTTGTAGAGATTTGGTCAGTGGCTTCTCCTAAAAGAAAATATATTAAACATGCATTACTTAATGTCAATATTACATTCTACCAGCTCTAGTCTTATTTTTCTGTTACATTTTTGCTCACATAATTTCCCACCTGATCCCTTTCATGCTGGAAAGGATGTTTCATGTGAAAGAAGATCCAGGCACACATACAAACTAACCCTGATAGCGTGTCTCTAGTGTATTCAAAGAAACGAAATGGTTAACCATTTATCACATCTGATTTACCTGGTGTTCACACTGACAACTATAAAATACTTCAATACAGTAGAAATCACACAACTTTTCCTCTAGTATGTACCTAAGGTGCAGTATTTACCTATAGGATGTACCATCTTGTTACATTACTACCAGGCAGTGCTAAGATGCTCGTATATCTGCTTTATCACAGCACGCACTGAAAGAAAGGTGATTGTACATCAGATACCATACAATTCATTTTTAATGGAGACAGCTGCAGAAAAGTGACCGTGTTATGTTAAAAGAAAAAAGGAAATTTTTGCTTCATAAGCATTGGTTTAAATTTCCTCACAGATGTAAGTCAGTGGCAGAAGGAGAAATGGAAGCAAATTTTCAACACGCACTCTCAAACTACCTGGGAAGGCCAAAGAAAATGGCACAGATCAGGAGACCCCATTTACCTTTACAGCATTTCTTTTTGCCAAGCAGGCTCAACTACTCTGGCATGTACAAGTACACTATTATACTTAACATTTGTAAAGCTATCAGGCTCTGCAATAACGGACCCGGGAGTCCTTGTATGTACATCAAGTTGAACACGTGTGAGTAAAGTGCCCTTGCTGATAAGATGACTAATAGTATTCTTGCTGCATTAGGCCATCAGGTCAAGAGAGACGATCCTTCTCTACACCTCATTGGTAAGGCCGGACCTGGAGTACTGGGTCCAGTTTTGGGCTCCCCAGAACAAGAGACACATGAACATAACTGAAAGCATCAAACGGAAGGCAACCAAGATGGTTAGAGAACTGGAAAATCTCTGCTATGGGGAGAGGCTCAGAGAGATGAGACTGTTCAGTCTAGAGCAGAGGAGGCTCAGGAGGCAGCGGTGCCCTGTGCCAGGACAAGCAGCAATGGATGCAAAATGGAAAGACTTGAAGTGGTACAAAATATTTTTGTTATTTAATGTTGCTTTCTGCAGAAAATGTTGTCCAGTGTCATCTGCTGACTGATTTTGAGATTAATTACGCTGATACACTTAATGCCAGCTGGCAAGGAGGCTGGGCTGCAGAGTGACAGCAGTATCCCCTGACCTAGCAAAGAGAAAAATCGAAGTATTTTCTACTGAGTCACTGATTTATCCAGGACAGTCATCAATATTTTTCACTGTTATCTCTAATCTATAAAGTTAGTTTTCCAGGTTGCATTAGTGGCACAACACCTATTAACTAGAACTCAGTGACAGTTTATTGGTAACGAACAGACACAGGCAAATCTTGTAGCCCAGTAACAGACACATGAAACCATTCCACAGTCCTCATCCTCCACTGGTAGCTCAGTGCTACTCGACTGAGCTCTGTCTGATGGGTGGGTAATATTTCCTTTGTCTGCTGCTCACTGAAATGGAAGACAGATCATCATTCAAAACTATTGCTGAGTTCATTTAAAAGTAAAAAAGCTCCTAAGTGCTCCTTCATGGGTCCTGGACCATGGGAATGGGTGAAGTTTATTAAAAAAATAACCAACTACATAACCTCTTTTTTTTTATTACTACTAAATTTCTGATTCTGTTACAGAAGTCAAGCATTACTGTAGTGAAGTTTCTTAAGTTCTTTTTCAATAGCTTCTGGACTTTGGCTTTGTGTTACAATGCTTGATGCTGCAACACTGGCTTGCAAAGCACTCTATAAAATTGTGCAAAAACATGTTCAGCGTTTCAGGCAGAAATGAGATGTGAATTTTTCATTACATGCTTTTCCATAAGAAGACCTAGGTCTAAGACCCTAAGAACCTAGGTCTGCAACCACAACCTTGAAAATGCCCTAATTATCTGCAGCCTGCCTCTGGAAGCACACACACCTCACAGATACTTCAGTAGCTGATGATAACACTCCTCAAGGTCTGTGCTTCTGAATTTGGGAAGATCCCTCCTTTCAGAAAAGGCAGTGTAACTCTTGCCCTCTTACAGGTCACTAGATCAGGAATTCCCATGTGGTACATTCAGCCACACTGTGTGGTGCCCCAGGCACTGGGTGCAGTTGGGTGCCACTGTACAAAATGGACATAAAGCTATTAAAGAGTGTCCAAAGGAGGGCTACAAAGATGGGGAATAGTCTGCAGGGCAAGGTGTGTGAGGAGCAGCTGAGGCCCCTGTTGTGCTCAGCCCAGAGCAGGGCAGGCTGAGGGGAGGCCTGATGGCGGCTGCAGCTCCTGACAGGGAGCGGAGGGGCAGCGCTGAGCTCTGCTCTGTGTGACAGCGACAGGGCCCGAGGGAACGGCATGGAGCTGTCAGGGGAGGGCAGCTGGGGGTGAGGGAAAGAGGCTGCACCAGAGGGCGGTGGGCACGGAACGGCCTCACAGGGCACGGCCTGAGTGCTGGAGCTCAGGGAGCGTTTGGAAAATGTTCATAAATATGGTAGCCCTGAGTGGAGCTGAGAGTTGGACTCAGCGATCCTTGTGGGTCCCTTTCAACCCAGGATTTTCTGATTCTGTGACTCACCTTCACAGGCTATGCAACAAGCTTGGCAGAAGCAGAAGGCATTCCAGGGTTGGAGACAAGCCAGGGACACGTAGCAAAGCCAGGAATGGTTCTGCTGTTCTAACTTCCCAACATCTCCATTTTAAGGCTTTTTCTTTCCTTCATCTCCTCCTGCACCTTTTTGCCTTTTCCCCTCTCTTAGTTCCCTTGGCAGACAACTTCTCCTGCAGCCCTCTCTTGCCTCATCTTCATCCCCTGTCTGATGGGCCTGGCTACCCCTGTGCTGACTGCATGAAGCCATGTCTCTAGTGCAGCCCCGTCCTGATCAGCTCACTGCACCCTTGAAGGAATGGCCACAACCAGTGACACCATGTCTCTCATATCCACCAGTTTTTCCCTGTTTCTGATTCTTCCAGTTATCCAGCGCTGTCTTAGCACAGAAAATCAGAAGACAGGAAGCGTATTTGTTGCTATGTGTAAGAGACTTCATGTTCTGCCTTACCTCGAATACATGCAGGTGCTCTGAGAGTCCTTTGAAAACAGTATTTTTTTCTTTAGGTCATTGGTCATTTCTTCTTGTCTACTGTAAACTACAATTCTACACCACTTAGCTGTAATACTCTTACAAATCCTACCACTTCATTTCATGCAATGTTTTTGACATTAGTGCTACGGCAGCTACTATGTAAGGTATTTTTCTACTCACAGTAGACATTTTCATTACATACCAAAGCTTCAGGACAAGAAAATACATGGTTAAGAAGCCTAATAAAATACAACTGCCTGTGAGTAAAGGTTTCCGTGGCATTCTATGTATCCTGGAGATACACTCATTTAAAAGTTCTTTAAAAATTTAAGAAATGTCTTCCAGACTCAAAGCACTATTTTATTTTTATTTATTTTATTGCCCACCTAATTCAGAAATCGCAAAGAGGCCCTTTTATACGATGAGCTGACTCTGTTTGAGACTCTGTAGCTGTAATACATCCTACAGAAAGGTCTTCCAAATTTGAGATGAATAGGTATCCTGACTTTGGAGCCAAAGCCTACAACCACAAAATATGAATAAAGAAAGGTTTGATTAATGTGAAAAGCACAGAGTTTTCTGGGCTATAAAAAAAAACACCCAAAAATCACAAAAGAATGGAATCTCAATAATAACTTTCCCACTTTTAATCACTAAGTTAAACTTTTTCATCAGCAGTGCTTACAAAACAAAATGCTCACCTAAAAATTACTTTCCTTTCACTGTTATACTGCTAGAACATTAATAGAATCTAATAAAACAGAGTATGTTGAATATGCAATAGCAAATATATATCTTATCACATTCGCACATATGAACTAAATAAAATATTTTTTATTTATCTAAAAAATAAAGTATCACTCAAGTCCTCTATGAACATAGTCAGACTAAAGTATTTCTGCACAACAGTCAGCTACTTTTAACAGTTAATATATTAATGCTTTTTCGGGTTGCTACACAAATGTAATTGGGTACATTTACACAGGAATAGCTTTTCTAAACCACCTGTCTCAGAACTGAATGTTGAGGGAAACAGGAAAACAAAATGATATTGTACTGCCTATTAAGCTTCACTATGTCACTGTGTTATAATGATAGATAATGTCACTTGAAGCTACTTCTAACCTCACCATTAGGCACATTATTCCTACTGAACTGCAACTGGTTATTGCATTACTGTGATAAAACCCATTTTTTTTATTAAGAGTCATGGGGAATACAAGGCTATTTGGATACGATTAAAGTACATACTAAATGCAGCTGTACACACTCAAATGTGTAGTGTGGTTGGATAGAACAGTTAGAAAAAGGCAACAGCAGCAGAATAGAGCTCTTGTCGTAAAATGCAGACCATGTCCAACTGCTGTAGCTAAAACATATATATATAAAATACATGCAAGTGCAATCTTAAGTACCAAAGAAACCCCAAGCATAATTCTTTTCTGACTATGAATACCCACACAAACTGTGACAGAAATTGCGTGTCCTTGTCCTATATTCTCTGATCACTTTCTGCGGAGACTAGCTACAGAGCAGGTAAGACTGCACTGGGCAAGGGATCTGGAGTAGAAGGGATCTGGAGTAGAAAAAACCAAAAGTAAGTTCTTCTTCCTCAAGAAAAACTCTGTTTAAGGCTTCTGTGAAGGCAGTAGCAGTGCCTTGCTTTGCCTGTGCTGGGGAGCTGTCAGCTGTAGGCAGGCTCCTGAGTCATCGGGGTGGAGCTGACACTGCCGGGCAGTTTAAACAGCCTGTAAACAGCCTGCAAACGTGTTGTTGTTGCTGGTCATTAACGTCAGCACCTGACAACAAGCTTTAAAGAGCCTCAAGCTAGCTTCCGCCCACAGCTTACACCAGCGTGGTAGTCACTATCTCTGCTCATAGTAAGCTGTGCTTATAGGTAGTGGCTGAAGTAGTAGGGGCTGTAAGTATTAGCCTTTAGTTTTTCCTACGCTCTTCTTGCTGTTCTTGGGACTACAGTATAATCATGGTCTCCACCAGGAAGAGATCCTACTCTTCCAAAACTGTGGCAACTCAGACAGAGGGCCAGGCCAGAAATGCCGCAGTTCAGGTTTCTGGCTGTATGGAGTGCCTGGAGTTGTTGCTGCCTGGGGAGGGTGGCAGGGCCCCCACCTGCGTGAGATGTGAGCAGGTGGACGAGCTGCTAAGCCTGGTGGTGAAACTCAGGGAGGAAGTGCAGTGGCTAAGGGCCACAAGAGAACGTGGGAGTAAGAAGCAGGGTGAGGAGCATGGAAAAAACACCGGGAAGGTGGTGGACCCCCTGCCCTATCACAGAAGGACAATCCCTACCACTGAGAAGGGCTGGCAGAGAATTCCAACTCGCCGTCGTGGGTATCCCCCCTGCCTGCCTGCCCCGTGTCCACCACTCTCCCTGAGCAATAGGTTTCAGGCACTGGAAATCAATCAGGAGGTGAGTGGAGAGAGGGTGGAGGAACTACCTAAAAGGGAACCCCCTAAGCTGAGTAGGTCCTCGGATGGTGATGATGGTAGTACTCCTCAGTTGGTGGTGCCCCCCAAGTCCATCCGTTCCTCACCCACCATTAGAACATCAGCAACAAAGAAAAAACGACGGGTCATCGTTATTGGTGACTCTGCGCTGAAGGGAGCAGAAGGGCCAATATGTCGGCCAGACCCTCTACATAGAGAGGTCTGCTGCCTCCCGGGTGCCCGGGTTAAGGATGTAAGGATGAAGCTTCCTTCCCTAGTCCACCCCTCAGACTACTATCCCCTATTAATGTTCCAAGTTGGTAGTGATGAGGTAGGCAGAACTTCCATGAGGACTCTGAAAAAGGATTTCAGAGCTTTGGGGCGACAGGTAAAGGGTTCGGGAGCACAAGTTGTGTTCAACTCTATCCCACCTGCTTCAGGGAAGAATGAGGGATTCAATATAATGGGCCAACAGATCAATACCTGGCTCCGAGCTTGGTGTGCCCGGCAGGGGTTTGGGTTTTTTGACCTTGGGTTCCACCGGTCAAAAGGGATCTTAAGGAGAGAATTGGGTAGGTTCATCCAGAGGGCTTTAAACTAGTTATGAAGGGGGGTGGGGCAGTAGCTGGGGTCACCAAAATGGAAACTGCATGCAATGTCCCTGTGCTTGCAGGAGAGGGGTATGCTTCTAAACCCCTAAGGTCTTGGCCCTTGGTGAAGGAGGAGGATGACTTGCCTCCTTGTAGGAAAAACACGAGGGCTGGTGTTAAGCTGGTGGCTGTGGAAACGCCTAATAGTAGTCACAAGGCTATTAGGGCTGCTGCTGATCGCAAGGAGGCCAAGCTCAGGTGCCTTTATGCTAATGCACGCAGCATGGGTAATAAACAAGAGGAGCTGGAGGCCATTGTTTGTTCAGAAAATTTTGATATAGTTGCCGTCACTGAAACATGGTGGAATGACTCCCACACATGGAGTGCAGTGATTAAGGGCTACCAACTTTTTAAAAAAAATAGGCTAGGTAGGAAAGGTGGTGGTGTAGCTCTCTATGTTAAAAAAGATTGTGAATGCGTGGAAATCAATAATGATGATGACAGGGTTGAAAGCTTATGGATCAGAATAAAAACCAAGGCCAACAATACCGATGTTATTGTGGGAGTTTGCTACAGGCCACCTACCCAGGATGATGAGGTGGATGAGATGCTTTATAGGCAATTGGGGGAGGTCTCAAGGTCACTCCCCCTCATTCTGGTGGGGGATTTCAACTTCCCAGACATCTGCTGGGATTACAATACAGCAGACAGGGAACAGTCTCGGAGGTTCCTAGAGTGTGTGGGAGATAACTTCCTGACACAGTTGGTGAAGGAGCCGACGAGGGGAAACAAAACTCTGGACCTGCTGTTTGTTAACAGAGATGGTCTGGTGAGGGATGTAAAGGTTGGAGGTCGTCTGGGACAAAGTGATCATGAAATGCTAGATTTCTCGATCCTTGTCGAACCGCGGAGGGGAGTCAGCAGAACTGCCACCTTGGACTTCCGGAGGGCGGACTTCAACCTCCTCAGGACTATGGTTGAGAGGGCCCCCTGGGGAGTATCTTTGGAGAGTGTGGGAGCCCAGGAAGGTTGGGAATACTTTAAGGAAATTGTCCTAAAGGCGCAGAAGCTGACTGTCCCAAAATCGCGAAAGATGAGCCGACGGGTGAGGAGGCCGGGCTGGCTGACCAGAGACCTTTGGCTTGATCTAAAGAACAAAAAGAGAGTTTACGGTCTCTGGAAGAATGGGGGAGCTACTTATGAGGATTACAGGTTTGTAGTGAGGCTGTGCAGGGAGAAAATTAGGAAGGCCAAGGCGCAGCTAGAACTGAGCTTGGCTTCTAAGGTTAAGGAGAATAGTAAATGTTTTTATAAACACATCAATACCAAGAGGAAGGCTAAGGAAAATCCCCATCCCTTGTTGGATTCTGAGGGCAACTTGGTCACTGAGGATCGGGACAAGGCTGAGGTACTTAATACCTTCTTTGCCTCGGTCTTCAATAGTTATGCTTGTAACTCCCTGGGAACGCACCCCCCTACACTGGTAGACGGGAAGGGGGAACCAAAAGAGCCTTGCGTGATCCGTGATGAGATGGTTCTGGACCTACTTAGAAAGCTGAATGTTTATAAGTCCATGGGGCCGGATGGGTTGCACCCTAGAGTTCTGAGGGAGTTGGCGGATGTGGTCGCCAAACCACTGTCCATAATTTTTCAGCAGTCTTGGCTGACTGGGGATGTCCCGGTGGATTGGAGACTGGCAAATGTGACGCCTATCTTCAAAAAGGGCCGGAAAGATGATCCTGGCAGCTACAGGCCCATCAGTCTCACCTCGGTGCCTGGGAAGGTTATGGAAAGGATAATCTCAGGTATCATCATGGACAAACTAAAGGTCAGCCATGGGATCGGGCCTAGTCAGCATGGGTTTATGAATGGTAGATCCTGCCTGACTAACCTGATCTCATTCTATGACAAGGTGACCCGCTTAGTAGATGAGGGAAAGGCTGTCGACGTGGTCTACCTGGACTTCAGTAAGGCCTTTGACACTGTCCCCCATAACATTCTGGTAGAGAAGCTGGCTGCCCGTGGTTTGGATGGGTGCACGCTCCGCTGGGTGAAGAACTGGTTGGATGGCCGGGCCCAGAGAGTTGTGGTCAATGGAGTGGAATCCAGTTGGCGGCCGGTCACAAGTGGCGTCCCCCAGGGCTCGGTGCTTGGGCCGCTTCTGTTTAACATCTTCATTGATGATTTGGATGAGGGGATTGAGTGCACCCTCAGTAAGTTCGCAGACGACACTAAGCTGGGAGGGAGTGTTGATCTGCCTGAGGGGAGAAGGGCACTACAGAGAGACCTGGATAGACTTGATCGATGGGCCAAGGTTAATGGAATGAGTTTCAACAGGGCCAAGTGTCGGGTCCTGCATTTTGGTCATAACAACCCCAGGCAACCCTACAGGCTTGGGGAGGTGTGGCTGGAAAGCTGCCTGATGGAAAGGGACCTTGGTGTGCTGATGGACAGTCGGCTGAATATGAGCCAGCAGTGTGCCCAGGTGGCCAAGAAGGCCAATGGCATCCTGGCTTGTATCAGGAATGGTGTGGTGAGCAGGACTAAGGAAGTCATCCTGCCCCTGTACTCAGCATTGGTGAGGCCTCACCTCGAGTACTGTGTCCAGTTTTGGGCACCTCAGCACAAGAAGGACATGGAGGTACTGGAGCAGGTCCAGAGAAGGGCAACGAGGCTCGTTAAGGGCTTGGAGAATCAGCCCTATGAGGAGAGACTAAGGAAGCTGGGGCTGTTTAGTCTGAGGAAGAGGAGGCTGAGGGGAGACCTTATTGCCGTCTTCCAGTACCTGAAAGGTTCTTACAGTGAGAGTGGGGCAGGTCTCTTCTCACTACTGACTTGTGACAGGACGAGGGGAAATGGCCTCAAGTTGCGCCAGGGCAAGTTTAGGTTGGATATTAGAAAGAACTTCTTTACAGAAAGGGTGGTTAGGTACTGGAATGGGCTCCCCAAGGAGGTGGTTGAATCGCCATCCCTGGATGTGTTTAAGAGCCGCTTGGATGTGGTACTCAGGGATATGATTTAGCAGAGGTTTGTTGTTGTGGTATTGTTTTGTGGTTGTTTTTTTTTTTTTAAGAGATAGGCTACTGGTTAGGCTGCGGTTGGACTTGATGATCTTCAAGGTCTTTTCCAACCTGAGTAATTCTATGATTCTATGATTTAGAGCAGGAAAGAAGGGTGGTTGGTGTCTCACAGGAAAAGCTGTGCTCCTCGCAGAGCTGGATCAAACACACTTGCATTTATCATTTTGCCATTGGTTGTTTGTACGTACAAACATAAGAAAATGTATTGCTGACAATCCTGTGCTCACGTGGTGTGTAAACTATTCTTTTCATCATCTAGGAGGAAATGCCATGAGGTCAACTTGTTTCTGTAGCTTGGGCTTGTGAACCATTATTCTATGTAGAAGCGCCTCCCCTTCAGGGGTTTCTTTAACACAGGGCCGACCTGACCTACCAGCAAGCTGCCCCTGAAGGGGAGCTCTGTCTGTCTGGTCCCTGATTCCACATGGCTGGGTGCTCGTCTCTTCACTCACCATGCTCCCTGCTCCATTGAGCAAGCTCATGAGGTATTTACTTCTGTTTTAACCTTCTCAAAAATTCATCTGCAGTCCCATAAGCTAAGCTGTTGTACTGAAAATTATTCTAGACCATGTTGGAAATAATTTTCATCTCTAATTTACCTTTTTACTATTTGAAAATCCCTCCACCCCTACAAGCTTACTTAGTTTATATTGAAGTAATTAAGAGAGTCAAGCTTTTTGACTTAAGATCTGTTTACTCTGATTGTCTCACAAATGTTGCCCACCTGGAGCTTTTACCAAACAGGCAATTACTATCCTAGATTTTCACAACGGTTCTTTGCATGCCAGAAGGTCATCATGAATAAAAATACAACTTGCCAGTTCAGCAGATGACAACAAAATCTTTAATTTCCCTTGTTGCTCTGCTCAGCATCAATTAGCTATCAGATAGTTGTGTAAGATGCCATGTCGGGTACAGAGATGGTAAAACAAACGTTACAGGGTACTTCCTTCGTTAACATTTGAAAAAGAAGATCCTAAACACATCATCAAAAACATTTATTCCCCTGGTTTCTTCAAGGAAACACCACAACTCTGTGAAAAAATGTTACAGACACTGAAAATGTTAAAGAAACATGACTGAACTTCATGTAACTTTTGAAAATTAAGTACAAAAGAAATATTAAGGGTACCTGGTATTTCAGATGGGGAGAAACAGCTTATTTCAAGTGGCTATTAAATATATATGGAAAAATTCTGTATCTTCCCAAAGTTCTTGTTTTAGTAAAGTCAGGTCAAAAACATCAACTACAGATATTGCACAAAAATGATGAAAGGTGCATGTTTAGAAGACAGACTCAGTACTGGTCAGGAAACCACACTGTTCTTGCTCAACTTCTCTTTTCTTTTTAACAGGTCTTCTGTTTCATTCTTGTGGAAAAGACTGTGCCTGGTAATTCTGAACTGCTGAAGACAGAACTGTCTAAGAAACTTCCAGTTCAGTTCAAGCACAGGCTTTCACTTGTTGGCTCTGAATCTCGTCTCTTTGACATCCATATCATCCACTACTGCTGTGACTCGGCGATGGCTTCTGTCATCACATCAAGCTCACTTTTGCCTGCTTATCAAATTCCCTACACTGGACATCTTTAACCTAGGATGTTTAACAACAACATCAAAATGTGGACACTCAAAAATTTTGGTTGTATGCAGTATTTCAGAAGAAAAAATGGCAAAACAAACCAAAGAAGAATCAAATTGCAAGAGCAATTCTTCTTCTTCTATTCAATACTTCTTCTACTACTACTAGTAAATTCCAAGCAAACTGAAAAAAGAATCAAACTCACTAAATTATTTGTTCTCCAAACTATTAGATGTGCAGTGAAGAAACTAGCAATACGACTTTTAAAGTTTTGAAGAGCACAAAGGATGGTTGTACTGAAATTCGTGCTCAGCTGTAGCGCAACCAAGAAAGGAAGTTTTATCGCCTGTTTATTTTTAGAGGTTTGTGCTAAAAGGAATACCTTGTAAATGAGTGAACTCAAGACTGTTCAAATCCTCTATCTGAACACATGCAAGCTGTAAAGTTTGGGCTAACACCACAACACTTTCCCCTGTTTTAACCTGACTTTTACTCCATCTACCACAGTAACTTACACTCCTAATACCTTTACTGACGTCTGTAAATTTGAACATGCGTAAGAAAACTCTAAGCATTTTAAAGTTAGTCCTTGTTGTTTCATAGAATGGCTCGAGTTGGAAGGAACATCAAAGACCATGAAGTTCCAACCCCTCTGTTGTGGGTAGGTTTGACACCTACCAAATCTGACAGTAGATCAGAGTGCCCTGGGCCTCATCCATCCTGACTCTGAACAGCTTGTCCTCTACACGAAGCCATGAAGAAGGCTTTCTGGAGTCATACACTAATAAATAATGCGATACTTTACAAGACTTCAGTCAAGAATGGTGTCATGAGATGCTATATGAAAGCCTGAGATCTTTTGCCTCCAAGTCTGTGGGACTGGAATAAACATGATGTTCTGAAAATAGCACTTGATACAGGAATTTGTAACTTATTTTTAGCCTACTAAGAACAATATTCTTTAGAGATCTGGAGTTGTAGATCCAATACTTTTGCAGGAAATTGCTATTCAGAGTCCTGTTTCAGTTGTTCACCAGTGTGGCTAGGCACTTGTCATCGGCCAATAGATGTATTTAAATAAATAACTAAAGCAGGAGAGTGAATATATTAATCACTTTTATGAAGAGAAGGTTGGTTGTGGGTCAGCAGACATCTATCAAATAGAAATGCTGAAAGATCCAGAGGTAAATTAAATGGATCTGGGAGATGAAGTCATTGTTATCACAACTGCATAACTCGAGCAGTACAATTCCCTGCTTTCAATCTTTGACATGACTTCTGAGAGCCAGCGAACAGGGTGAGAGCCATGCTCTTCCCTGACCTTGTACCTGGACATTTGTACATCTTTGTTCCCTAAACAGAGCAGTTAACTGATGCTTCAATCCTCTATGCAAATAGTTTTATGCCAACTGACTTATGTAGTCAGTTATTTCTGTTGTGCAGAAGGACACTGTAGACAAATACAGGAAGCCGTTTACCAAGGTCTTCAGTGACATGACAAGGAACAACAGACCAGAGATAAGGGTGGCCTGAGATGACTGTAATACAACTTTCTCTTTCTGGTTGCTGATAATAACCAATATCCTTAAATGATATAAAAATGTGATTAGTGGCATGTGGCAGGTTCTCTGCTATATTTGTGACTATCAGCCAACATGCGATACAGTGTGACAGCTTCAGTGACCTTGGATTCAATCTCTGTCCTTCGACATTAAATCCTCTTAGTGATCTGAACCATCACACGCTCCACCGACTATCCTCCAACTTTATCCATGTGCAAGTGAGGCTCAAGCACAGTGAGCATCCCACAAAGTTCTGCTGTCAGAATGAGATCTGAGGCCTCTAACATTATTCTGCCCATGTGCCCAGCTTTGGAAACTCTAAGATCCTGCTGACACTGCTTGGCAACTGCTACAGGCCTCAGCTGGAGATACTTATCAAGACAGTTGCAGGGGCATACTTTTCCTGAAGAGACAAGTGGAATGCTAAGAGAAAGGCTCTTTGTAGTACTGGAGTTGTCTTTGCCATGGGTGCTTTCCATCTTCAGTAAAACAGCTTGATTCTTCTGTATTTTTCTGCTGTTACATCTCCTGGGTAAAGAATTTCCTGATTTCAGGAAGGTATCTCCCAGGCTTTGCTGCCTCTCTGTTGAAGGACAGGACAAGCTGATCTGGCTCAGCATATGCACTTCATTAGCACTGGCAGAGTCTGGGAGCATAAAGGAGAGTTCTAGGGGATTGTATTGTTAAAGTACCTGGAAAGCCAGTGCAGGTTCAAGAAAAGGTGATCAGTGAAGAAGAGGAACGTGATGATGAGACCATAATTTTGCTGAAACAGAGAGATGGCTGGAATGTCCAACTAAAGAGTAACAGAACCAGTGGAACCATCCACACAGAAATCACACTTAATCTATAGATATATCTAGGAATTGAATAAAATAATGGGATGAACTAACTGTTAGTCTAAAAAATTGACCTGTGATACAGCCAATGACCAGTCAAAGGGACCCCGCTGAGCTCAGAGTTGCTGGAAGCAATGGAAGATGGGGTATCCTCCTGAGGATGATGACTGACAGACAGATCTGCCCCATTCAACAAGTCACTTAATGGATCTACTGTAAGAGATCTGTAAGATCCCACATAAAAATCCCACATTATGTGCAGGTCACATACTGAGTTGTTTAAGTATGATGGTGTACAGATGCTCTGAATTTATGATCAATAGGAGAGAAGACAGAACATCACAATAAAATATGGCAAAGTGTCTAAAGAAGCACCTCAAGTACTTCAAAGACAGTTATCCAAAGACTAGACGATTATACCCACTGTCCTACTTTTAATACATTATTTGTCACAACTGGATCTAAAAGAACGAAACCATTAATATTTATTAATACAATTTACATTCTAAATAAAGAGTGCAGTAGAAATACAGAGCTATGATATTTTAGATCCAGAATTATGATACCACAAATTTGTTAGGGTTATGAGGGACTGATCAAGTAAAGAGTCCTGGCTACCACATCATCTAGTGGAATAAAATACTCCTATTAATTAGGAGTGACAGAGTAGGGACTGCTGACTGTAGGAATCAGGCATGTATGGAGCATTTATAGAAGGTTCTGAGAATGCATGTGCAAAAAGAATAGCATTTTCAATATATACCTACATGTGGTTATTTAAATATAGTTGTTTTCTTTTCAGCTTTTTCTGGGTACATACATGTAGAGTGAATCGGTAGAGGCAATTTGCCTTGCCTCTTCTGCACAAAATTACTTGTTCCAGACAGTAACTCCTGTTTGCACACTGGGATTAAATAAGATCCCAAAATTCTACATTTGCCAAAATATACAAGAAGACTTCAAATGGAAAAAAAAAAAGTGTGATGCTCATTTGTCTCTTTATAGGTGAGTCATATAAATGAGTCATTCCTCTCGTGATACAGGTGGAACTTTAGTCCATGTAAAAGTGAAAATTCCACTGTATAATAAAATTCTTGATATTATTATCAAGCAACTATCTACATTAATCTTATCAGTTATCACAAACTAATCCTCAAAAACCTTCACAACTTACTTCATTTTATTTATGCCTGTTTGTAGCATATTTCTTCTGCAGTGCCAAGAGAAAGTTAAGCCTAGAGCAGAGCTGATCAGAGAGCAATGACATCATACAGTTCATCAGTCTTTGCAAAAAGCTGACCAACTTTTTATAGCTTTGCAAAACAATCTGCAGCGTTCTCACACTTCCATAAACTTCTTAACCTCCTTCTTGGCTGATATCAGAAGCTCTGTTTTGAAACAGGTCTGTATTTTAGTATCTTTGAGCTCCCACAGAAATGGAAGCAATAAATACAGTAGTATTAATGACGTGCCTGCTTTCAGTGTATTTCCAGAGGCCAGATAAGCCTTCCTAGTGAGAGGAGAAAGTTACTGCCAGAATATGTGGATATGCTGATAGCCTTGATCCTGTAATTAGTAAATCCTGTTGCTGAGTTCAGTACTGAGGCAATGAGTTCCTGAATTTAGGCAGGCTCAGTGAAAGAAGATGCTTGCAGGAGAGAAGCATAATGAAAGTTTACCAACAGCTAAATTAACCATTAACCGCTGTCAACGCCTGCAGCTCGCTATGTTTTATCAATGCCTACAGCTGTGTGTAAGTACTGCTGAAAGCCGCATTTAAAGATTAGGCTGATCAGTATGCACAGGATGAATTATTACTCTAAGTGATAATCAACACTCCTAAAAAGGAAACCATTTTCTCTGTTGATTTTTTTTTCCCCCTCCTTACAGCATCATTATCTGTAAACACATTTTATCATTTGAACCGGCAAAAAAATTTCCTTGGCTTCCTCTGCCTCATTTCATTATGAGGTCATCACTGCTTGAAAAAAACCTAATGGTAATAGGAGACCAAACTGCGTTTGTAAGTGAAGCAATGCAAAGATTTCCAGTTTAAACTTATGAAAATGTAAATGTGAATACAATCAGCTTTGAAAAGTGATCTGTGGGAAAAATGCTTAGTATTCATTATGAAGGAGAATAATTATTTACAGCGAAGTATCAAGGAAATATTAAAGGTTATCAAGAAGAAACGATTTCCATTTCATTTCTCTGAATTTAAATTTCTAAACCGGAAAATCCCTTTAAATTAATTCTGCTGTCAAATGCCTTCAGTGTGGAGTAATACTGCATGACAACCTGGTTATAGTAGTTTCATCATTAAAAGCGAGCAACACAATTGTGAACTTATGTAATTACTGACACTTTTCTTTTACTTCAGGAACCCTAAAAAGGAGAAAAGTTTGACCATCTGAGAAGATGACCAAGCATCTTCTTTCTTATAAAATATGCTCCTAATGAAGAAAAAAAAATCACAAAAGGTTTCCAATGTAACTTGCTATATTCTTAACAGTGGATAGTTTGTGTTAGACTCATGCCTTCCAAACATATCAGCTTGGGGGTTGTATTTTTTATGATGATCACTGCCAGGTCCAGTAACCAAAATGTCAAATCATGTTTTGTCAGCAACAAGGTAACAGGAGGGGTAGGTGACATTGCTCTGTGCTTTTCTTCCTTGCTGATGGAATCTTGCTGTCCCAGATGTGATTTCATGGGCCTGCAGAAAGGACTGGGTGAAGTGCCCTTAACTGCTGCCCTAGAAAATAGCAAATATGTTTTGTGCCTTGCAAGCATCTGCTACTCATGGTAGCAACAAATCTGATTTTCCACCATAGTTGTCAGAACACCATAATTTACAGCAGGGCTCTGTGTATCTCACGGAAAGGAGAGATGGAAATATCAACTGGGCCAAAGAAACTGAGAGAAAAAATCAGAAAAACATAATAAGGGTAATCAGAATAGATTATGTGGCAAAACCTGCATATGGAAAGAGATATTTATGCAAAAAATGTATCAGTGAGTTTTTAATTTAATCCTATGGCAATTTCCGAGCTTGAATCTGAGATAGACTTCATGATAAAAGGGATGAAAAAGTGATTATATATACTGATCATTCTAACTTCTCTAAAAGATATTTTAAATATTCATCACTCATTATAAAATTAACCTGTCATATCTTGTAATGGTTTAGAGAATTCATGCTGCAAATATCTCAGTGCTTTGCAAGTTCAATCTTCTTTGAAGTGCACTGGAGTTTAATTAGAACAAAATCTTCAGAGAGTTCACCATTGGACTACCTATTATGAAAAAGGCTAAAGGTGGCTTTGCATCACCAATTTATTATCTTGGTCTTGCACATCCCTGGAATTTCCTGGTCACCATTTAGTCAGTGGAGTAGAAATGCAGGAGCAAAGCAAGACATCCAGCAGCAAAAAGGATCCAATACAAAAAGGATGGACTTAACATCTTGCCACTGCTCCAGAATAAATGCTGACACTTTCCCTGCCATTCTTTCATTACATTCTGACAGGATGTCTACAAAAACATGCTTGCACATTTGTCCCAGTCACCCTCAAACAGCAGCATGCCACGGCTTATAAGTCTTATTAGCATTAATTAGATGTGAATATCACATTGAATTATTTTTAATGTCTCACAGCTAGACCCGTGTAAGAAATCTGTACTGAAACTGTAGATAAGAAGGTGAAATTCTACTCCCCTGTTATATTTTTACAGTCAGTCTATGTTGAGTTTGCCAGATAAAATTTCACTGAGCAGTCTCTGGAATAGGATCAATATTCAGATTTTCATGGTTTCAGAAAGATGCAAAAAATAATGTATCTACACACAGCAAGTCTAAATCATCTGAACACGGTGTGAAATGGGAATAATTCATGGTCACTGGATCCTACCTGTGTCTGAAATATTGCATGCAAATGCAGAGGTAAGCATTTATGAGGAACAGAGGTGCTCCAAGGAAACAATGAGAACACTGAGGTATTTGTATTCTAAATTTGTCTAAAATACAAATAATGGCAGTTCTCTCACTATGTAAGACATTGTAATGTCGCTCCTTTTTCAAATGCTGTATGCTGTTCTGTATATGTAAAATTGGTGCTATAGTACTTTGTAAGATTATGAAACCTGCTACTCCCAGAAGTAAAATAGGAACCAGCAGTGCTATTCATTTTTGTGTCTTAGCTGAAAACCAGTAATGTTCTGTTTGAAACCAGTAATGTTCATATTTTTAATCGTATTTCAGTACTTTCTAATCTATTTTGACTCAAATGACCTCTCTCCCAGCTGTGAAACCTATGCTGCCTGACACCCTTCCACTTCTCAATCACACTAGCACACTGCCATTCAGCAAAGAAAGATGAAATGTTCCTTCTTCTTCACGTTACTACTTTGATGTACCTTGCACACCTCTGTCTTTCTGGTCACCATAGCAGTGATGGATTTTACCATGATAGCATTTACCATTTGGGAAATGCTATCAATTCAAAACAAAGTATGTATGCACTTAGAATTTCCTTTTACTTACAAGAGGTTCCGCCATGATGATGCGAATCTTGCGTTCAGCCTGAGTAGTGAAGTTAACAAACAAGCTCTTCAGAACATATTCGCCTGGCTTACTGTCTGGGTCAACATTAATAGGCAACATGGCTGGAGGTCCTTTTTCTCTCTGCGTACCAGAAACAGGTGGGACGGGTGGTTTGATATATCCGTTGCCAACTGGAGAAGCTGAAAGGTAAAAGAGATGTATTTACTTTTTGTGTAACTAAACATCTTTACTTCTCCAAAGCATCCCAATGGCCCACCATACCACCAAAGCACAGCTGCGGGCTAGTTGGTAGTACAATAAATATGCAATGTATAAATAAAATTTCCATTTTAATCTTAGAGATAAAACTTACATAATAAAGAAGAAATAAAAGACAAAGTCTTATCTAATACAATGCAGTACACACTCTACCCTCTTTTTTTCACACTTGCTGACACTTAATTCTTTGAACAACACCCACGTTTCCTATTGCTTATCAATAGGTCTACAGCTCAACTGTCAAATAAGAAACTTATCCTTTAATGCTATTCAAACAGAGCTTTCCTTACACATGTTGGGAGTATGATCTGTTGGTTAAAGTGAGTTGTAAAGGGCCTGATTTTTATCTTACTTTTACAGGCAATAGACACCTGCTAGAATACGAGAAATTCCAATTAGATATATGAAAGAAGTCTACTGTGAGCGTAGTCAAACACACGTGGAGTGTTGTCAGTGGATACTGTGGAAACTCCAGTCTTGAAGATATTGAAAACTTGACTGGATAAGAAATATTCTGCAGTTGTTGAGCAGCACAACCTCCAGAGATCTCTTCCAACCTAAATGGTACTGCACACTGCTGAATTCCCCATTATCTGTATCATGATATTATGAACCATGTGTAGCTCTACAGGTGTTGTAACTGTTGGTGGTTGACACAGAGGTACTTTAATGCAATGCAAACAAATAGTATGAATATTCATTGCTGCAAGTAAATGTAACATTTGCCAATGCATCGCACTGCATTCCGGAGTGTTACATGGTAAGTTGTGTCCAAGTTACAAAGAAGAATGGACTACAAGGATGGTTGCTGCACACCTAATGCCTTCAGCATTGTAACCTACTGACTAGATGAAATTGCTTTAGGAATAAATGAGGTTTTAGAGCTTTCCTAAATACTTTAACACTTAATTGCAAGGAAAAAAAAAAAAGGGGGGAGGAAAAAAATCCCAATGATTAAATGATCATTTAATAGTATTCAAGATGTGTTAGAATCAGACCCTAGATTAATGCACTGAAAAAAATTAAACAAATCCATTAAGTAAGAGAGAAGACATTTTCCTTTAGAAAATCAGTTTAGAAGTCTATGATATAACTATAAAGCAAGACAGAGAAGCTTTTGTTCATCTAGTTATTATTCTGTAAGCATAACATATGTACTATACTTAGAAAATAGCTCTCCTAATGGATAAGGTATACCACCACTCTCTAGCACAGCAGCATCACTTCTTCCATTCAGCTGGTTTTGTTACCTGCAATGTTTTACTTGATTTTTAAGGGCAAAACCATAATCAACTGAATTTCATTCGTGCTGACTCTGCATAAACCAAACCGTACAGAACAGTTGCACATTCAGATGATACAAACCTATTTCTAATATACACATGACTCTGAACAGTCATTTACTTCAAACCAATGGAAAAAAAATGGCCTCTATAAAAAATAGCGCACACTGTCATCACCTAGTCTCTCCTGAAGTTGAGGTATGAGAACAGTGGGATGCAAAGGGTCAGATGTAAATTTATACGGACTATTGAGTTTGCTGTCTGATGGAAACGGCTTCCTCAAACAGCTTTAGAAAGGAGACAGACTGTTTCTGACAATCACTAATATATGTCATATGTATCAAACACATCATTTTGATCAGCTCACTGCCATCCACTCACATGGTTTGACTGCTCAATTAGGAAGAAATGTTTTGCTGTGAGCAGTGAAACCACTCCTTTCCTGCATTAGGGCCCTGTCCTCCCACAGCCCATCACCCCCTATTCCTGCAGGCTCCCCTCAGCTCTGCACACAGGACTAAGCAGACCACCAGGCCTCCCATCCTGCCAAACTAAGCCCCTGAAGGCCATGCACCTGCCTTCTGCCACCTGAGGCTTCCTCTCAAAAGGGTCTGTAGGAACCCTAGCAAACACAAACTTCACTCCTGCTCCTCAGACAGCTGTGACTTAGTTCATCTACTAAGTTCAAAAGAAGGGACTCGAAAGAAGGATGGAAGGAAGGAAGAAGGGTGTGTGTGGTCATTTTTGCTTCTCATCAGAAATTAAGCGTAAGAAATCCTAATTACACTTCCTTAGAGCTGCAATCCTCACCTTCAATCATTACGGTTCTCTGTCAGAATTTTGGAGACATTGGGATTCAATTCTTAATAAGAAGCCTATTAAGAACTGTGATATTAGGTTTATAACACAGGCTGACCTCAATCTATTTTATTCCAGATATCTAACTGAGAAATCAATTACTTGCAATTATTTGTGAAAAGCTTGCACATGAGAATCTATTGAAGCTTAACAAGGCCAAGTGCAAGCTTTTGCACTTGGGTCAAGGCAATCCCAGATATGAGCACAGGCTGGGAGAAGAACTCATCGAGAGCAACTCTGTGGAGAAGGACCTGGCAGTCCTGATGGACAAAAGCTGAACATGAGCCAGCAGTGAGTGATTGCAGCACAGAAGGCCAGCAGTATCCTGGGTTGCATCAACAGAGGGGTGGCAGCAGGGAGGGGGAGGTGATTGTCCCCCTCCACTCAGCTCCTGTGAGGCCCCATCTGCAGTGCTGCATCCAGGACTGGGGCCCCCAGCACAGGAAGGACGTGGAGATCTTTAAGCAGGTCCAGAAAAGGGCCACTAAGATGATGAGAGGGCTGGAGCACATCTCCTATGAGGAAACATTGAGGGAACTGGGCTTGTTTAGCTTGGAGAAGACTCTGGGGAGACTTCATTGAGGCCTTCCAGTACTTGAAGGGAGCTTCCAAGCAGGAAGAGGACGGACTTTCTAAGAGGTCTGATAGTGCTAGAACAAGGGAGAATGGCATTATTTAGGTTAGATGTTACGATTAAATGCTTTATTTGGAGGGCTGTGAGGCACTGGGGCAGGCTGGAGCACTGGGCACTGATACAGTGGATGGCAACTCAGTCCCTGGCAGAGGGTTGGTACTGCATTATCCTTAAGGTCCTTTCCAACCTAAGCAATTCTATGACTGATTCTGTGATTGATTAGTTGACTGCACACTGCAATAGAGAAATGTTATTACGAAGGCTGATCTGAAAGTAATGCCTCCTATTTCATTATGTTGGCCCACAATGATATGTGAGAGGTGGATATTGGTGGTATTGCAGTAGAGGCTGAACTTTCCTACCACTACGCCATTACAATCTGTTGCTGTGTGACAGATGGCAGCAGAGGGGTACTCTGATAGAACGATATCTGACATGGAAGTGCAACTCAAGCAAAATTGTGTCATCAAATCCCTTCATACAGAAAAAAATGCAGTCACTGATATTTATCAACCCTTGTGGAACATTTATGGAGACCAAAAAGTGAGCTGGTGGGTGTTGTGTTTCAGCAGTGGTGACAGTGACATGAAAGACAAGCCATGTTCCAGACAGTCATGCTCTGAAGTCATACAAGAAGATAGAGTGGCTCAATCATCTGATCTGCACAAACTGGAAGACTATGACCAGGGAACTGTGTGTGCAGCTGAATAACAGACTCAATGGACTGGAAAATGTTGGAACATCACATGGTTTGCATCAGGTGGATCTCAAGAATGCTTTCATAGGAACAGAAAGGAACATTGTGTGAAGGTTTGTCAAGACCTAATGAACCAATATAGGGCTGAGTTGCATCATTACTGGTGACAAAACATCATGACACCAATACGAACTGGAATGAAAAATGGCAAGTCATGGAATGGCAGTGTGGATTCCCCATCAAAGAAAAAGTTCAAGATGCAGCCCTCATCATGTTAAGTGATGTCTTCTGCTATAAGAAAGGGTTGATCCCTCTGGATTTTCTGAAAGCTAGACAAACTGTCAACTCTAACTGCTACAACACAGCTGACTAAGCTGAAGGCTTGAACTTTCAGACTCAGACAACAGATAAAGACAACTCTTCTGTTGCAGTATGTTAGTGCCAGACTCCCATACCAGTTTGAAGACTGTGAATCACATTGCCAATCTTGACTGGACTGTCCTACCACACTAATCATGTAGTCCAGATTTGATGCTTCCTGATTTCCATCTGTTTGGGCTGATGAAAGACAGCCTGCGTGGGCAACATTTTCCTAGCAAGAACTCCATCACAGCAGCTGCAAAGCAGTGGGTCATCTGCGCTGCTGCAGGTTTTTATGAGCACACTGGCTCATCACTGGTGAAAATGCATAGCCAATGATGTTCACTATGTTGAAAAAATAGTGCCTTCCAGCTGAAAATTTGCTCTATCAAACAGTGGTATCTTGTACTTTGTATCTGTTGTATTTTCCATTGAAATAAATAGGAGGCATTACTTTTGGAGTGACATATATTTGTGAGCCTTGTCACTTAATCAGAAGCATTTATGCAGTTCTCTGAAGTACACAACAGTACATCCTTTTCCCCAAAAGAAAGTGAAGTGATGTCCCGAGGTTAACAGCTAACATTGCTCTATAATAACAGCAGGTACAGAAATGAATGTCATACGACATTTCTTCAGTTATAATGTTTAATACATCATTTTGTAGCTGCTCACTGCCCATAAGGTGTAGAAGTCAGCACTGCTGACAGCACGAGGGCTCTGAGTAGATCCTCGGTAGTAAACTTATATAAAAGCTTGGCTTTCTAGTATATATTTTCAGTTGCATTACCTCCTTCCTCATTTACTACGATGTTTGATAGTTACCTTGCAAAGACTTATCCCTGTCTAGACTACGCTGTCACTGACCTCTATATTGGTGCTTTAACAGAATATAGCTCTTCTAGACTGAGAACCCTATGAAGCCCTACAAAGATCATTAAAAGAAAACAAATTCCTCTGAGACATAATACTGCAAATCAAGGACTGAGAATTCAAGACATTTTTGTATTAAATAATCCATGACTGACCCCTTTGTGTTGATTCATTATAATGCAGGCATTAAAAACAATAATGAAGAAAAAGCATCAACTTTTGCCATCTCTGCAAGTGAAACACTTCCCTATTAAATAAAAGGCAACATTTTTATGTGTGAAATCACCATACAGAAGGGCAGAGGTGGGATGTTGACAAGGGAATTACACTCAATTCAAAATGCTGTTTTCATTGACAAAGTTTCCACTACATAATTTCAAAATAATACAGTTCTACATGGCAGATTACCAGAACGGAAAACTGAAACCTTTAGTCTGAACTACTAACATACAGTAGCGTGTTGGTCTGCAGTACAAATACTGCGTTAAAACAAACATTTCAATTAGAGCAACATAATTCTTTCCCAAGGAAAATGAATGGTGATTCCCATGCAGAGGGCAGGAGCCCATAGCAGTCCAGATGCCCGAGGGTCCAGCCAAAGCAGGGACTCTGCAAGTCAATGCTAGGAAGCTCTATGCATACCTAAATCTATCCCACAAAAACCTGTGAAAATGATGAACTACGCCCGATGAGGTGTGAGATGTCTGCACCATTTTGGGGTGCAATTCTGTCAGAAAGCTACTTCTCTCAAACAACCCATTTTGTAGTTAACAAGATACATTCCTTACTTCCTATTCTATCTGCAGTAAACTGTACTTCAAAGCATTCAAAGAATACTCTTTGCTTTTCCTACAGATTATTTTCAAGCAGTTCAGGTTATAACCATCGAATTTCCTCACTGTTATGCATTTGAAAGCATTTAAAAACAGGAAATATGGGACAAGCAATGGAATATCAGAAACCCTTATCACCACAACCACATCCTATTGCCATAGAATGAATTACTGAAATAAAATCACTGCTACTTTTTACCATGTATAATAGCTTCCCTGATTATAGAAATGGCTGTGAAAAAGCACAGCAGTTTGACCGCACAATCACTTAAGGTGACAATGGGAAGGAGTACAAAATTCAGCTATCGTGCCAGGGTCTCTGCTATGATTTACATGCTAGGTATATTTCTTAAAGCTCTAAGATAAAGCAAAGCAAAACTAAGATCAAGACAACCCAAGAGCACACTACGCTGGATACCATGTCAGCCAAACAGCTACTGTATTTTCAGTATCTCTAACCACAAGAAACAGAGACGGCATTCTTGTAGTTAACTGTGTCAAACTTGTACTATAGCAAACCACAAACAGACTAAAACCACAAAACACAACATGTATTTGCAGTATTTTTGTACCTACCGAGCCCCTTTATAAAGCTGATCACACTGGATTTTCTCCAACATGCTACTGTAATATCCATGAGCCTGCGAATACCTGAAATGCTCCGCTCGAGTTAGGAAAGTTTGAATCCTTTTCTAACTGAAATCCAGAAGGAAGTTAGTTGCTTCATAATCCCGTATCACACTTCACTATAAATTTCCCATCATTCTGGTCCATATTGCTTTTAGTTTTAGTTTAGGTTTTGGTTTTTGTTTTTCACGTAGATAAGTGCTGAAGACCTACAGTGTGTGAGCTAGCGCAGGCCTCCGGATCAGATCAGCCTTTCCATAACCAGAGGGGTAATTTTTAGCTTCAGCATATGATGATGACCACTCACACAGAGGCTGCACGTCTATATTTATCCACAAGTACATACTATGCTGACAGATTAGTGAAACTACTTGCAGGCACTCTAAGAACATGAGACAGGATAATGGAGTTCCACATAAACAAACCCCACATATCAACTACATGCATGATCACACAATGCAAGCTGAAAGCAATTAGCATAGAAAAGCAAAGCACAGAGGCAAGGCAGGATGCGTTTTGTTTTGTAACTAAGGCCTTATGGCCAACAGTACACACAGCCCAAATTCCTTGAGATAAAACCAACACAGTATCCGTCCTTTTCCCATGCCAAGAGTCAGTGACAAACCACATATCCTTAAGGATGATTATACATCTGAATTATGCATCTGTTGAAATGACTCTTGAAGAAAATGTGCTTTGTTTTAAAACTGCGGTTGTAATAATAAAGAGAAAACACATCATTAAACAAGCTGTCAGGAATTAAATGTGCAAGGACGCAGTACACTGTGCCAAGGTTAGCAAAAGGTGCCTTGTGTGATTAGTGTGAGTTTGACAGGTAAAGCGGGGTGACCTCATTGCAGCCTATCAGTACCTGAAGGGAGCCTACAAACAGGAGGGGAGTCAACTCTGTGAAAGGGTAGATAACAGCAGGACAAGGGGAAATGGTTTTAAGTTGAAGGAGGGAAGATTCAGGTTGGATGTCAGGGGGAAGTTCTTTACTGTGAGAGTGGTGAGGTGCTGGAATAGGCTGCTCAGAGGGGCTGTGGATGTCCCGTCCCTGGAGGTGTTCAAGGCCAGGTTGCATGGGGCTCTGGACAACCTGGTCTAGTATTGAATGGGGAGGTTGGTGGCTCTGCCTGTGGTGGGGGGTTGGAGCTTCATGACCCCTGAAGTCACTTCCAACCCAGGCCATTCTGTGATTGACTCTGTGTAAAGAGATCAGAATTCACAGCAAATTTGGTGTAAAAAAGCCACCTAAAGGTCTAGAAGATTCTGTGCTAGTGACAAAAATAGTGAGATTCCCATGGGAAATGTGGTGGAAGTAGTACTTTAATGGAAGTATCATTTTCACAATTCTGTTGCGTATTTAAACAAAAATAATCATAAAGGCATAAACTTAATAAAGCACAATGTGAATGACTTGCAATACATCCGTTAGCGATGAATTTCTTTAAAGTACCAGACTTCACAATGACCAACAGATACTTTCTAATCTTTTAGTGTTTCTGATCCTTGCTCAGGAGGATTTACACTCAATAAATGAAAGAGCAGATAGCATTCAGTGCCTACTTGAGTCCCTCATCCAGAGTATCTGGAAAGTAAAGGGGACAGTTACAGTGGTACAGGTCCTGGTCTTCCTTTCTATAGGGAAATCAACTTTATGCAATACATAGTTGATCCATGCTTTGCTTACTCCTTATTTTTTTATTTTTATTTTTATATTTAAGCAAGTTTTGCAGCAATAGATTCAGTCAAATGTAGCGTTTGCAGTTCTCTGTACAGGACACGCATATTCAAAAAGCAATTGCAGATCTCTTCATCCCCAGGAGAATGCAAGCTAGCCCACAGTCTAGAAGTACAAATGATTTCCAGCACTAAAGAAGGAAAGCTATGTCTACAATGTCATCACACAAGGCAGATTCACACAACAGCTTTTATATGGAACTTAGAAGCAGTTATAAAGCATGCAAACAGCTACTTCAGTGTTTTTCATAATTAGCTTATATTGTATTTTATTTTGGTAAATATGCAGTTAGGAAGAGGGGAGAGGTGTCTGAGAGAGGACGTATCTACTCCCTGGTTTACCAGTTTCTCAGCTAAGGCCTTACTTGAGGAGAACTATCTTTTTCTGACTGTGCTAAATGGCTGAACCACCATAGAACTACTTCTGGATTAGGAAGAAGAATCACTTTGACTTTTACATACACTGCCCTTCTTTTGTACTCCAGCCCTTATTTCAAACCCTGATTGATTTAATATCTTTTTGAAATCTGAGTTCAAATCCCATCCCAAGTTAAAGACTTGGTGAAAAATCCAATCCCTTTGAACTGTCTTTATGTGACACACCATAGGGAACAGGAAGAAAGGGCAGAACAGAGGGGATCCCCAGATCCCACAGACATACTTCGTTTTACTTCTTCACTTTCTGTGCCTGCAAATAGTAACTAACGTTATTCCCCTAAGAATTCAGTTCTATTCAGTTACCGTTCTTTCCTTATAAATAAAAATAATAAGAAGAAATCAAATCTGTCTTTTGATCCTGCCTTTCTGCTGCAGGAAATGTTAGAGACCCACAGCTTTCAATTTGAGAATCCTTATTTGGTATTGTTCTATTGTCCAGCTTAGATATGATTTTCAATTCAACTTTGTGCTTTAACTTAACAAACATTACAGTGTCTAGTCAAGGGATAGACCGGGATGGCTTATTACATTTGCAAGTGAAGGGTTTACTTTGCAGAGCAAAATTCACTCACTGATAGCACTATGTACTATTACTATTCAGTATAGAAGATAAAATAGGAAAGGTTGTGAGAGATGATCTAAACTCTCCTTGATCACATAATCACATAATATCCTGAGCTGGATGGGACCCACAAGGATCACCAAGTCCAACCCTTGGTTTCACAAAGGGCCAACCATACCCAAGCACTCCTTGAGCTCCAGCACTCAGGACTGTGCCCACAGCCCTGGCTCTTCTGAACTGAAATTCTCAACATAATTGATTATACTTAAATTGTAAGGGAGAAAATGATAATTTGTAAATTTCAGATTCCTCTGTTTCTTTAAATGTACAGAGACTGGGAGAGATATTTGTGTAAAATGGCATGGGGGAAGAGATATTTTCAGTGATAAAGGCATTGCAGAGCTTGGTAACAGATGCAACCGAGATAAGAGCAATATTCTACATTATTTCTGTCTGAAGACTTTGTGAAGAAATGCTCGTTACGCTTGGATATATTCATTCAGAATACATGTTGAACTACAGGACGCAGCTCTGACCCCGTGCAGACTTGGCTGGTCAATCTTTCTCCAAACTTTCTTTTCCTACTATGACAAGAGATTGTAAATTCTTTGTGAACGCAAGGAACAGCAAAACCAGAAAGCAGGAGACTAATTGATGCCGCCACTAAGCAGTAGCTGAGTTGCTGGTGAAGCATAACAAGCGCTGGTCAACCCAGTTAGAAAAAGAAAGCTTAAAGTTATTGCATTTGTACACACCATGTATTTCATCCACAAGAACAAGTATATGGCCTCTCAGTAGGCCTGATGGGATGCTAACAATAACATTTGTAAGGCATGCTTTTCTCTGTGGGTACTTTGTACAAATTGCTCAAACACTCCACTCAGAGGTGAAGTAGCTATCTTTCGAGATGAACACCATTAATATATAACCAGTTAACATGGATACCTCTGTCCAAGCTCATGGAGAATGAACAGTCCGTGCACACGCTGCCATGCTGTTTGGTAGAGAGTGGTAAAGCACCAATTAGCTTGAAGTGATGGAGCTCAACCTGGCACCTCAGAAAGGCTGAAACTGTCTGTTTTGTTTTACTGTGCAGCAGCAGCCTTCTGGCTGTCATGTTCCAGCTGCTGGCATGTTGGTACAAAGCTTTGTAATTCACATATGGGCATCACAATTCTGCACGGGAGAGAGGCAACTGATAGAAGACCTCACAGAACAAAGTGGAGGGTGGCACACACTTTCTTCTCTTGCAACAGAGCACGGCTGTGTACACAGGGGACTCGAGAAGGGCAACAGCCAAAACAAACAAACGTACAGGAAATCCTGTTGAATATGACCACCCCCTTTCCACAGTCCTTTTCACTGACTTGGCAAAACTCCTAGTAACTAAGATGCAAGATGTAGACTTTCCCTCTCTCCCTTTCCTGAGTTACTGCTCAGAGTTTGTGCTGCTTAACAATGCTCCCGGGGTTCTCATCTCAGATCCCTGCAAGACATCTGAGTGATGCAGGGAAGCAATCCAGACCTCCCAGCCCATTCTCTTCGCTCATCATTTCTTTTTCTGCTTCTTCTTTCCCAGATTTTTGCTTTCTTATTTGCACAAACTGTAGCTCATGAGCTGAAGACACGTGAGAATCTAGGCATATAACACAGAGAAACATTTTTAGCTGGGTTTATTTTATCATTTGCTTAGTTGGTTTTACGATTAAAGAATAAAAAAGCTGAATGACATGGGAGAGTCCCAAAGAGATTTCCAATTACCGTCTGAGCGTTCCATCTGGGGGTGACTTCTCAGTAAAGGAAATATATTTATTGCCTCTGATGGGATCCAAGTCAAACATAAATCATTTTCAGCTTCTGTGCTTTATACTGTAAAGAAATGCTGCCTCTTTGGAGACTGGCTTGATAATAACTATACGGGTGCCTTTCCTATATGACTTCAAATGCTTTGTTATCTTTACTTGTTATCCCAAAACTAAAAGTGGCTTTAGAATAAGGGTGGTAAGATCTAATCAGATCATCGTTTTCAAATGAGCAGATTAAAGATTTTAAAATAATTAAATAAAAAGCATTGCATTTCTGAAACTCCGCCAGACTCTCCTTGTGCTCCAGTTCTGATTAAAAAACTCTTAAGTAAGGATGTTACATTCTTTTATACTTTTTTATAAGCAAAGCTTAAAACCTCCCCTCCGGTTTCAGTGAATGAGAAAATAGCTTCCTGTATGTTTTTCAGATGGATGTTTTGTTGGGTTTGCTTTCCTTTTAGAGACACAGAGATGAAGATATTCTGTCATTTTGTGGCTGATGGGTGTTAGCAGAAGAATTATTTTTAGGGAACTTGGAAGAGCGCCGAGGAAGCACAAGGCTACAAGAATCCGAAAGAGACAAAATGGTAACTTCCAAAAGAAGGATGAGCAAACAGGGAGGATGTGACCTGCATCTCCCATCCCCACACAATTTCTCTTGGAGAGAGGATACCTTTCTTCCTCTTCTTAAATGTTTTACAGTAAAACTGTGAGAGCATGGGCTCTCACAAAATGGAATATTGAAAAGACATTAAATGCTTGCACTCTTGTCCTGTTTCAGTTTAAACATTTACCTCAGAGGTAGAATCAGAACCTTTTGTGAATTTTTCTGTCTATCAATCAGTCTGCAATGCCTTTTCCAAACTACAGACAAATGTTGGTTTGTGCTGATAAAAATCGTGTGAGGGCAAGCTTAGGTTGGATATTAGGAAGCACTTCTTTACAGAAAGGGTAGTTAGGTACTGGAATAGGCTCCCCAGGGAGGTGGTTGAATCGCCATCCCTGGATGTGTTTAAGAGCCGTTTGGAAGTGGTGCTCAGGGATATGATTTAGCGGAGCGTTTTTAGAGTTAGGGTACTGCTTAGGCTGCAGTTGGACTTGGTGATCTTCAAGGTCTTTTCCAACCTGGGTAATTCTATGATTCTATGATTCTCCTGCAAATGCATGATCTGAACAGTCCTACTGACCTCTGCTTATGGCTAAGAGTTGATTTCCTGTAGGTTTTTGCTTATTTCACACTGTAAAAATTATGAAGTAATCTTTAAACTATTGTGTTTCAGAATGTAGTACTACAATGGAGAAGAACCTTTAAAACTGTAACCACTTCCTTGACCACATTTCCTGATGTACCTAATTGCCACCTTTTAGGAAAGGCTCAAATTTAGCCACTTACAAGCTAAATATTGAGTTTAGCCAAGCATCAAGGCTCTGGGTAAACTAAGTGAAGAGAGACTCATGCTTTGAGATGATTCAGAAAATCTTTCTTAGAGTCTTCGCTTAAGACAGAATAAATCCCTTTCTAGTGATTGCCAAGGAAGAACTAACAACAAAGACAGGCATCCAAGGCTGTTAAGAGACAATTGTCATTCTCAGTCTCTAAACTCTCCAAGAGTATCTTGTACAAACCAAACTGAATCACACTGCATTTCAGCTGCTGTTGGCTAGGCTTCATATCACTGATTGTGTGGGTGGAAAATGGCACAATAGCAGGAGTAAACCAAGCTGCGAGCTGGCACTGTAAACTCGCAAACAAAACCTCTGCAGGACAAGAAAACTTCTACAAAACGTTATGAAGCTTTCTGTAATGAAAGCACAGTAGAGATTTTTGTGAATCAACACTAGCATGAAAATAAGTCAGACTAATCCACTCATATTCTCCCCTACAACGCAGCACACAAAGTAACATTTATACAAAGTTTTGCAGCCAAAATCAGGATTAATAACTATGATCAGTTCTCTACTCTTCCTTTTGATTCAATCATTATTGTTACTACTGCAGCAGCACACTCACAGCATTGTCTGTCTTCTATACTGAATTAAACACTATTTGGCCTCTGCTTAGAGGAAACCAAACACACAACCATCAGCACATCATCTCTTATTAGCCATACACTATTACGATGCTGTAATGTCTAATAACTCTTATTAAGAATATATTAACAGCTCTTCCTTTGAAATGTGAATTCCCTGGTTTCTTAGCCATTACAGCAAACATAAATATTTGCTGCTTTACTAGACTCAGATCCCAGGTTCTAAGTATTTCTCCTTGTGTTTCAAAATACATAAAGAGGAAGACAAGAATGACTTTACCATCTACAATAGCTCAACGAAGCTTTTTGGTTGTCTAGCTCATCTACAGCTGCTAAGTGAAAGACTTTCACTTGAGCAGATCAGTGAAGCACGTGGGCTTTAGCTGGGACAGGAATATATACTGGGCAGCTGCAAAAGCCCCACACAAGGGGGACAGGAACACAGACAGGACACTGATCTCCTGCTGGTCAGGGAGCCATTACAGAAATCTCCTTCCATATATAGAAATGTCTAAATGTTGCTAAAAGTTACTGCCAGAAATACATTATTGAACTGTTGTTCATTGTCTCACCTGCTCATAAAGATGACACAAAATAAGCTAGGAATTGATGAGAGAAGGCTTCAACTGAAACAAACTAGAAAGAACATTTTATTTCTGAGTTCTGCTCCTGCACAGTTCTGGTGACCCTGTGATGCCAGAAGACTGGGGATGGGATTTCCTGCCCTCACTCAGAAACCCAGGAGCATCGCACGTAACTGAACCACACATTTACGCTTTCCTGTAGTCAAAGGCAAGGAAAAGACACCCGCAGAGATGAGCCCTACATCGGTTAGTTAGGAGAATAAAGAAAGGTTCCTAGGCTGATTATCTGATTTTCCAAATACTCCAACACCTTGAACACTGAGAAAACCTAATGTCTCAGAAAAACCTAAGAGCTTAATAACTTCTGAGAATCACGAACAATTGTTTTTATGGGATATTAAAAGGGACATGCAATATTACAGAGGGGTGGGACAAAACTTACATTGTAATAGTCTTTTGTAAGTGTCCATGAGGACAATCCAGGCAGCTGTAACACAGAGAGCCTGATCTTCCCTCGGGAACAGATGCTTTGATTCGTAAAGAATGAAAGTATTCCAACACAAAGCCATAAGCACGGGTTTGTGGAAAGTAGATTTTATTATACTAACTGTATCTTGTTATGAGATGATAAACTTGGTTAACAAACTGAAAAGAGGAGTCTTGTATTTCTATTCTATAACTGGATTGGTATCTTACCAAATTGCAAAATGAGAACCACAAAATCAATGTATTATAATAAGAACAAGTTAAAAGCTAGATAACAAATACTTCTGACATTGCTTAAGAGGGAATCATACCCTAATGCTTCTAGTGAAGTTACAAAGATCACTTCTCAGTCATGTACTACTTACATGACTGATGAGCAAAGAAGAAACAACACATTTCTATGGAGTTTACAGGCAAAACAGATTCAATGGTTGACAGAAAATCAGTAAAGCAGTCATTGTAATTTGAATAGCATTAGAAAAACTACATGCAAGCATATAAGAGAGATTAATTCTAACACATACAGAATTGCACATCCAGAAAGAAAGAATGCATGCCACAGGGACAGAATAACGCTTTCTATTCCTGGGAAGCACTGATTATGAAAAAGGCCTGAGACCAGGATGACTAATGTGTTGAAAACAGGCTGCTATTCTTGTGACCTGAAGAGCTATGGAGAGCCTTTTCAAGCAGGATAAACAAAGCAAAAACAGGAAACCTCTACTGCTGCACTGCCAGAGTCTTTGCAGCAGCAGCTGGATGCTCAGTCCCATTCTGGTGTCTGCAACTTGAGAAAGATGCTGATGAACTCGAGGACATTCAGGAAAAGCAGCTGTAATTAATTACTGGAAAACTTGTCTTAAAGGTTAGATTAGTTTGACCATGAAAAAGTTTCTGGGTCATTTAATCAACTTCTCTAATGCCAGGATTCACCTATTTGCAGACACAGCGAGCTACTCAATCAAAAATGCCTTTTTAGACAATACAATCAGCCGTAATTCATCACACAGCTCATCTGAACTGCACCCTGTCTGCTGGACATCAGGAAAGCTTCATTTGACTGGGTCAGGTGCCACAAGAACCCCAAAGATGCCTGGAGATGATGTGAGAGGATTTCCATGCCTGCTAAACACAGAAAAGTAACAGAACTGCTGATAGACAGCTCTTCATTCATTGACATTCAATGGCTGGAATTTTGAACTAGACAAATGCATTAAAGAAGTTAAACAGAAAAGGAAGGAAATTAACTACAGAAAATACCATTAAGCTGGTGCTGATTCCACCATCAGTGGAAATTTAAGCTTTTGGTTTTTTTTTCTTTGAAAATGTTCTTTAGCTCAAACAGAGATTAATTCAGAGAAGCCATAAAGCCTGCTCTATGGGGAGAGCAGATTGGATGACACAATGGTTTTTCTGGTTGTGTAATTTATGACTCGTTGAATACATTGGTAGAAAACATATCACTGAGAACAATCTTTCATTGGTAAAAGGATGATACAGATGTTCTAAGAAGGATTCCTTTATCTCTAATCCACAACATATCACAAAACAAATGTCTGAATGCCTATCAGTACCTGATTTTCCTTTGTACATCCAAGTATAAACGTAACTTCTGTGATCAGAGAATCTAGACTAGACCTGAAGAGAACATTAGAAACAGAACAGAACCAACCCCACAAATACACAAATGATTTTCTAAGTAGGTATAGAACCAAGAAGTTATTTCAAAGGAAAGACTGTAGACAGTGGCAATGTCGTTTCATAAACTGTTCTTACCGTAAATTCTATTAGTTCCAAACATCAGATGGGACATCACTTCTCATCAGACACAATGATGAGCTATATTAGCATAATGGGCTGTTATTCCCAGATCCATGTGATTCATGGCAACCCACTGATAATGAATGGCTTTGTTTGGGTGTCAGTAAGAAAGTGTGTACAAAACTATATGAAGCACAAACTTCAAGTACCTGAAATGGTGCACAAGGCTGTTAAAAAATTAGGATTTTAAAGACTAACATTGACATTTTTTCCATATACACAGGAAAAAGGGGCTCTGACATTATCAGTACGTCCTCTATCTTTTCAGCCAACCATCACCCTGGTGGGGACTGAGCATCACTGAGACACTGCCAGTCGTTGCTTCAGTCAACCAAGCACTTGGGTGTTTAAACCTTACACATAGGGCAGAAACCAGAAAACTGATCCAAGCAATGAGCTCCCAATGGGATCCAGCACTGCCAGGCTGCTGGGCCCAGCACTCCTGCAACCACAGCCCCACAAGGCCCTCACACGCTTGGACAGTGTACCCAGTGTGCAAAGCAGAGCAGAGAACTCCTGCTTTTGTAAACTGTCTGTAACCAGTATTTACACAAGAGTTTAATGGTTACAGAACTCACCCAGAACACGGCAGCTTTGGGTTAAACACCTAGTGAAACTCCAGGGTTTTTGAACTCTTACCTTCTAGGTAAGCATTTATTTTCTGGCCATCAACTGGAATGTTAAGGATTAGCCATGCCGCACCTGGTCAGGCTTTGTCAAATCTGAAGAACAAATCCAAAGCACAAACCCAGTGCACTTTGAATTAGAGACTAAATGTAACAGCAAGCATGGCTCTAGCTCAATCGTTGTCACTCACAGTGAGTAGCAACTAAACAATTACATGATTTATTTAATCACATTAAAATTCACATGAAATAAAAAAAGTATTTGGGCAAGGGAGGGCCTACATTTGTAAATTACTTCTATTCTTGCCCTTGTCTGTGTTACCTGTATTGCGTGACTGGCCCCAGACCAGATCCTTCACATACTTTTACCTATTTTCTGGGGTCTGAGTCATGCTAAATGATTTTGGACTATTAAAACCAAGATACTTCAGAGCACAAACAGGAGTTGTGGCTTTGGCTGCCTTCTGAACACAAAATACAGGCGGTGATAGTGGAATTCACATGTCTCCAAAGACCTCCATAAATTGAATGGTGCTTCTGGAGCATGTGAGAGTGCCTTGCACTCTTACACACACTTTGGAGTCTACCTCTTAGTCTTATCCATCTTCCTCTCTCTCTCTCTTTCTTTTTTAAATACCCATTTGTTGTCCTGCAAAGCAGAACAGTGGGTAGGACAAGAACCAGCCTCCAAGGTGAGGAACTGCTCTGGACAAAGAGATTTCTGTTTTGGTGCACTGTATCTTCACAAATTCAATGTCACCGTGCAACAGGGGAACAACATGTAAAAAATACAGGGGAAATTTTAAATGTTATTATGTTAACACTGTGATTCTTATGTACTCAGTCCAGATCAGTCAGGATCAAGCTACTAATCCAGACTAAATCAGTCTTTTGCATGGGATAAAAAGATTCTGGGATGGTGAATTTTCACTTGAATTAATTTATTATATCCTCCTTCACTCTAACCAGGAGTAAATGCTGCATTTGTAACAATAACATTTGTCACACGTTATTTTCTTTGCTTTCAAAAAGAGAATGAATAAAAATGTGGAAGGATTGCATTGAACCACACTATTTTAAAGAGCCTGGGTACATTGAAATTAACCCTCACATATAGCAGGCACATCCATCAGGAAAACCACATGGATGGATCCTCTCTCCTGCAGTCAGACCCAAACTAATTGGCCCTACTCTCCATTTAAGTGAAGGCACAGAGAAAATGGGACTCAGCATTTTGTGTATGTGTCTGCTTCACCCTGTTTTCATCCCACTGTTTAAAGAAACACAATTACCTCATTCATGTACTTATACAGATTTCAGACACATATATCAAGTATGTTCACTTGCTCTTTAATTTTGATTTATGTACAAAAATGTGTATGTCCATTTTCCAGCACAGAGAGGAATTCACACTCAAATGGCCACCTTAGTCACTCAACAGACAGAAACAAACCTTTCATTTACTTTGCCTGTAGTGACAGAAGAAGACAGAAGAATAAAGACAGAAGCACCAAATGAGCCATCCTTTGCCAACTAATGACAGTAAGGGCAATGTCAGCCACACATGGTTTAAAGCAGAAGAAAAAAAGAGACTGAGGGAGTGTTATTGTCATCGATCACTGATCATTTATGTTATGAGAAATTTCTGAAGGCCTTTTCCTGTACTAACAAGCAAAATACACTAGGTATGTTTATACACACACACACATCATATATAGATTCATATCTCCCAGCCAAATGTTTCAAGTGCTCCTTCTGTAAAATAGGTAAGCAGGTTCAACTGTACAATATCTCAACTTGAAATATCACTTCTGGATTTCATGTAATAAAAAATAAAAGTTTGTGGCAATAAATCATGCCCTGAGGATATAAATACAAATATACATGTCTAACTTTCAATGGATGGCATTTAAGTGAGGCAAGCTTTACTAGCATGTACAGATAATCTTGAAATTCGGTATGTAAATGTTTAGGATATGTGCTTGCTATGTAAGAAGAACCCACTAGCATTATATCTCCATTTGTGCATACATCAGAAAAATACTTAATTGAAATAACTGGCACCAACTTTGTAGAAACTACTTCATTGCTTTGCCGGAAAATTAGTGCATAATGTAATAACAGTCTGTATGGTGAACTAGAAACAATGGTATTCATTTCAGGCAGAAAGTTGTGGTAAATATGGATTGATTTGCTAAGAAGTTGCTAAAACTAAACAAATCTCAAAGTTGCCAGTAGTGTGACGCTCCCATTCTTTCCATAAAGGATTAGTCAAAGAAATGAAAAAAAGCCCTTGCTTGTAATTGCCATTCCCAGCAGCTCTGCTGAAGCCCACAGAGCTCAGGATTTCTCACTATGGGCACAGCACAGCTGGGAATTTGCACAGATGCAGCCAGAGAGGTGCAAGTACCTCTCACTGCGGTCACAGAAGGCAGTCAACCCTTTGCTTTCCAGTGAAGAGCTATCACTTGCAGTACAGTTTAATTCATTTGAATGTTCTCATCCATTTGCTTTTTCTTTGCAGATACTTACATACGTTAATTATCACAGTGCCACCAATATACTGTTTACCTCATTCCAAATCCCTAAAGCAGCTACAAAGTCAGAGTCCATCCCTGCAGAACACAACTGCTCCCCTCCCCTGGCAGCCCCTCACTCACGGGGCATGCTGTGCAGGCAGGAGCAGGCCTCACATCTGAGATCTGTGCCTGGTAGAGGACTCTGTCTCTCACCTCCCTCATCTGCAGGCTGCTCTCTCTTGACTCTTGGAGCCTGGTTTCAGGCTGTGTTTCTTCCACCTCAGGATCCCTATCCCAGTTCAAGGCTCCACTTTGCCATTTTACTTGCCCATCCTAACACACTGATCTTGTCTACCCAGCTACCCAATCCCAGTCCCATCCCTGCTACTCTCCATAGCCTTTTGCCCCTCTCCGGTCTGCCCTTTGCTGGCTCTCTTTCATGCCCCTTTACTTCATTTCCACTCCCACTACCAAGGAAACATCCATTTCCCATTTCCAATTCCTCCTCCATGACAAATCTGCCTCTTTTCCCTTCATCCTTGGGAGCACTCCTTATTGGGCTTTTAAAGGAATTCACTCCCCTCCACCGTTGGTTTCTGTCTGCATTCACCTCCACAAAGCAGCTGGCAGCAGAGCTCCTGTTCCTCACTCATTCCCTTGACCAACAGCGAGAGAATTCTTAACACTGACCATGCTGGGACTCCAGTCTCTATTAACAATTTTGACTTAAAAATTCATCGAAGCATCAATTCTGATTACTCCAGAATATTCCAGTATTACTTTACTTGCCACAGAAGGCTCCAGTTTCCCGTAGAGCCAATAACATAGAATGGCTTGGGTTGAAAAGGATCTCAAAAAGGTCATCTAGTTTCAACCCCCTGCTATGTGCAGGGTCGCCAACCACCAGACCAGGCTGCCCAGAGCCACATCCAGCCTGGCCTTGAATGCCTCCAGGGATGGGGCATCCACAGCCTCCTTGGGCAACCTGTTCCAGTGCGTCACCACCCTCTGTGTGAAAAACTTCCTCCTAATATCTGCCGTTCCCCCCTCCTGTTTGTATGCTCCCTTCAAATAGTGGAAGGTCGATAAAATCTACCCTGTCCCTTCCTTCTTGAACATGACAGACAAATAAGTAAAAATAATTACAATTTTACATTTCATTTTCCCCTTGAAAAAAAATCCATCTTCTATTCTAGAAATACTTGCTAAAGATTTGTAATGGACAAGCTGATGTTATTTAGTTATTTAGTTGTGTTTTTTTTTTAACTGAAAACCTCCAATTTTTGTACTTCAAAAGCAGTACTTTCAATCTCTTGCTCCTTGGAGAATTACTGTTTGTGAACAAGTTCTCATTGCAGTAAAGAACAGATACATTGCTTTGCCATGTTTTTCTTCATATGAACAAAAATCAAGATAACCACTATGTGCTTGATGATCAGACAGCTGGAGCACCTCCCATACAAAGACAGGCTGAAGGAGTTGGCCTTGTTCAGCCTGGAGAAGAGAAGGCTGCGGGTTGACCTCATTGCAGCTTTTCAGTACCTAAAGGGAGCCTACAAAAAGGAGGGGAGCCAACTCTTTGAAAGGGTAGATAACAGCAGGACAAGGGAAAAAGGTTTTAAGCTGAAGGAGGGAAGATTCAGGTTGCATGTCAGGGAGAAGTTCTTTACTATGAGAGGGGTGAGGTGCTGGCACAGGCTGCCCAGAAAGGCTGTGGATGCCCTGTCCATGGAGGCCAAGTTGGATGGGGCCCTGGGCAGCCTGGTCTGGTATTAAATGGGGATGATGGTGGCCCTGCCTGTGGCGGGGGGGTTGGAGATTCATGATCTCTTCAACTGGGGATCCCTTCCAACCCAGGCCATTCTATGAATCTGATTCTGCTGATCCCAATGGCACACAGATAAAGTGTGAGCTGAAGTTATTTGTCTCAAACATAACCCTTCAAAGAAAAAGAATTATAGTTAAGTAATTTTCTCCTCACTTAAGGCATCAGTAGCAACAAATGCACACCCTGTGGAAATGAAAATAATCCGAAGACATTACCATTTTAAAATTACTACTTATGGCCAATTAAAAATCTCATTATAAATAATAACTAGTTGAGTCATGAGTCACAGTGTGTTGTTTGGCTACCAACAATCTGGAAAAAGAATGGTTCTTGCAGCAAAGTTAAAGAAGATGGGGTTATATTTCCAGTTCCAGTCCAGGTTGCAAGTGTAATCTTGTGCATCTTGGTTAATTTCTCTGTCTTAATTTGCCCAGTAATACGAATAAAGAACTCATACTCTACCTTGCATGTGCATGTAATAATGCTGAAAGAATTCAAGTCTGTAAAGCTTCCAGATGGTACGGACTGTATGAGTATTATAATAACATACACCTTTGCAAGATATTCGCATCAGTTTTCCTGCATCTGAACTAATGAATGCCAACTGTCATCAATACTGCAAGTTTTGGGCACATTCCCTTACAAAAGGGTGACTGCAGCTTGTTTCATGGTTGGGGCATTTACAAAGGCTTTCACAGCATGGATTTTCTTATTCCTATGAAGCCTATGCTGTCGTTTTTCTTTACTCTTCACTATCTAACAGCCTCACTTTACAATTTCTGTAGGAACTTTGTAACTTTACCCGTCCTTGATTTTTTTTTTTTTTTTTTCTAGATTTGGTCAATGTACTCAAAAAAGGCAGTAGACTGAATAAGCAGAAAGGAGGCTAAATTGATTCTAAGGGGCTAAATTGCAAAATATGATGTCAGGTATCTCAAACTGCTTTCAACACGTGACAATTCTGCAATCCTCACAGATTAAATCTGATTCTGAAAATATACAACCCACTACTGTGAATATATGCAGAAACAAACCTATCTGCAGACTTCTCATGGAAGAACATTGAGTAGAAATCTATACAGTTATCCTTCTGATTAAAAAGGCAAATTGATCCGGATATTTAAAGACATTCATAAATAACAATCAGAAATGCAGTAAGAAAGATAATTACTCGTGGTTCTACTCAACAAAACTTGTTCAAGGGAATCAATATCAAAACAAATAGATAAACAGCCTTCCTTTGAAGTTTAATTTACTCCATGTACAAACTGAGACTCTTCAAAGCCACAGAGAGACACAGGAGAGTTAAATAGCAGGAGATTAGGAGCAAATGTTAGTATAACAATCGTGGTTTATGAGAGAATTCCTGCAAAACAATACCTTTGGCAGACTCCTGTGCTGAGTCAGGCACTACTGTTACTTAAGAACTCAAAGGAATACTTATATGAGTCTTTCGAAGTCTTTCCGAATAAAACTAAAACCAACTCTAACTTCACAATCAGAAATAAAACCTCTGCAGTAGCCATCTTTTCATCAATTCCTGCATGATACTAAACCATCTAACATTGTCACATTTAGACTATGCGCAGTTCATGTCTTTCAACCCCCTTGCAGTTGCCTCTTTACTTGCATGCATTAGTGCATCATTTGACAGCAAAATTCTGGACGTACAGAATGTATTCAGGATGAAGACTGGATATCTGTCCCTCACATGGGTCTGGTCTCTTTACATCTGAAATTTCTGCTAAAGTTGCAACTACATACTTAAGCCTCTTACCAGGGATCCGTTTCCCTGGAGTCAACTGATGTGTGTCACTGCAGAAATCCCACAAGATTTACAAGACAACATTCGGGTTTCTCTTCAGGCCTGAAAAGCACCCCAAAGTCTCCCTGCTGAGCTGTGGAAAAGCTGAAACTCAGAGGTGGCCCTGCAATTGCACCGACGACCTTGACATATGTGCACAAGCACCAATGCCAGTGGTAGTCTCTCCATATTTGTGACCTTTGTATTCCTCATGAAGGAGGAAGCAGGCAGCACTTGACAGCTCGGTCATGCCACTGCTACTTGGCTCAGAGCAAAGCACAAGGCCTGTGTTTCTCAGATGGGTTTTCATTCAGCCACCTGCTTCAGCTGGCTTTGCTGTCAGCTTTGAAGAGAAAACCTTTGTCATCCCTCAGCTGTGAATGTTATTATAATTTGGACTATCTCTGCACCCTCATCGCATGCCTGGGCAATGTGTAGAAATTCTTTCTTTGTAAACAAATCCTTGCTGCCACCTCCAATATACTGCCTTCTTAGCACTGAGCTCAGTCATAAGGAACCTGATAAGCCAAGCTGGTCTCCACAGGTGACTGCCTGCTTCCCTGCGGACTGGCATGTCCCACTCTTGCACTTGGAAGATGCTGTTCTCAGGGACCTGGCAATTTTCCTGAGCTCTGTTGGCCTTCAGAGATGCTTCCCATGGGACCTGATCTAACAGGTCAGGTTCGTGAATATGCTGAAAGCTTCTCCCCTCAACTCCACAGTTTGTATTCTGACACCTTCTTTCCTCACTTTCCTCAGGATCTTGAACTCCAACCAGTTCTTCCTTGTTAGTGAACAAAATATCCAGCTGTGCATCACCAAGACGTTATTCCTCAGACTGGATATTAGGACAAATTTCTTCTCTGAAAGACTGACTGGTCAGGTGCTGGAATGGACTGCCCAGGGAGATGGTTGAGTCACCATCCCTGGAAGTGTTCAATAAATGTTTAGATGTGGTACTAAGAGACATGGATTAGTGGGGTTATATTGGTGGTAGGTGTACGGCTGGACTGCATGATCTTGGAGGTTGCAAATGATTCTATGTTGGCGATCCTATGATTCCTAGCACCCTTGAAGAACATTTTTGACTGCTCGTGTCCCACAGTTTCAGAGAGGCAGCAAGAGGTTAAAATTCCCTGTGTGAACCAGAACCTGCAATTCACTGCCTTTCTCGAGTTGTCTCAGTAAGATTTTGTTTTGTCATCAGGTGGCCTGTAGCAGATTCCTGTCATCACATCGCCCTGAAAGTCACAGGACTGCAGGATCACAGAACAGTTTGAGTTGGAAGGGGCCCCGAAGACCTTACAGTTCCTAACTCCCTGCCATAGGCAGGGACACATCCCACTATAGAAGGTTGCCCAGGGCATGCGGTAAAGGCCTCTCTTCTGATTCTGACCCTCAAACTCTCAGATACTGTCATCCACCCATCCCACAGAAGAACTCTATACTTATGAGAAGCTTCTTCACCTGGACAGCAGCTTCTATTCTTCATTTTCCCAGGAAGTCCTCCCCGAAGAGCCTGTACCTACTATCACAGAGCTCCAGCTATTAATCCCATGCCTGTTCAGTCCCGTAAGCTCTAGTCCCTCCTGCTTGTTTTCCAGACTGCACATATTTATATACATACACTTGAGGTGGCTGTCCCTTCATCCTGTTTTATAGTTCCTGAGATCTCTCTTGTTCCCACTACTCTGCATCCTTTTCTCCCCACTACTGAACTGTAGCTCCTTTCACTGTCATTCCTAGTTTCAGGCTGTCAGCAGGTTGATAAGACTGTTGGCAGATGTCTTACCCAGCTTCATTGTACTACTAAGTGTCCTTCCACTTAAAATATGAATAGTATAAGAACTTAAAATATCTGTCTGAAAGAGTTGCTGTGAAGTTTGAACACAATACTTAGTATTCCTTTCAGCTGAAGCATAAACCAAAGGATTCAGAGGAAAGAGATGGGATTTTCCTTCTACACACAATTGATTCAAATCTAGTTTAGACAATGGCAGTGAATGAAAAATCACCTACCGACAAATAATTCAGCTGTCTACCTCTGTGAAATTATTCTGCAGACCAAATCTGTCACTGAAACAACAGTAGCAACAAGAACGTCACTGCTGATGTGTTAAAGCAGAGGAGGGGATGCAAAAGTTAGATTGGCCTGGGGCATGAACTAGATAGATAGGCAGGGAAGAGGGGAAACTTAAGGAAGTAAATATGTTTCACCAGCTCAACAAATCTAAGAGCAAGAATCTGCCAGAATCACCTCCTGCTCCCAGCCATGTATCCATGTCTGGCAACTACAACATTTTAGGCTGTTCATCTGTCAAGATATTAATTCTATGGGGAGATACAGAGGCAGAATAGGAGTGGGAACAAAGGGTACAAGGACAAGAGGCTGGGGTGGGACCGATCCTTCCAGTCGAAGCTTCTGCAAATCCACATCTGCTGCAGTGGGCTCAATCCCCACAGGAAATCAGTCTTTAGGGCTACCAAGTCCCTTGCAAGTCCCTTACTAATGGCTTACAAAGCTCAAGAATGAATAACATAAATCATATCGCACAAGCACAACCAGTCACATCTCTGGAGATGCAGAGACTTTTTCCTACTTGTCACAACGGAAATACATGGAAGAATGTCTGCCATATTAATGAGCGCATCAGAAGTGATAGAAGTGCGTATGAAATGTTATTTCAGCTTTTGCTAGTGAAAATGTCCTTCACTACTTAACAACAGATATTTTTTGTATGGTTTATACACCTAAGGTAACCTGTACGTTATCATTTCCTTTCATATACCACTGCTTTTTCTTTGAAAAACCAAAGATATGTTAGTTCTTTCCATGGTGCTTTGAGTAGTCGCTGTACTGGAGAAAAAAACCAAACTCTTGGTAATTTGATAAACCAAGACCACTGCAACATCAGATATCACAGCCTGACCACTCAAAGTGGATACCAATATTATAACAGCTGTCTTGTTTTACAACAAATGAAATGATTTGAATGTAATGGCACATCTACCAGTACTTAGTAGATGTAGTTTATGCTCAGTCTCCAGACTACGTTTTGAGAAAAGGACTGAAGATTAGCCACAAAAATTCATGTTCTAAGGCAGTACTCAAACTATTTATAGATGCTTATGACAATAATTCAAACTTCTCAAAGACAAGCAATCTAATTCTGTAAATAAACTGGATTTTGCAATAGGGCATTTCTGATTCTTGCATCCTTTTCTCCTCCTAATATGGTAGAAACAATTCTGGAAGGTCCTGAAGAGAACAACCATCATCAAAATAAACCAAAGTACTTTTTAAAAGATTTCCCATGTCCCCAGAGTCATAAAACTTCCACGTTTCCTTATTTCTGGGAGGAACAACGTCAAAACACGAGTTCTAAAATGGGAAACACCCAGAACACAAACAGTCCACTGTTTTAAAACCTCTTCCTACAGCCCAGTGGAGCAGAGGATCTGATCTGAAGATAACTACAAACTTGCACTGGGATACAACAGTGGCCACCTTTAGGCAGGTCATGTTTCTGCTGATAAGGGCAGACTACTTGAGCTGAAGAACATGTTAGTCACCCTAATTCTAGGCTTGATGCAGACAGTGATCAAATATCCACTGTCCAAGCCTGAGTTAAGGTCTGAGCAGACCAAGCCTTCATCCAGCGGCTCCCTAATGGTGAAGGCCATAGATGTGGCCAGCCTTCTCCAGGTGTACTGGCATTGACACCTCAGCAGCCAGCAAGAGAAGTTCAAAGCACGGTTCTATCCCGGGCTCAGTATCCCCACCAGAACCAGCCTGTTGCTCAAGTCAATGTGGCCACACATCCTACTTGGCTTGGGCTACTTCCCAAGCAGCAAGTCACCCACCAGCAAAAGGCAAGAGGTAATCCCATCCCTGTCAGATGAATTTTGTCTGTATAAAGGGTGAATTTTACTGCGGAGTGTATCACATTATTTTAATGAAAGATTAAGTTTACTTCTTTAATTCCTGCTCTGACACAGTAGAAACATTGCTTCAGAAGCTCAACATCATATGGATGACCATTTGGCAGCCAGCAGGCCCTGGGGAGGCCCACTGGATCTCAAGAACTTTCTCTCACACCTTAGACCTTCTGTCAAAACAACTTGTGTGGATGCTAGCCCCACGTTCAGCTTGGTGCACCAGCAGTGAGAAGTTCAGCTGGCACAGGTCCTCCAGGAATACTCTGGAATGCTGATGTGTTTGAGCTCCGCAAGCAACAGCTTGTGCAGATGTCTATGTGGTCCCAGGATGAAGCTGTCTCTGACGTTACCAAGTGGCTTTTGACAGCCACTGTTACAGGGACCAGGCACATGGGGGTACAGAGAGATGGAGGTACAGGAGGAGGATGGAGCAATGGCTGTGTACAGCACCAAATATAGAGTGTCATTGTAGGGGGATTTCAGTTCAGAAGTGTGGCTACTGTGGAAGAAGATACAGAAGCACAGGCCTGAAGTCCCAGTACTGAAAAAACCCTTAATCAGAATCTCAATTACATATAAGGGCCCTGTAAAAAAATAAATAAATGTATAACATTCAAAAGTGAATAATTCCAAACCACTGAGAAACAAGTGCTGTCATCCTTCCATCCTACAAGAAGCCGCAAATAATATTCAAATGCTCACTATGCAAAATGTGCCCCCTCATCTCATTATATGAGTCACCTTTAAACCTATCTCTAGTAACTAGGAGACAATGCAGTGCAGCTTCTACCAGCCCCCATTGCAGCTGACCTGTGGGAGCACAAGAGAGCCATCCAGATCTTGAGTCTTGCTTTCTTCCAAGAAGAAGTGTAAACATAACTGCAGGTATAACTACAAACTGAACAAACCAGAATTTACTACTGATTTCCCTACACTTTAATGTTACTGCAGCTTATTGTAGTTTTATTTTAAAGCACTTCCATTTTTAAGAAAATCTCAAACCACAAAAGGTACCACCTAAAACAAAATGCTGAACATCTTCTATCCAGAGAATCCTTACTCTGATTGCATCTCCAGTGCATTACAGGAATAGCTTTCAGACCTGCATGGCGTGCACTGTATCTTATTGACACGTACAGAACAGAAGTCTGTTCTGAGAGATGCAGAAGGAGACTGCGAGGTCTCCGTCTGGTGGGGTGATTCAAAGGCCCAACTATGACTCTGCTTTTTTGCTGCCTAGGGAAAGCAGGGCATGCTCAATGAGAGCACACTACGGACTGTACCATCCTGATGAGAAGAGTTAACAGTTACCTCAAATGACCTGACTCCAATGCACATCAGTTAACTGATGCCTTAGCTGCTTGCTGAACAGCATGATAAACAAAGAATCATCCCAGATGAACATCTCTGCATAAGCTGTATGGCACTAACTGGAAATCCTGCCCCGAATTACAAGAATGTTACTTTTCAGAAGACCTTAGACAGGAAAATCAGAGCAACTGCCAACCATGTATACGTGCTTTACGGTATGGAACGAGCAACAGGTGCAGCTGGCAATCTATGTCACTGCTCCATGTTAGGTTAAAACACAAAGAAATGGAAATGACTGGTTTCAGCTAGATTATAAAGCACAGGAAGGATAAATACTATTTACGGCTACTGTTTTAAGGTGCCAATTCACAAAAGCATGTACGGATAGGACCTTTACTACTGTTACCATTTGAGCAAGATATATACTTAACCACCTGTGCCTTTTTTTTTCCTTTTGAACAGTACGTTAGACCTCTTCCGATTAGGTAAACATCCCAGCATAATTTATAGTTTGCTCCTGCTCCTGGGTATGCAGACACAGCACCTATTCTCTGAATAACATGTCCCTGTGCATGCATGTGCAGGCTTTGCAGCCGTTCTCCAAGCAAGGGAAGTGTTTTCCTCTGCTCCACCCAGCACATAACAGAGCTGAAGAAAGCCTTAGGTCTTTTGAACTCCCTGACGGCTTCTTATCAAACTGTTTGTTTTTCAGCTAGAAAGGATATGTACAGATTTATGAACACAGCCTTCCAGTCTAAAAGGAAAGAAACAAAAAGAATTGGCAACAAGTCAATCTGGATTAATTTATTCTATTTTCTCTTACTGTTTATTCAAATACAGTAGAAAGCGTGTTTCTCAGCTACAAGTATGTCAGAAACACCAATTATTCATACAGCTCCTCCATTTTTCTAAACCTATTTCACTTCAGGAGTTCTCATTTCAGACTAGAAACATCTTTGATATTTTGGAATACTTTCAACATCAACACAGAGGAGAAAAAAAGAAAGATTACAATGTTATCCTGCCCTTCATAATGGAGTAATTTGTCTATTATGTGCTGGTTTTACTCAAAGTTACAGCAGTAGATTACAAAAATAGCGGCAGAACCGATCAGAACTGATTTGATTTCTGCATCATGCCAGTGATTTGTTTTTCTTCTGTCATGAGCTGGGACTAGCCTGTTACAATGTGCTGTCACAACACACGCTGATGTTTTTGTTTGTTGATTAACATTAGACCAAAGAGGCGACTAAGTCACAAAATTCCCTTCCAGCCCTTGTGATGCTGACTTGAATGAATCTGCACAAAATAGGGCAGATAAGCAATGCTGCTTAGGTAATAGCATTATTCCCTAGTGGCTTCCTACTTGAGGCAGAAAAACAGATTCAAACAAGCACTACAGTGTTACTGAGGTTACAAATGACCTGGAAAAATAGAGTTCCTATGGATATCACTTAATGAAGACAAGCCCAGCATGTCACTTATCCACTGGTTATTTCTATTTCTTTGCCAGTATCCGGATACATGCCTTGCATGAAGCAGGTCTTACCATCCTGTTCATACCACAGCATTTTAATGTAATAGCCTATAATGCAGAAGTTATTATATTATAAATAACGATCAGAACCTTACTGCATATGTAACCAGGTTGGATTTTTCCAGAGACATCTTCTACTACCTTTGTAAAACAGTTAATTATAGAGATCTAGTACTGTTAATGCAAGCTCAGATGGAAAAGGAATATGCTGCTCATGTATTTTCAACAGTGGATTTGTTATAGTTACCCTTGGCCTTACATAATCGGAATATATTTGCATGCACTAAATGCTATTCAGAAATCTTACTACATTTCTCAAATTAGAAGAGTGATTGATTTAGACAGCAACAGACATCAGGAACAGCAATACTGAAAAGACCAAGGAAGACCAAAATGGCATTTGTTTACATCCTGCAGAACCCAGATTGGATGAGGTAAACAGATGGATCCTTTCTGGATGGAAATATTGCATAAGATTCTGAAATTAAGCACAGAGGGTGAGAAGCGCAGCTGTAAGTAGCTGATGTTTTGCTTTGCATCACATTCATCTAACGACTTTCAGACCTGAAGCGTAACCATCATATTTTTGTCCTGGGTGCACAATTAATAAATCCCAACTTCTGAGCAACGCCACACCCTCGTGATTAAGCAGCATTTCCCAAATATATTTAGATAAAGGCCGAACAAATCAAATAAACACGTAGGCAGGAAATGCTGTGTGGAATGCACTCCTGCAATGCACTGTCAGAGACAGCCAGACAGCAGCCTAACTTCAGAATTCAATCGAGCAAAATTGAGCATAATCTCATTACGGTCTTTGCAGTTAATGAAACCTACTGAAATCTGACACTCTGACTTTCAGAGCCGGCAAAAGCAAGATTAGATGGTTTACACAAAACAAACATACAGTAATGCAAAGATTTCAACCTTCAGGTTATCCTAGCTATTTAGCAAGCAATGCGTAATACGAAAAGATTACTCTTCCGCTACTCACTATTGCTCCAGGATTTCAGTAAATATTTGATACTGATTTCAAAGAAGCCTGAATCCTGCTGGCTAGCCATGTCTGCTGCATACAAAGAGGCTCCTCTAATTCTGAGCAGCTGAAGTGGCAGGTACTGTGTATGTAGCTGTGACTGTCACCAGTCAGTGATGTAAACGAGGGGTCACAGGAGGAAATGAAGTCTCCGCAGATCCACTTCTTCCGTTCATGGTAGGTAAGCTCATTAAAAAAAAAAAAAAAGCAGCTCAACAACAACAACAAAAACACACCACGAGGTTCCGTCCTTTGCTCTTCCTTCGGGGCTCGTACTTAATTGATCTGCGGAGGGTTTTAATCCCCCACGCCCTGAATGTGGATTTTCACGTATCGCGCTGTTCCAGCGGGCAGCTCCGCTCCGGCCGCTCACGGCAGCAGCGCAGCGCTCGTTCCATAAGCACAGCGAGAGCCTCCTGGGAAGGTGCGCTCGGCCGGCCTGAAGCTCTCTCCCATCGGCGCGTCCGCGTCTCCGCCGGCAAGCGCGGGGTCGGCTCGGAGCCCCTCGGCACACGACTGCCGTGCAGCCGCAGGAACCGCACGCGGACTGCTGCTCGGTAGGCAAACAAGAAGCCCTAACGAACCTCCTCTGCGCGATCTGCTCAGCTGCTCCCCTTCCGCCCGCCCGCCCGAGCGGCGCGCCGCGCCGTACAGCACCGCATCACGCTGCGGTAAAGCAGCGCTGCGCCCATCCATCTCATGGCAGTGACGTCTCAAAAACGGGGCTCGCCGCCAGCCCAGTTGCACAAGAGAAACACTTACAGAGCACAGAGACCGCTTAGGCTGGTTCTGTTTTTCTCTCCCAGCGACAGAGAAACGCGCTGTCATTTTTTTCGTGACTCTTTTTTCAACCTTAAACAAAAGACGGGAGACAGCGAGCTGAATTCCCGGTGACAAACAAGACTGACAGCTCCCTGCCTGCCGTTCGCCTCCGAAAGAGACACAGAACGTTCACAGAATCACAGAACGGCCCGGGTTGGAAGGGACCTCAAGGATCGTGAATCTCCAACCCCACTGCTACAGGCAGGGCCACCAACCTCCCCATTCAATACTAGACCAGGCTGCCCAGGGCCCCATCCAACCTGGCCTTGAACACCTCTAGGGACGGAGCATCCACAGTCTTACTGGGCAGCCTGTGCCAGCACCTCACCACTCTCCTGAACAATGTCGTTTTCTTTTAAAGGAAGGAGAGCAAAGTGAATTCACTGAAGAAAATGAGGAAGGAGTGCTATTCACTGCTTGTTAACCGCTGTGCATCGTCTACAAAGTATTTAATTGCCAGCTATGCTTTCCTCACTGTTAAGGCTTTATTTTGAATACTCACAGCACATCGCTATGCACATCTTAATAAAGACAAACAAGAAGCGGCGCTTTCCCAAATGAGTTTTGTTCCTTCTAATCTTGGTACCATCCCTCCAGATACTGTTTTCTGGGAATAACAGCACTTCTCTCACTTCGCGGTATACATTTCCTGCAGCATCTCATAATTACAGTCACTGAGCCAAACTGTACTCTGTTTGCTGCTGATTCTTCACAAAAGCTTTGCCAGCGATTATATTTGCAGATGATTTTTAGTTTCAGTATGCAGAATATTTAATCTTTGGGTTGAGAGCTGAGGCACACAAGGGTCACCGAGTCCAAACTCCTGCGGTTCGCACTGAAAACACGCTCGATGCCTTTTGTAAACACACCGCAGATGGAGATAAGGTTCTGTGCCCTCAGAGGAGGAAGGCTGTTGTGGAAACTCTCTAAACCTTCTTTCAGTTCCTAAGCTGAGTTCATTTGAAGCCAGTTGACACCCTTTCTTGAAGATGTGTAATCAGAAATGTTTGGAGTACACAGGAGGGACCTCAACAGCTACCAAAGAGATCTGATCGGCTTTCCCCACATCCTAAACACTACCTCCTTTCTCTCACTCTGGGCCCACAGTTTCTTTTTCTAAGAGCCCTGTCTGTTCCCCCTGTCCTGGCAATGCCTCACTGTATGCCACCACATTTTAACCAGCACACTCCAAGCTTTCATAGAATCATAGAATTACCCAGGTTGGAAAAGACCCTGAAGATTATCAAGTCCAACCGCAATCTAACTATAGTACCCTAACTCTAACAACCCTCTGCTAAATCATATCCCTGAGCACCACATCCATTTCACCATGAACATTAAACTTAATGGCAAATGCAGTCGGTCCCAAGGGCTGATGACTTCCCACCATCCCACTGATTCAGTTTTCAGCAGACAGCACCAGTCAGTTTGGAAGCCATCATCCAGTCTTGCAAATTCTGTACCAATACCCGTGTTCGAGGATTTAGATAAGAACCCTTGTAGTGATGCAAGTGTTAAGCCTCCTACTTTTGTTTCCCTAGTTAAGGCCTGGCTCTTGTTGAACCTAAAGGCAAGGTATTCACTTTGTTACCGATTGTATCTTATTTCTGTCTGATTCCTGCAGTGTCATTCAACAGCTCCTTTTATTTTTTCATAGTTTGCCTTTTCAAACTGCAGGCCTGTCCCGAATCATCTTGTAAGTACATGATTTAATTATAATCCTGTCTTTCATCCTTCTTGGTCTTCACCAGTTAGTGAGTCTAACCAGTACAATCTCTTTTTGGATTTACAGCTGTTTGGGGTAGAAGTACCTGGGCTGTCCCATCCAAGGATAACTGGGTTTGACTGCTGTAAGTAGAATTTGCGTCTGGGATGTCAGGGCATCACCCAACACCAATCTGCATTTGATCCATTAACATTAAACAGGACAACTACGTTCAGCCTTCTATTTTGGAGTGGCAGCACTCCTCCCTAGCACCTTTTCACCACCTTACTTGGAATCGAATTAAAGACAAATTCCACTTTACGTATAAATATCTCCTTTTAACATCCTATCACAGCATTAACATACAGCACAGAATCTCACTGCTTTCCCTGTACAGGATTCTTTCTGGGTAACACTTCGTCTTTCCGTGCATTTCCACTCACAACACACTGTTGTACTGAAACAATTACCTAGTCTGTGGATTTCAAGAAGTATATTTAAGAAAACTGCCACCATTCTTAGACTGTGCATTTCTCTGTCCTTGTCTGTAAGAGTTCATACAACGCACATCTTTTCACATAAAGCCTCCTGATCTCACAATGGTTGTAACCAGAGGTCCAGACTAAATAACTGCTTTTGGTTCACCGAGCAATGCTTACAACTCATCAGTCTGATGAGTTACAGGAGGAGAAACTGCCCCCTGAGTGCCCCCCAGATAAAACCATGGCTGGAAACCATTTTGGATACACATCAAACCAGGTAGAACACAGAGATGGCAGAAGCAGCAGCTCAGAACTCGTTCCAGGAAGACTGACAAGACTAAGAAGTTTTGAAGTTATACAGCTTCTGCTCTAATTCTTGTTGGCTTTATGATAATTCAGAGTTTAATTATGCATTTCATATCTGAAAGATAGACTGGCATAAGCACTCAAAGTCTTTCAGCATAATAAGCTCTCTGATGATGGATATCACAGCGTTAGGTATTTACAAATACATGGAGCTGATTTATGATATTGCTACATGGGAGTTTATGATAAGTTAATGACAGTGTAACAGTTTTTGCACCTAAAAAGCAAATCAAAGATCCAAAATGTAAGTCTTTATAGATCTGCCATGATGAGGCATCTGCTGGTTACCATGACACCAGAAACCATGTTTCAATTCTAAACATTTGCAGGTAACTCAAACTCTGCACTTGTGACATGCTGTTGCCTTCTGCTCTCCTGCATTCCAAGACCAGAGGTAGCACATATCCAGGAGCTGCAGGTACCTGGATTGCCTCTTTTTGTGGCTGAGCAAAGCGAGTGCACTTTCCATGCTTCAGTTTTGGAGAAAACAAGTTGGGAGAAGTCATTTTCCACCACAGTCAGGTGTGTTTGTGTGACCAGAGCACTGCATGAACAGTGATCTTTGTTGCAAAACATCTGAGAAATGATAGACTTCCACGACCTTCACTCAAACAGTGACAAATACCAACAGAAATACATTGAGCTGGAGGTGCTCACAACCTCTCTCTTCAGGCATCCAATGTAGATGCCCCTGCTGGGAGGTGAGTTCCTTCGGCATGATTCAAGAATTCCCAAGAGTTCTGGTACAGAGTGCAATTACTTTCCAAAACAGCCTGTTCCTCTTCACCATCTGCAGATGATACTTTGGGTAGCTACTTTGGTAATGTACGCACTTTATTTAGATTCTCAATATTTGGTGGCATAGGTACCCATTTTGTTCACATTTCTTAGTGGCTACTATTTATAACAGTAACACAGGCAGTTCAAGTCCTCTTTGTTCTGAGTAATGCTTGCAAGAGTCCCTAAAAAAGCATATGAAAATAATGATTATAGCACAGCACTTGCACAATTGTTCAGAACTCCTTTTGGTTCCCTATGAAAAGACTTGATGGGTTTTGGCAATCTGAACAATCTGAGGCTAAATGCAAAGAGGAGCTAAAGCCTCAAAGGAGTGACAGCAACAGTAACAATGTATAAACTGGGCTTAGATTTTATACCTATGCTCTTTCCTAGAACTCACAGACTGATTTTCTTCTAGTAGCACAAACCACTAAGTAGAACACTGTGTTCCTTATTTGCTGCTAACAGAATGAGTCTGGAGTTATATAGCAGGTGATTACGTATTTCATCTCTAAGGACACTGGTTCAAATTCCATCAATAAAACACAGTGACTGTATGTATAAGAGCACAAAGACCTGTAAACAACACAGAGCGAGCGGAGCTGGTCTCTTCTCACTGGTGATAGGTGACAGGATGAGGGGAAATGGCCTCAAGTTGCACCAGGGTAAGTTTAGGTTGGGTATCAGGAAACACTTCTTTACAGAAAGGGTTGTTAAACACTGGAATAGGCTGCACAGGGAGGTGGTTGAGTCACCATCCCTGGATGTGTTTAAAAACCGTTTGGATGTGGTGCTCAGGGACATGATTTAGTGGAGGACTGTTAGTAGAGTAGCGTGGTTGGGCTGTGGTTGGACTCGATAATCTTGAAGGTCTTTTCCAACCTGCGCGATTCTATGACCCTATGATTCAGTCCACAGTTCCATCAAAGCCTCTCTTACACTGTGATACTGCAAGATATGGAGCACTTCAGTCCTGACCAAGCAATAGACACCTTTTTGCTTGCTGATTTACATCCATGTCTCTGATTTCCACAATAACAAATTGGGTTTACATAGATGGAGCTTGTATAATAGTTGGGTTGGTTGGAGGCTTTTCCCAGAGCAATTAGGAAGGGTGGCTGCACATCAGTGTCTCTGCAGCTTTGATATGGTCAAGTTCTTTCAGGCAAAATATCTCAAGCTTACAGAGAATGGTTCCCAGCCAAATGTGACTGCCCAGCAGAACATACAAAGCAGAACAGTCCAGAAAGGATCTATTATGTTATCAGATCCTGGGATATGCTGCACTGCAGTCATGATTTCACATTCCCTTCTTTAACAAGGGTTAAAGAGGCTTGGAACCTCTTCAGATAGGAGTGTGGTGGCATTCAGATGGACACTGGCCTTGGTGAGATAACATTCAGGTATCTAATTATAGTATCCAGTGCCATTTTAGCTACCTTAAAGCATGTGCACTACTCACTGAGAGTGGTGGCTAGGACACAAGACCTACATTAGGTCCACGGCCTTCTGAAACTGCAATTAGAGGCTCTCTGATAGAAACGTGTGTTTAAGTACCTGATTTGCTTCCACTGATTTCAGGAAGAGGGGAAAAAAAAAAAACAGCACAAAGACAACAACATGTCTTTGTAGTATTTGTGAAGTGATAAGCCCATGTGCCAGCAAGTACTAAGAAAATGGCCACAGTATGCAGATGTATTGAGGTAAGTTTTTTTCTTCATCTTGGCTTTCACTGAATTTGTGAACTTTATTCCTACTTTAAAATATTTAGAAGACTTTCTTTTCTGTTTTCCTCACTATAACTCATATAACACAATACATTCACACTGAACATTAAGAAAGCAGTTTGTACACATACTTTGCTAATGTCCTCTGTTAAAATGAACTTGAAAATCATTACCCACATCAATTGAACTCTAAAGGTCCACAATGTCAAAATTTAATGTAAAATAAATACCTGAGGGTTGATGTAAAAAGCAGAGACTGACTAGAAAGCACAGCAGAAAATAACACCTCACTAGCAAACCTGATTTAACACAACAAGCTATAAGTGAACCGACTGAAATCCTCCTCACTTTTCTGTACCAATAGTTCTTTGCCGCACCATTTTGTTTTGCCTTTGCAACTGACTGTTAAGATATTGCCACCTAGTGATGGAAAGCAAAACAAGCAGCAGCAGATCGGTAAATAACAGCGCATGGGGAATACAGATTTACATTGCAAACTGCGTCGAAACTGAAGATAAAAGCATGCCTGTATTTCTGGGAAAAGGTTCTCAGGCAGTTTGCATAAAATCACAGATAACCGCAGCCTGATCTGGTGGGCGGCAAGTCTGACCATGGCAGGCAGTTGGAACTAAATGGGCTTTAAGGTCCCCTCGAACCCAAGACATTCTGTGATTGTGTGCAGCTCACTCATACACCCAGCCACCCTTACACACCCCAACAGAACCCTGTTCTGTCAGTCAGTTTGAAATCTGCACCATTACGGCCTCATGTGGCACAGATGCAAGAAATCCTGCTGCGAGGGTCAGAATGCAGCCTGCATCTCTCCGCAGGGGATGGATCAGTGGGTGAGAAGCACAGTCTGAGCAGCACTCTCTTCCTATTCTTCACCTTCCAGTTCACATTCAGGCACGATTCCTTAACAAGCTAGTTGCTGTCATGAGAATCTCTAAACAAATGCCCTTCCCAGCACTACTGCATATCTGTATCTGTATTTTACATAAAATTACACAACATATTCCCCAAATGTCCCAGCCTGACATATCTTTGCTGAATTTCTCAAAAACAGGACATTTCCAAACCACTGACCTCTAATTTGGTGTGCCTGTTTTCAGAGGTGAGTGATGGAACCATCCCCAAGCCACTCAAAGCATAATTTCCATTGGGTAATTTCTGCCTAAAAGATTTGCACTGGGTCACCCAGAGTGGCAGCTGTCACTCTTTTCCTCTTGATATGGAATTTGAATACAGTGTGTAGACCCAGCTCCAGAATACTCACACCGAGGGTCACACTCAGGACTTCCCCCACATATCTTCTAGGATATGGATACATCTCTCACACCATCAGCACAGCAAGCCCTGTGAGAGGGCAGATAAGTACAGCCAGGAAGGGGAAGGGTTGGAACTCATTGATCACCAGATACTGTTATTGCTGTGGAGTCTCCAGGGATGGATAACAATGACTGCATGCCATTATTGCTGAGATCATAAGACTTCTCAGCTTCCCCTCTTTTTTCCCTGTCCCAGTGCTACCCACATTCCCTCAGGTTTAGGCCCAGATGCCTTCTCCCATCCCAGGGCCCTGGTCCTGGACACCCCAGCCTGTCCCCTTACTCCCCACAGAGGCAGCAGCTGGGATCCGGAAGCATCCCACAACCAAGGAGGCCCTGGTCCAAAGAAAACCACATCACCCTTCTGTTTCCTTGTTTTTTTCCTCTTTGCAGAAGGAAATGTTTAAGACTCTTTTTCTGCAAGCTCTAAATGCAGGTATAGCAGGGATGGTGTTTCCATTGATTACCTAATTAGAAGCAGGAATTTTCAGTGTGGCAGCTCCCATTTGCTCTCAAAGACCAGTCTGCTGTTCAGCCAGTTCTACTATTGAGATAATTTAGGCACTACCTGCAATGTGACTTTTAACACAAACATATTCCCGAACCACAAATTCATTTACAGATACTTCTTTCTCTTACTTCCACCACGGTGGTTTCTGAAGCTCTCTCTGACTCAACATGGAGATGCTGCTGCGATAAGCAACTTGCTTACCTGTTCTTTTTTTAAACTTTCCTTTCCGTTCTCTAGTTTTGTCGTTAATTATTAACACCTCTTCCTTTCTGACTGACCTAATTGGACACTCACACCTCTATGCTTTCCTTACTGTGTATAAGGATACCCTCCTCCTTACATTCCCTGGCTCTGCAAGCAACACCAACCTTAGAAACTGATTTCTTACCTGTGAAATGAGAATAAACATTTTGGAAGAGCTTCAGCCTGTTTCCATCTCTTACAGATCACACAGATCACAGACAGGGATCAGAGCGTGCTGCGTTTGCTGCCTCTTTCCCTCTGCTATCAGGTGTCAGCCTGTCAGAGGGCAGGGCCTGGGGCAGCACAAGTGTTCCCTGCAGCACAAACCCCTCCACACTTCCCTGGTAAGGGTTTTATGCATAAAACATTCACTTTGAATTAACCCCAGAAATGCTCTGTCTCACAGCACTGGCAAAGGAATTGGCAGCTGAGAGAGGGAAACTGATCTCAGCCCAGGATGAGCTGGCCTTAGGTAGCTATCAGCAGTTCTACTGCTCTCCCAAATGATCCAGCTGTAACAAACCGTACGCACCATTGCACGGCCATTCCCCATTTCTCCCACATGTATTCCCACAGTCACAAACCACGCAGAACATCTTCTGGGGAGGAATCAGCCTGGCAAAGCCTTGGCTCATTCTACTCAGAAATGCCAATAAAGACTTCAGGTTTAGGTTCAGGTGGCTCAGGTGAGCACTGCCTCTAGTCACATAAGGGATCTGATTACTCAGCTAGGTAATGTCTTCCACTTTTTCAATTTCTATTTTTTTGTTTCATGGTAGGGTGAAATAACGCTTAAAAAAATCAGGATTACCCAAGAAAGTCATGCCGAATGGTTAAGCAAGTAACTACTTTTCTTCCCCTAACTGTGGTATATAAATATGGTGAACATGGGAACATAAGCTTCTTGGCTCACCTGATACCTTTGGTAGTTAGGTGTCCATCACCACACCCTTTAGAGAATACTTCTGTGTATCCAAAGGAAACACAGCCAGATACCAGCAAAAACCTTCCTAACTCCAAGGCTGCTTCTTTTACAGTCACTTTATAAACAACAACAGCAAGGCACTGTCAGGAGAAACTGGGCCAAACAGTTACCCAGGGGATTTTCTGTGCCTTGTGGCTGTTATCCTCTCCAGCTCCTGCTCATTATGAGCAGATGACCCTGAGGATACAGCTTCTGTCATCACTCTCTCCTGTCACTATTCACAATTATTATTACTACTAGAAACAATGCCAAGAAAGCTCCTCATTTCCAAACAGTTGTTGAAGGGAAAGTTTTGAAATTCCTTGTGTATGCAAAGCTCCTGCACAAGCAGCAGTGAGGCAGAATGCACGAGGGTTGTTATATAGTGCTTGCACAACCACAGCCTCTGATGCAGGCTAGAGAGAGCTAAACTTCTGGTTAAAACAACACCTCTCCAGCCTTACATAAGAGCATTTGTTCTGACTTGCAAAATCTTTTCTGTATGTTTGTAATGTACTAGGAAGAAAACTGTCTTTGCTATAAGCATGCTTTGTTTCACCTTTCAAAATAACCTGTGGGGATCTTGGCTGAGTTTTTATTCCCCTCAGCACAAGAAGCTCTAGCAGATTAGCACTTGTCCAAGGAATTATCTCTTGCTGTGGTGAAGGTTTTGCAACCACAACTCTTCCATCTGAATCTGGGCAATGGATTTACAGAACTGCAGCATCCTTTGACTCGCTGTGGTATCTTCACAGAGGTGAGATCAGATACACACGCAGCCTTTATAACTGGATCTTTTTTGTCCTTCACAGACTGTTCCTTCTTACTAACCTAGAAAACAAGGTCTCGGTTCTCAGTGAGCTACAGGTTACAACACAGCTCTGGCAGAAAAAAGCAAATGACGTTCTATCTATTTTAAAAGGTAACGTCACTCAGAATTTCTCTCTTGCTAGATCTGAATGGAAACTGCAATTCCATAAATAAATGAACAATCCAAAACTTAATATCTGCTATTTAATAGCTAAAAGACAAACAAACAAACAAACAATAAAACAAAACCCCAAAACCATTATCAGTGTCTTAGTACCCAAGGAAGAAAGCACAAAAAGATGTAACACTTAAAACAGGAAGATTTCCTGGCAAAGGCAGTGGTAATTATAGCTACTTTAACTACACTTAAAATGATTAATGATACTGAGTCACTGCAGGCTCGATTTTCACAGGTATTCAGCTCCTGAAATTTCTAACAGATGCTTTGTGGATTATTAAGTGCTTGTTCTGGTTAAGGATCAAACTCCTAATGATTCTTTGTCCACTGTGTCATTAAAGGCTTTGAAAATAAAAACAGCATGTTATTAAAATAAGAATTCATCCTCTCCCATGTTTTTTTTTTTTGGTGGATTGGAAGAGAATATCGGTTCCTTCCTTTTCATCCCTGGATTTCTTTCTCAGCTCTGAAATGAAACTCAAGATAAATGGCATATAACTGAAAACTATCCACTAACACAAAACATTTATGAAAGCATGTGAATACAATGTGTAGATCTGGAGAATGTTAGATTTTATACCAGTCTAAGTTTAAAAGAGGATGTCGATCCTAAAAAGCCCACAGTGATCCATCCGCCCTTAAGCCTTGCATGGGGGTGCAGGGGCACAGAGCCCTGGGCCATGTTCGTGGGGGAGCTCCCATGGAGCAGTGGCACTCAGTATACTCGGATACATGGTATCTGCTGTCTCATACAGGTCGTCAGCACAGGGACATGGCCTGAACCCTTCCACAAATCGAGGGAGGTCATCACTAGCTCCTGATTAATTCAGTGAATTGAGAGCAGCACATCAGTGCTGGCAGAATTCATGACAAAGCTAAAACTTTCCCAAGAGTATGAGAATACTTCTTCCAATATTACCACAGATTTGACTCAGGGTGTGTTTTCATGTGTGATTTAATGCAATCTAAGATCATGCTACTGACAGAAAAGGTGAAAATTTCTCTTGTCTTCTTCCTTCTTACCACATTTTCCTCAGATCTCTAAGGTTGGAGTAGGAACTTCATTTGGGTGCTGCTTTGGAAAATATAGGAGAGGCAGCATTACATTCAATTGATACTGAGGTCTCACCACAGAGACACGCAGGCACCATCAACATAGGGCAGGCTGCAGGGATTGGTTAATTAAAAAACAAAGCCCAACAGAAAAGCAAAGATATGCAGTTGTCACATAGTTAAACAGCTTTCCGAACAAAGCTCATTTGAGTTTACCAACACCTACATCAGGTACTGTGTCCTACTGAACAATGTTCTTCCACCTTGCTGGCTGATCTATTGTGCAGCTCTGGCAGCTCCAGGAACAGACACATTCCAGATCCTAATTGCAAGCAACACTGCCAAGCAAGGAGCTTAAAGGTTTTTAAAGCCATGGTGGACTGTGATAATCAGTCTGATCTCCTGCATAGGTCAGGCCAGAGATTTCTTTACTTATGGTCCACTTTCAGTAAGTCCAGTTGCCAGACAAAACAGAATCATCCTTGCAGTAGTTCAGAGCTATTCTTGGTACACTGGATCCAAACTAAACCCCTTGCAAATGTTAAAATAAACTAAAGCTGACTCCATAAATAGTTACGAGATGCAAACATAATTTCTCACATATACACGTGTTTGCAATAGTGTCTAATAATTCTCAATAGCATACAATTGCATCAAAATATTTACACTAAGATATTAGTTTATGTGGACGGCAGGCTGTATGCTGTTATGGAAAAGCAACTGCTACAACCCGTATTTGTTCCTGTGAGGTTTTGTCTGCAGATCAGAATATTAAGCTGATAGAGTCACTAAGCACTCCATGTTGCTTAGTCCACACCCAACAAAAACAAAAAGAGTTTGAAAATGGCATAAAAGGGAAAAAATAAACAAGTTTTCTTCACCAAATACATACAGGCTCTTCAAACAGAAACCACTCCTTACAGTTCTGGGGTATGGGAATATAAAAGTTTACATACTTCTAGTGCATCTTTTTACTGTGAGATAAGAACTGGTGACAAAATAGCACCCCCTAGACTTGCTTGGCCAGCAGGCAGAATCTAGCTAAAATGCAGAAGAGAGAGGTCAGCTCTGGAGAAAAGAGGAGCACACCTAACCCAAAGAGCTGCTGCAATCAGTCCTGCTGTATAGCTGTTCCCATGGACACACACGAGGCAATTTGTATTCAAAGTGAATCTGAACTGAAGATGATAATGACCTTTGGGGAAAAAGAAAAAAAAAAAGAACCATGAATTAAATATCTCAGATATGTCTCAGCTATCAGTATGTATGTATGTATATACATATTTTTCCCTTTTCATGTGTTCCTCTGGGGATATGGGAAGGATCTTTCACGCAGCATCCTTTTCCTTTCAAGTTCATCTTAAAACAAATACTGAATGATCTAATGGCTGTTACAAGAAGTGTTCATGTCATACATCAGATGAATACAACGTGCATTCAGCACTTGACTGATGCACAGAAATAGCACTGAGCATGTTAAAGAATATTACATAATATGAACTTAAGACATTTAAATGAACATTACTGTCATTCATATTGTCAATAGGCACAACTAATTTTAATCCCTTTTCACAACAGTTTGCATGAAATCTTATTTTGTTCTTCACAAAGCAATGAAAGGCTTCAAACACACAAAATCCTCAACTCCTTGAAAAATCACTCTGGACCACATCAGAGTAATTCCTGACACCTGGGATAGCTGCACAGCCAGGACAGGGGAAGGAAGTAAAGATGCTTCCTTAAAGCAGCTCAGAGCTCACAGTCTGTATCTTCTGCAAGTGAGGCACCTCATCATGTCACGCTGCTTGATAAAAGCTGCATGATATGATCCATGGGATTGATGGAATCCCAAAAATAACCAGCTGTGTATAAAGAAGCAACTTACATTCACGGCGTTCGAATTCTGTGTTAGTAAACACAATGTTTTAGTATTTAAAAGAAGCGATAATGCTTCATTAAAACAAAATGAAATAAGCACTTACAAACACTAATAATTACTTTAAAAAGATTGCAATAACTTACATCTGAGCAGCACACAAATCCATGTTTTATTATTTTGTGATTTCAGAAATGATCTTGCCATGCTTTTTGAGAGCATTCATGAATGACCAATGTGCAGGCCAGCAACATGGTGAAAGAGTGGAAGCCGCTAACATTTTCCCTTTCCCTTCCTTTATCTTTGTGTCTTGATTTGTCTCTTGCTTGGCCATAAGGTCAAAGCTGAAGGTTGACTGCAGAGGTAGAATTTATTTGACTAAAAGCAGAATTTTTCAGTATAACTACCCCAAATTCAGTTACTCAGCTTGGATATCTTGTAGTCAGTATATGGAAATAAGGGCTGATTCATCCCATTTAATGCTGGGATCTACAACAGATCATATGAATTGTGCTCAAATATGACCCATTTCTCTTCAGTGACCATAAAGTGAGTTTGAAGTGACTAGTTTAGGCATGAATATCTATCCAGCAGTTTTGAAAGATGTGTTCCATCCTCATCATCCAGGTCAGAAGGCACTCCTAGTTAAAACCCTACAAACAGCACTGCTTGTTTCTTATCAGTTTGCTCCTCTGTTGTGGCCAACAAGCTATAAGAAGTAAAACCAGGCTACTGGGAGAGCAGAAAACCATTTTTTACTGGCCTCAGCTGGAAGCCTGACCTAATGTTCTCAGTTCCAGAATATTTAATGTTGTTAAACAGTGATTTAGTGTTTAGTGATTTAGTGGCCTATACTAAAACTGGGATTATTGCAAACTTAATAAAATATAAATAATGACAAAACTTCTCTTTTTCTCCAAGATGACAAATCTAATGAAGGAAATGTACCTACTCCCATTGCAAATATCTGGAACTGATGAAAACAAAGGAGATGGAAAAAGAAAAGTGCTTACCCATCCTGCAACAGCAGCCATGGGCTACAGGTAGCACACAATGAAGTTTGAAGAGGATCTGTAGGATTGTTTTGATGCCTTTATAATTTATCTTTCACAAAAAGCAAAAATAAATAATGTTTTTCTGATGACATCAAGTAGGGAAGACTCAACAAAAAGAAAAATAAGGAAACTCCACAACTATAATAGTTCTGGATGTGCAAGACAGCCGGTACAATTTTCAGTAATGCAGAGTGGGTCATGAGCCAAATACCCGTAGAAGTAATAAGATTAAACTGTGCTAAGGTCATATCAACTTGATTTTTCTTTCTTTGAGCTTCCTGAAGTGCCTATTAAACAGTACTAGCCCCAGTACTGACCTCTGGGGCACACTGCTAGTTGACTGACCTCCAGCTCCAACCATAGCCCTTTTAACCCAGCAGCAGTTTTCAATCCACCTCAGTGCCCTTTTATCCAATTTGTACTTCATTTATATACGAAACTGTTACAGAAAATACTATCAAAAGCATTTCTGAAGTGAAGATAAACAATATGTCCTCCTCTCCCATCATCCACCAAGCCAGCTGTCTCACTGCAGAAGGTTGAGTTCAAATTATCAAAAACTGCCTCTGCGCAGCCTGTTCTAGCTCCTCACCACGCTCTTTGTAAAGAACTTTTCCCTGACATACAATCTAAAACTTCCTGCTTTGAGCTTAAAACCATTCCTGCCTGTCCCATCACTGTCTACCTTTGCAAAAAGTTGTTTGCCTTCCTGTTTATAGTCCCCTTTTAAATACTGGAAGGCTGCAAAGAGGCCTCCTTGCAGCCTTCTCTTCTCCAGGCTGAACAATACCAGCTCCCTCAGCCTGTCTTTCTAGAGGAGGTGCTCCAGCCCTCTGATCACCTTCATGGCCCTCCTCTGGACCCTCTCCAACAGCTCCGCATCTTTCCTGTGCTGGGGACCCCAGACCTGGACACAGCAATCCAGATGGGTCTTCACAAGGTTGAAGACAATCCCTTCTGTCCCTGCTGGCTGCCCCTCTTCTGACAGAACCCATAATTACACTGGCCTTCCTTCTGAGCTGCAAGAACACACTGCTGACTCAAGTTCAGTTTTTCATTCACTAGAACCCCCAGGTCTTCTCTGCAGAGTGAAGCTGGTCAAGCATGATTCTTTCTTCATATAAGCAAGCTGACTGCTCCCAATCATCTATCTCTATGTTTGGAAATTGGTTTCTTTGCTCCATCATCTCAGTTGAAGAGGCTGACTAGCTTGTAGTTTCCTGAATCCTCTTTCTTGCTCACATTGATGCTAGGAGTCACCTCTGCTCTCTTCCAGTCCCCAGTAACCTCCCCCATTGTACAAGAGCTTTCAAAGACCAATGCAACTGGCCAACAGTGATGGTGGCCAGCTTCCTTGGTGCTTCTGGTTGCTTCCTGTCAGGTCCCATCAACTCATGTGTGTCAAGTTTGTTTACAACGTTCCCTAACCTGTAACCCTTCTATCAAGAGGTAAATCTACCTTGCTGCAGGCTTTGGGACTGGGATTCCTGAAGGCTAGTCTTATCTGCAACGACTGAGGCAAAGAAGGCATTGAGTACTTTTGTCTATTCCATCTCTATTGCAACAATTCTTCCTGCTGTTGATTACACACTCACTCAGACCTCTTCCAGGACAGGCTTTCAAGAGGGAAGAATCAAGATTATGCAGACCTCTTTATCAAGTATAAATTAAGATTCTGGGAAAGAATTAAATTTTTTTAACCCTGAAAGCCCATGTAAAAGACAAATTGAGAAACTACTCTCAGTTAAGAGTCAGATAACATTTAGTGTGACAAATCTAAACTCAAATAGCACATTATCAGCCTCTAAAGAAAGAACTGTTCATTTTAGGGATCCAGAATGGCTTCAGAATTGGACATACAGTGACATTTGCAAGTATAATTTTTTCATCCTCAACCATTAGGCAGAAAATTTTAATTTATTTCAGACCCAATAGCTGAATGTTGTGAATTTCATTTGTGTTCCGGTATTCTGCTCTTCCTTTATTACCCTACTTCTACACTTGGATCTATGTGTTAACAGTGAAACCTCTTCTGCAGATAAAGAGTTTTTAATTTGTTGCAAGGCTACAGCATCTACTGGAAAGATAACATTCAAATAATATTCTATACAGGAACCAACAATTGTCTATGTAAGTCTAAACAAGTTCTCTTGGAAGCACTTAAAGGTGACCAATTGAACAAACTGGTACTGAGTTTTAATGACCTTTACAGTCGATAACATTATGTCACTCTGACCAGACTGGTTATGCCAGACCATGAAGGATACTCTTGTCTCTATTAACACCCGTGGTTGCTCGCTGGCCACAAGGACAGACTGTATGAAAATGCCTACATGCAAACAAGAAAACATATTTTAAGAAATAGTATCAATATCCAATTCTCGATTCCATGACTAATGATGATTTCTGAACCCTGCCTAACAATTGTCAGGGGAGACTGAAGGTTGGTCCAGACAGAATGGTGATGAAATGGAGCAGCTTTGCTAGAGAGATACTTCCCTGGATTGAATATGAGGAATGGGAGAGAAGAAACAGGCTGGACTGACTAGTTTATAGAGATTCTAAACTAAGTAAAAAATATGGGACAACTGAGGTTACCATAAGGAAAATGGCACTTGTTGCCCGCCCCTCCTCTTACCAGTAGGAGGACTAAACATCATCATTAAAAATTGTTTTGCTGGTTCTTCATCATTTACATTACAAGTTACCCCCAGAAGAGGTTTATGTTAGGAAAAGCAGGTAATTTACAGGAAAGGGAGTACAGGGATACATAGTAAAGTACTCTGCAACTACAGCTTATTGTCATTATGGACAGCAAAATTTCAGCAGCAGGAATTCTAAAGACACAGATCAAAATCCCACAGAAAGTCACAGCAGTACACTCGGTGCTAAAACAAACAAACAAAACCAAACAAAACTCCTCATACAGCCACAGCCTTGGAAAAGCAGCCACAAGGTTATATCACACACAACTATTCCTCCTCTACAACAACTGATAGTTGAAACAGCAATGACTCCCCATAATGGATAGGGAAGTTTTTTACTTTAAGATATATATATATATTTTTAAGTGCAACTTAAATGATAAAAAACATGAACAGCTCTTTGTTGGGACTCTTCAGTATCATAGGATCATAAAAGCACAGAATCGCTCAGGTTGGAAAAGACCTTCAAGATCATCAAGCCCAACTACAGCCCAACCACAGTACCCTAACCAACAACCCTCCACTAAATCATGTCCCTGAGCACCATATACAAATGGTTTTTAAACACAGACAGGGATGGTGACTCAACCACCTCCCTGGGTAGCCTATCCCAGTGCTTAACAACCCTTTCTGTAAAGAAGTTTTTCCTGGTATCCAACCTAAACTTACCCTGGTGCAACTTGAGGTCATTTCCCCTTGTCCAGTCAGATGCAGTGGTGCATCTGCTTCTAAATTCATTACAACATTGTGCAGCAGTTAGGTACTACTGTATCCCAGGCAAAAAGAATTCAAATTGATTTCATCCTGTCAAGTGCTGTGAAACTTCAACATCCCAGAAAACCCAAATATCTCAAAACAACACGAGTAAACCAAGAATCATGGAACTACTCTCTAATTCCCCAAAATCCAAGTATAACAAAGAATGTCTTGAACTCCTAACTGAAGTTCCTCATTTAAGATCCAATTTCCAATTTCATAGAGTTCACATTCCAAATTAAACACTTCTGATTCCTAGAAAGGAAGACATTTAACATGGAGGATAAGATTTACTTAAAAGGAATAGTTAAAAATTAGTGCCAACAAGCCCTTATGCAATTATTGCACATGAAATGTAGATAGGGCTGTTGCCGTTCCATGAAAAGAGTGACTGTGCTCTTGTATGTTCTCATAGTAGCTTTCTATTTTAAATTCCAGTATGTTTTATATTAATATACTCTGTTGGAGATGTAACCTGTATGAGTATTAATTCACCACTCCTTCAAAATTATATATCCATATAAGAGAAGGAACCTGGTATGTTTCTCAGACAGAAAGCATTCAGTGCACGTTTTAAGATGTCATTCTACCCATGTAATCATCATCTTCTAGATAGCACACAGCAGACAGATAAAGGGTCAAACAGGCAAGCCATGTTACTAAACTACATTCTTTTTCACATTCTGTTTCTAAGGCAGCACATGAAGAAGCCTGTGTTGAAATCAGGAAGCAACTGCTTTTATTGTCTCACAAGATCCTTCGGCACAGTGAGGTCTATAAACCCTTGGAAACAATATGATTTGCAAGATGTTACTGTGCATACAGTGGGATTTCTTCACTCAACCACTAAACTCTGCTTTAAAGCAAGGCTTTAAGATCTACAGCAGCAGACGGTGGCAATATAGCAAAATCTAAATCTAGGAGGCAACTCAACAGTTGTTTGTTTTGCTTTGCATTAAGGAAGAAAACAAAAATCCACATCACAGCAGAAAGAACCCTACCTAAATTAACATCACCTTTTCCCCTACCTTCACCCTCAAGTCATGCTCCAGTGGAAACAAAAAGTTTCCCCTTTGTCCCAAACATAAATGAAAGGTCGGACTGTATCTTCACCTCCTACCTACAAAGCATCAGGAAATCCGTCTTCACAGTCCATCAAATACCAGTGAATGCAAGAAGAAAACAAGTTTGACAACACGCACATATTGCATCAGACTTCTCTAAATGCACAACCCCAACTTGTCCTCTGAATCATCAACCCATCCTTTCTGAAGAAAGCATTCAAGAACTAAGATGTTGACAAATGTATTAAGTAACATACAGAGGAATACGTAAGTGAGCATAAAAATTCAAAATGCCAAGAAAAATTCAGGATGCCAAGAAAAAAAGCAAGAAGTTATCAATGTTTAAAGTTCTATTAATAAAAAGTGGTCACTCAATGAATGGATCAATTAAACTCATTCAGCAGTACACCAATTAGTTAACATAGTGGATTATCTTAACTTAAGGCTCCAAAAACTACAGCAGCCTACAGAACTAATGCCAGTATCCAATATAAGCAACAAATAAGGATTACATCTCCCCCTTCCCCTTCCCCATTTTCAATTAGCAAAAGGTCTTGCTAAGAATATTAAGGGAAAAACAAGTCTCTATTTTTTTATTTTGAAGTGAGAAAGGGAAGTAAAGAACTTTGAGACAAGTCATTCTTGCCTTCCCTTCTGCTATCAACAGATGATAACTGGAAATGCAACACCAATATAAACCCTTCTATTGAGCTTTAATGTCCAGAGTGGCACTAGAAGTACCATAAGTGAACAGAAATTATTCCATGCAGATTACAATTATATGCTGTTTCCATGCAGTACAACTTATTCCGAAAGGAGGAAGAATATTCAAACCTTCAGCAAATTAAAATACTGAACACGTCATCATAACTCTGAATAAAGATACAAATTGTACCCATGATTTTAAGCATCCTTGTATGAAGTAATTAGAATTGGACAAGACTTTTCCAATTAACAAAGCCAATCAAAAATCATATGTAATGGCCAATTTGTTCCCATGTCTTATGAGAAATATTTATTCCTACCATTGCTGAACAACTTGTAAACATCTTTGTTTCTTTCTTTCTTTGTTTTCAGTATTTTAATTAAGATACAAATACAGTTTCAGGTCAACTTACTTATTTTAGAAAGTGACTTTGCTAGACTGTATGCTGGTCTGAACTCCAGAAATGCTTTGATAGAGTGCCTCAAGACTTCTAATTGCGATAATATTTTCACTGGAAAAAAAAAGCAGTGAATTTGTTACAAAATACTAGCTATTCTGTTGTAAAAATTAGAGGCCAGAATCCTACATTCTTACTTGAAGTAGCTAGATAAAGTACTGTTAACCACTGACCTTCATTAACGTAAACTCACAACACAACCACAGTGTACAAAAGAAGAGATAATGTGTTAGTCGTCCCACGCAAGGCTGACTTGGGCTGTGAAGCGAATGCTTGAGTCACTGGCATGGGCCATGGACTCAAGCAGTGCCTGGTTCTGGGAGAGACAGAAAATACATAGTTTTTCTCACCTTCCTTCCTCTAAAACCATCAGCAAGCATCATTCATTGATCCAATGAGCCATGTGTAAATGAAGAAGGAAAAAACCTGCAAGATACTAACAACAGTACTAGAAATGGATTTTCAATGGCACAGACTTAAACAAACATGCCCAGCTTACAGTAAGAACTGGCTTCCAAACGCACTTTTTTTTTAATCGTACTTCTCTGCATAATTGTAAAACAGTAAAAGAAAATTTAGATGTTAGCAAGTTGGTATTAACCAAGCCTTGAAGAATGCAATAGTTCTAAACATTATGAATTTAAAGAAGAAATGAAGTGTTCTATTTAAAGAAGAAAAGGTATCTCTGTGCAATGTATCCCTTTGGCAATATCATGGTTTCTCCTCACAGTCACATTTTCTGTTCTCCCATCTTGCCATACACAAGGCACACAACAATTCAGTGACACCACTGCTTGGATAGTCCTGTCCAGGCACACATGAATGACTAACTTCATGACGACAGGACATGTCACTCTCTTCAAGTTTAAGCTTTCATTTTTATACAATTAGTTTCCAGTTATCACAGTTAGGAAAAGAACATAAAGCAAGCCTATTGCATGCAAGAGGCCTCTCTCTGTGTCTGCATCAAATGTGAAACAGGAGTCTCAATGTATGAATTGATCGACATGCCTTGCACTTTAATGCCTTTATGCATCACTGATCACTATTTTATTACTTAGCTTCTTTAAGATAGAAAATGAATACAGAAAAGAAGATGTACACGACAATAAAACCACAGAAGCACAGAATGGCTTTGGTTGGAAGAGACTGTAAAGACCATCCAGATCTAATCCCCCTGCCATTGACTGGTTGCCACCTACTAGCTCGGACTGCCCAGGACTGATCCAACCTGACTTTGAATGCCTCCAGGAATGGAGCATCCAGAGCTTTTCTGGGCAGCTGTGCCAAGGCCTTACCACATTCTGAGTGAAGAATTTCCTAAAAACACCTAAAAATCCCTTTCATTAGTTTAAAGCCATTCCTTCTTGTCCTATCAAACCATGGAAAAAGTCTGTCTCCCTCCTGTTCATAAATTCACTTTAAGTATTGGAAGGCCACAATGAGGTATCCCCACAGCCTTCTGTTTTCTGCTATCAGACTAAACTGCAAGCTCATCCTAAAACTGAGACAGATTCATGTTGAAATTAAAGGCTAAGCTGAGATGCCAGAATTAAAAGAAGGTGGAAGAGTCAAAATGATATACAATACGAGGGCTGCTGTGAAAGTAATGCCTCCTAATTTAAAATGTTGATGTCAGAGGTGGATGCTGGTGGTATGGCAGAAGAGGCTGAACCTTCTCACCACTATTCTGTCACATGTTGTTGTGGTGTGACAGATGGCAGCAGAGGGGCAGTCTGACAGAACAGCATCTGACAGGGAAGTGCAGCTGAAGAAATGATGTGGAATTCCTCCACGCAGAAATAGCTGCACCCATTGACATTCATCAATGCTTGCTGAACATTATGGAGACCAAACAGTTCGTATGAGCACACCGAGGTGGTGGTTTTCAGCAGTGGTGACGGGGTCACTTCCACAGGTGCAGATTTTTGCAACCACGGCATGCAGGCTCTTGTTCAGGGCTGAAGAAAATGCATAGCTAATGGTGGTGACTGTTGAAAATCAGTGTTTTGTAGGTGAGAAATTGCTCTACCAAATAGTGTCATTGTGCTCACTGTGTCATTTGTGGTTTCCATGGAAATAAATGAGAGGCAATGACCTACATATATATAATAATATATGACCAGATTGACAGAAGTGAGAACTATCTCATTCTTCAGAGAACTTCAGCAGTGATGGAAAGGACTACACAGCAGTAAATTAACATATACCTCTATTTCCATTCTAATACACTTTTACAGCACTAAAGACAACAGTCTAGATGACTTAAAGCTTACCTGGTTAACCTATTTTCAAAAGCAAATCAAGTAAAGCTTCTCCTATGTATACTGCTGACCTACCAAATGAAAGAGTACACCCATTTTTCCATCATCTCCATCAATTGCTTATGGCAAGCAATTTGCATTACCTGGGAGTTAAGTGCCCTTGAGTGTACAGTAACAGAGCTGCAGTGGATTTCACAAATGCAGTGGCAGTAATCCAGGCACACAAACTACATTAAAGGGCTCCTATGTGACACAGAACAAACTAAGGAGCATTATTACAAGTGTGGAAATCTGGGAGGGTGGAAAGAACTGCGAGATAGAAGAACTGATTTTTTAAAATAAAAACCTTCCAATCACAGACAACAGGAGAAATTCACATGGGCACAACAGAATAGGGATAGTGGAAAACAAGCACAAGGCTGTTCATAGAATCATAAGGTTGGAAAGGACCTACGATATCATCTAGTCCAACCATCCTCCCATTACTGTGGCTACAACAAACCACTAAACCATATCTCCATCAGTATGACTCTCATAGCAAAAAATGTTGATGTACAGGGGTGAAAGGAAAAAAGATGCTGAAGGAAAAACAAACTAATTAAGAATCAGAAAAGATAAAAAACAAGAAGCAGCTGTTGAGAAAGAGAGACTCAGCCCTATACAAAATAATATGCTTTGAGAGTCACCAGCAGACTACATCACCTCAAGAAGAGCCTGTCCAGGAACTGGGAAGTGTGGGAGCCTTGGGCTCCCTGACTCACCAGACTTGAGATGTGACAAGGCTTTTTATTATTATTATTTCTTTTTTGGACTGAGGAATAAAGTTTTATTTCCTAAGGTGCTGTATAACAATCACACCTTTGTAGAACAAAGATGTAATTCAGGTACTAAATCCCACACAAATGGCACTGCCCTATGTTATCTTTTAACACTATATTCCCATTACTTCAACATTGCTTCAGCTCAAGAGAATATGCCTTTAATAAGTTTAGCTGTTAATAAGAAGCCTAGTAATAGTCGTATTTAAGTAATATCTCTTGTTTATGTACTATATCTCCTCAAAAGTCAGTATGATTGTGCTTGTTCCAACCCCTGGAAATTTAAAAGCAACACTTCCATCTGAAAATGGAGACACTGTTTAAAAACAATGTATTTTTGTTCTACAAATGATTTCACTTTCAAATTGCTTCACAGAAACACCTTCAGTTTTATTTTGGATGAGCTAATATTCTGTTTTTTTCCCCTAAAACCTTTTAAATCCTCTATGTAAAGGTGGCCTCACTGCTTCGCCACAAATCCTTTGTCTTTGTGCTAATCTGCTGCCTATTTTTAGGTGCATTTCAAATAATTTCTTAAAAATTACACAGAAGTACATTTATCCACTACAGTCACTGAAATCTACTGATTTTTACCTCACTGATATTTTTAACATACAAGATAGGTAAACTGAACTACTAACTACAAGCATTATAGGCACCAGTGCAAGTGAGGAATTCAAAGTATGCATTTGAGTATTTAGTGATATTAATTTCTGGGTATTCAAAAAAAACACAAAACAAAACAACAACAACCCAGCTACACTGAGTCCACATATCCTCAAGCTGGGCTCCCCCAGAAAATTAAATGAGAGAACCCTACAGCAGTGAGAGGACTGAGAGGTATAAACCTACACTGTAGTCGTTAACAGTAGAGCTGCAAAGTGAGGTTAAGCAAAACAGAGTTTGAAGCTCTAGAAAAAACATTTAGAAGGAATCAGTTACTAAGTTTTAAAAAAACATCCCCACAAGCAAGAAACATGAAGCCCAAAAGTCTCTTTTTTGGTTCCAACACTGTAACCCTGTTGGCTAACAAAACGTAATGGTACTTCATTTCTTCTATCTATGAAGACTGTCTTGGGTTTCAAAACAGAATAAGCTGTAACTGGAGTCAGCCCCTAGGCTTCTCCAATATTACCAATAAGGTTTAAAAGATACTGGACATTCAACATAGTGTTTCCTACCTGAAAATATAGAAGGTCTTTTCTTGGAGCGCCTTGGATGTATAGGCTCTATATTCTTAATATTTCTTTGAAACTTGCCTTTAAAGTCATTTTCTAGCAAGATGTCTGGTGGTAAACTACTCCGTCTTGCTGACTTGTGATGATTCTGACGAGAACTCAGTTTACTCCTAGTCCTGGAGTACAAGCTGCTGTCATCAACTGCCATTTTAGAGCATTAGCTTTTACAGCCACCGCAGTGTAAAGCCAGCTGACCATCCAGAAGGATTCTGCCCAGTGGTTACAGAGCCAAGCAATCTCAGATGTTCTCATGGCTGGCTCAGCACTTACCTGGGAAGTTGTGTGAGTGGATAGGCGTGTACTGCAACAGGTGTAGGGTTACCGCATCGCCCCTCCCTGCACCACTTCCACAGCACAGGGAGGAGACGCTGAAATCATTAGTTTGAAAGTTCTGAGGTAATTAGGAAGTTCAACAAACCTGAACCAGCAGCACACTCTGTGCAAAGGGGAAAATGCAGCTCAATAAGAGGCACTGTCCTCTGGGTTAGTAGCATTTGTATTTTACAGAGTTTCTCTGATGAGCTCATTAATACTTCATTATCCTCACAAGAGAAACAGCTGTTGCTAAACTCTAAAAAGAAGGGAAAAACATCAGAAAGTGTGGGAGAAAACAACAAAGCAAATAAAACCAAAATAGTCCATTGCCTGGGACTTGCCTGGGAAAGGTACAACCTGAGCAGCGTGTTTGGGTTCTTAGTTCTGCCCTTTGCTAGTGTTACGTTTTTAAGACTGATAAACACAAAGCACAAATGGCCACGTTATTAGATTTCTGTGTTCATCTCCTCAAGAGTCACGTCATTTATATACTGCAGACAGAATCAGAGACCCGTCTGTGTGACTGATTTTCTGTACATATAACTGCTGACTACCAAACACAAACCATTCCAGTGTGCACATGAAGAATGTGGTCTGTGAATTCTCCATCTAAATAAAAGCCAAGGTGTTTAGTAGAAGTTCATAAATCCTCCTTGTTTTGTTCCAGTTATCCCAATGAAAGCTACTGAGCACCAAGAATACAGTCTTCCTTTAGAAAGAAGAAAGGGCAAATCCTTTTTTCTGTGGAACTGCTGATTTTTATAATTATAATGGTATCATAAATGAGACAAAATTCTTGAGTAAATTAAAACTAACACATATTTTTAACTGTAAACATTTTTCTTATTAAACAAAAGTAGTATAGCGAAATGAGTAACCAGAGTGGCAGTTTAAAACGTCAGCAACTAATGGTGTGGATACTTAAGCAGATTTTATCAGCTGCAGACAGAACCTTATTTCTCTGAATCATCTGAAACACTTGTCACACAGTCACACAAAGGCCCAGGTTGGAAAGGGCCTGAAGGATCATGAAACTCCAACCCCTCCAACACAGGCAGGGCCACCAACCTCCCCATTCAATACTAGACCAGGCTGCCCAGGGCCCCATCTGACCTGGCCTTGAACACCTCCAGGGATGGGGCATCCACAGCCTCACTGGGCAGCCTGTGCCAGCACCTCACCCCTCTCATAGTGAAGAACTTCCTCCTGAAAATTCCCCCCATGTGAAATAAGGTTAATTACTTTCCCAAAGGCAGGATACATTTTACAGCTGGTGTAACAATATAGAGATCAGATGCTCCATACTTTTTTTGTGTGAAATTCAGTACTACCTTCATTATTGCTGACAAGGAATAAACTGCTCACCCACATGGTTCTGGAAGGGAAGAGGGGAAATGACAAATTTTTATGTGTATTTATGTATATTTATTCATACTCTTAGCTTAGCTATTCAACATTTTATTATGGTAGAAATTGAGGAAAATGCAAAAAGTCTGCTGGATTTTCTTCTTCTTCTAGATATAGAATTGGAAGTTGAAATTATGAATGTAATAGTCCAATCTTAGATACGCTGGACCTACAATGGATTCAGAACAAGCTGATTCTTTAAACCAAACTGATTTTAAACAAGTACAAACTAACTGCAAGGAAAAAACAAAGTCTGTTTTTTTTTCCAGACTTGCCAGTCATTCAGAATATCTTCAGCAGTGTTTATATGCTGAAATAAGCCTTTGAAAATCCCAATGGATATCAAAGCAGGTTAGGTGGGAATTAAGTTGTAACCAAAGGGAACTGTGCGCCTAATTTGGCTGGGTCCTCTTAAAGAATTCCTCTAGGTTCTTGTCTTCATCACTAGGAGCTAAAACACTTCCCTCATGCTCTTCTCATCTTTTTTTTTTTTAAATTTTATTTTTTTTTAGTTAATAATAATGAATAATAATAATAAAAACAAGTCAGAGAAAACGTCCTTTTTTCCATCCTTTTCCCCCAGCTCCACTAGATTTTTCAGCTTTGACTAAACCAACAAAAAAACCATTCAGTCCACTCCTCCTAACAGTTCAACTAAGCCGGAGCAACTCAATCAAGAGCTTTTCAATAGAACAGAAAATGCTGAAATCTGAGCAAACGTAAGTATTATTTGAATTCTGTGTGCAGACTGAAAAAACTAAAAACACTTGAATGTAGGAACCGATATTTGAGAAATGTTAAACTGAAATTAGACAGCAGCATTTAAAAAAATTTCAGCATCTTCAGTAAGTGACCTAACCACCAAGATACGGGACATTCTGGACAGAGCTCTTAACATTTCCTGCTGAAACTGCTCCAACGTGCATAAACAATTAAATATTCATCAGAAGAGTGACTTGAAACTGTCCCAGATTCTAGCCAAGTGATACAGCCGCTGCACTATACAGCCTTACCTTCTTCAGCTCAATGAATATTCATACCAAGTTGGACAATTCCAGCAAGAGGAATCGCTGCTGGGACACTCAAAGGGACCACACTCTTTTAGACAAGGGGAATCCTTAAGCCAGCAGCAGCACATGGGCAATCTAAGAGTAGACAGCTGAAAACCCCAAACAGCTCATCTCTGAGTATCCTTTTCAGGATCTATTCTAGCAGATATACTATAAAAACTAACTCGGATCAAATAATCAAGACAGGCAAATACTTAGTGTGAAAACTGAAAATCCTATATTAAACACTGGAATAGGTTTCCCACGGAGGTGGTTGAGTCACTGTCCCTGGATGTGCTTAAGAGCCGTTTGGATGTGGTGCTCAGAGATATGATTTAGCAGAGGGCTGTTAGAGTTAGGGTACTATGGTTAGGCTGTGGTCGGACTTGATGATCTTTGAGGTCTTTTCCAACCTGGGTAATTCTATGATTCTACGGTTCTGTTCTACCAGTAGAGACACAGGCAGCTGTAGACAGGAAGCTGAGGCTCTTAGTGGTGTCTGAAAGTTGTTGGTGTTGAGTGCCCAAGTGCCTTTTTCATAGTCTAACTCTTCTGGTGCTTTATGTCTGTAGCTCCTGATGGAGATTTTCTTATCTTTGACGGGAACATATGGAAACTTGTCAGACTAATCCCAAATGAGACCTCTACAGAATAAGCTACAGCACAGTACAAAAAACAGACGTGGGAATGCAGAAGTAAGAGGGACTTTGAAGAACAGTTTGTAAATTAAAAGATCAAGTAATGTAAGCAGAAACTTAAAATAAAATAAAATAAAAATAAAATAAAATAAAATAAAATAAACAAAATCAAAAAAAAAAAAAAAAAGAAAGAAAAAGAAAAAGAAAAAGTGACATTAAATACAGACAGAAAAGGGAAAAATTCTTGATGAAATCTGAGATTCTACTCCACCAAAGCACCCAGGAAGCAGTGACAGAATCCCTCTACCTTCTACTTTCTGCTTAAAGACAAAAGCATTGCAATTTTAGAAATGGAAATACAACCAGAAGGAAAATAAAAGACCACCACCAAACTGCAAGCACGATGTGTGGCTATAAACTTCTTAACTATTAGGGAATTACTCACAAAATTCCTATTATAAATATCCAGGAATCCAGGAAGAAACAGAAAATCAAGTAGCCAAATTATTTAAAAAAATAAGTTAATAACTGAAAATTATAGTGGAGACTGGAGAACAGAATAGTTATATATACATTTTCAGAAGGATACAGCACAGTTGAAGGAATTAAACTCCACTAAGCTTTTTATCTGAAACAGTGATTAAAACAATTAAGTGTTGAGTAAAACACTGTGATTATAATATAACAGGACTAATCGACATGGTTTCTATGGGAAAAAGAAGTGTTACTAATCTACTACAGTTGCTTGAGCACAGAAGATAAAGAGGACTATTTATTTATTTATCCCATCAAAGGTTTAAACAAGAGATTTCAGAAGAGACTCTGAAAATTAAGTAAATAATTACTGTGTCGAGTTTGGTACCAAATCATGGAAGCACTCAAATAAGAAACAAGGCACAGGATTTTGTAATTTGGATATGCTTTTAGGGTGGCAAAGGTTTGTGCACCTCCAGTCGGTTCTATGTAGTTCAGAATTTTCCTACAATTTTGAAAACATAACCTAATGATTAAAAAAAAACAAACAACAATAATTAATAGCTGAACTAGTGATCATTAGCTTTATCCATTATGTCTGGAGGCTAAATCAGGACATCACATCTTTTGCTTACAGCATAATACCAAATTTTACACTCTGTAGTTTCTATGATTACTTCTTTTCATTAAAATTTGGTAAATGAAAGCCTACAGAAAGTGCTGTTTGATAACTGATTTCTGTTTGGACTACACTCTGAACAGATTTAAGGCTACAGAATTAGAACCATGTGGTCTAGGTCATAGAAAAGTAAGTTTTCTCACTGGATAAATTATTATTACCTTTTGGATTAACACTATGGCAGAAAATCTAGTTATATTTCATGTGCAGTTATCCATGTATAATTATGACTTCATTAGAGCTGTCATTTCTGTCTTCAGCTGTTGGAAATATTCTTGCTCATCAACAGTAGAAAAAAGAAAAGGTTTCCTAGAGTGTTCTCAATGTGTCAGCCAGCATACACTGGATCTAAAAATCTGTACTGTAGAAGAAAAACTGCCACCACAATCAGTTCCCATCAGTGCAGTAAAGCAATTTCCACATCAGTGTACTTTTATTCACACACCTTTCCACCATGCTATATGTACCAAGTCAGAATGGTACATCAATACTGTCAAGGAAGGATTATGTTGAAAAATCTGCTATGGCAAGAGAAGAAGACCTGAGTTTTACTAACATTTAAACCAGCCCAACTCAATAAAAGTAAATTAAGTCCCTTATTTTTACTTTACTGTAGATCACGGTGTCTCCTTCCTTGTCACTCCAGCACCCACTTTTCTGAGGCCATACAGCAAACCATAGAACAAATATAAAGCTACTGTTTTCATTATTTTTAGCTATGCTGCCACAGAGAATAAGAACACAAGGCCAGGGACATGCACGTCATTTCCTCTAGTGACTGTGCCAGATAATGCTTGGTTAAAATCTTCACAAAATTAAGATTACAAAAGCAATACACAGGCTACTTACTGCATTTGCATGGGTTTTACAAGTGTCAGAAATGTCTGAAGAAATCAAGTTGATGCCAATCATCTGCTTGTCCAAAAAAAGACCACTTAGCATGAGAAATCCATTCAGAAAACCTTTTGCTTCATTTCTTTTTCTTCTGCAAAAGCACTTATCACCTGTCTCATCCCCTATCCAGGGCAGAACAATCACAGATCAGTGAGTGTATCTTTGCTATGAAGTTTTCAGTCTCTTTTGTTTTGCTTTTCAAACAAGGAAGTTAAAACATGCAAGAATTACAAACAGGCAGTCAAAAAGTGAAGAGCATACAGAGCTGTTCAAACCCTACAGCTGTTACTCAAAAGTGACTTGTTTAATTTTCTGAAGTAACCTGTCTGTCTAAATGCACAGGATTGAACTTCTGAGAGATTCTCTGCTTGAATTAACCAGCTTATCCCACAGCCTAATGCTGCTATATACAAGAAGCCTAGATTTGGTAACAGTCTTAGCTTCCAAATAACTCTCCCAAGTCAAGCATCAATTTCAGAAAGGTTTATAAGAGGACGAGGTTAACACAGTTGCTCTCAAAGACACCAAGGAGATCATTTTAGATTCACATTAATTTCTATCCTTGTAGCAAGCACTTGACTCATAGAACAGCGTAATTAGCACTTAGTTGCCAGGCTACATCTGACCCTAGAGCAAGCTAAATGAGAGTATGAGATGCTAGTCAGACTGCGCACTGCAGCATGACATTTACTGTTTTATTTGTGATAAACTGATACTAAATTAGAGTTGCAGAAAACAAAAATAAGCATTAAGCCCAGACAACTCCTTGCCTACTTAAAATACACTCAGACAAAATATGAAGAAGAGAACGCAGCTTTTCCACAGTTACCTTCTATGCTGTTATAGTGATTTTAATAGATTAATATTGACAAGAGATTTGGCCTAGAGTTTCAATTGCATTTTCTTTCAACTGAAAGAAGATA